>NC_064644.1:4202500-4576355 GCF_023864345.2 Schistocerca serialis cubense
CATTTCCTTCTAAATCGAGTAACGTTTCTATGGAAACGACAGGATTTTCTTTTGGGATACGACAATCACATTTCCGATCCACTAATCCTTCTTTACTGCATCCCTCACTCCCACACATTGTAGAATTCACACGGAAATTGCGTCGCTGTGAAATACGAGTACTATGTGTTCTAAGACATTTCCTTCTAAATCGAGTAACGTTTCTACGGAAACGACAGGATTTTCTTTTGTTATACGACAATCACATTTCCGATCCACTAATCCTTCTTTACTGCATCCCTCACTCCCACACATTGAAGAATTCACACGGAAATTGCGTCGCTGTGAAATACGAGTACTATGTGTTCTAAGACATTTCCTTCTAAATCGAGTAACGTTTCTATGGAAACGACAGGATTTTCTTTTGGGATACGACAATCACATTTCCGATCCACTAATCCTTCTTTACTGCATCCCTCACTCCCACACATTGAAGAATTCACACGGAAATTGCGTCGCTGTGAAATACGAGTACTATGTGTTCTAAGACATTTCCTTCTAAATCGAGTAACGTTTCTATGGAAACGACAGGATTTTCTTTTGGGATACGATAATCACATTTACGATCCACTAATCCTTCTTTACTGCATCCCTCACTCCCAAACATTGAAGAATTCACACGGAAATTGCGTCGCTGTGAAATACGAGTACTTTGTGTTCTAAGACATTTCCTTCTAAATCGAATAACGTTTCTATGGAAACGACAGGACTTTCTTTTGGGATACGACAATCACATTTCCGATCCACTAATCCTTCTTTACTGCATCCCTCACTCCCACACATTGTAGAATTCACACGGAAATTGCGTCGCTGTGAAATACGAGTACTATGTGTTCTAAGACATTTCCTTCTAAATCGAGTAACGTTTCTATGGAAACGACAGGATTTTCTTTTGGGATACGACAATCTCATTTCCGATCCACTAATCCTTCTTTACTGCATCCCTCACTCCCAAACATTGACGAATTCACACGGAAATTGCGTCGCTGTGAAATACGAGTACTATGTGTTCTAAGACATTTCCTTCTAAATCGAGTAACGTTTCTATGGAAACGACAGGATCTTCTTTTGGGATACGACAATCTCATTTCCGATCCACTAATCCTTCTTTACTGCATCCCTCACTCCCAAACATTGACGAATTCACACGGAAATTCCGTCGCTGTGAAATACGAGTACTATGTGTTCTAAGACATTTCCTTCTAAATCGAGTAACGTTTCTATGGAAACGACAGGATTTTCTTTCGGGATACGACAATCACATTTCCGATCCACTAAACCTTCTTTACTGCATCCCTCACTCCCAAACATTGGCGAATTCACACGGAAATTGCGTCGCTGTGAAATACGAGTACTATGTGTTCTAAGACATTTCCATCTAAATCGAGTAACGTTTCTATGGAAACGACAGGATTTTCTTTTGGGATACGACAATCACATTTCCGATCCACTAATCCTTCTTTACTGCATCCCTCACTCCCAAACATTGACGAATTCACACGGAAATTGCGTCGCTGTGAAATACGAGTACTATGTGTTCTAAGACATTTCCTTCTAAATCGAGTAACGTTTCTATGGAAACGACAGGATTTTCTTTTGGGATACGACAATCACATTTCCGATCCACTAATCCTTCTTTACTGCATCCCTCACTCCCACACATTGAAGAATTCACACGGAAATTCCGTCGCTCTGAAATACGAGTACTATGTGTTCTAAGACATTTCCTTCTAAATCGAGTAACGTTTCTATGGAAACGACAGGATTTTCTTTTGGGATACGACAATCACATTTCCGATCCACTAATCCTTCTTTACTGCATCCCTCACTCCCACACATTGAAGAATTCACACGGAAATTGCGTCGCTTTGAAATACGAGTACTATGTGTTCTAAGACATTTCCTTCTAAATCGAGTAACGTTTCTATGGAAACGACAGGATTTTCTTTTGGGATACGACAATCACATTTCCGATCCACTAATCCTTCTTTACTGCATCCCTCACTCCCACACATTGAAGAATTCACACGGAAATTGCGTCGCTGTGAAATACGAGTACTATGTGTTCTAAGACATTTCCTTCTAAATCGAGTAACGTTTCTATGGAAACGACAGGATTTTCTTTTGGGATACGATAATCACATTTACGATCCACTAATCCTTCTTTACTGCATCCCTCACTCCCAAACATTGAAGAATTCACACGGAAATTGCGTCGCTGTGAAATACGAGTACTTTGTGTTCTAAGACATTTCCTTCTAAATCGAATAACGTTTCTATGGAAACGACAGGACTTTCTTTTGGGATACGACAATCACATTTCCGATCCACTAATCCTTCTTTACTGCATCCCTCACTCCCACACATTGTAGAATTCACACGGAAATTGCGTCGCTGTGAAATACGAGTACTATGTGTTCTAAGACATTTCCTTCTAAATCGAGTAACGTTTCTATGGAAACGACAGGATTTTCTTTTGGGATACGACAATCTCATTTCCGATCCACTAATCCTTCTTTACTGCATCCCTCACTCCCAAACATTGACGAATTCACACGGAAATTGCGTCGCTGTGAAATACGAGTACTATGTGTTCTAAGACATTTCCTTCTAAATCGAGTAACGTTTCTATGGAAACGACAGGATCTTCTTTTGGGATACGACAATCTCATTTCCGATCCACTAATCCTTCTTTACTGCATCCCTCACTCCCAAACATTGACGAATTCACACGGAAATTCCGTCGCTGTGAAATACGAGTACTATGTGTTCTAAGACATTTCCTTCTAAATCGAGTAACGTTTCTATGGAAACGACAGGATTTTCTTTCGGGATACGACAATCACATTTCCGATCCACTAAACCTTCTTTACTGCATCCCTCACTCCCAAACACTGGCGAATTCACACGGAAATTGCGTCGCTGTGAAATACGAGTACTATGTGTTCTAAGACATTTCCATCTAAATCGAGTAACGTTTCTATGGAAACGACAGGATTTTCTTTTGGGATACGACAATCACATTTCCGATCCACTAATCCTTCTTTACTGCATCCCTCACTCCCAAACATTGACGAATTCACACGGAAATTGCGTCGCTGTGAAATACGAGTACTATGTGTTCTAAGACATTTCCTTCTAAATCGAGTAACGTTTCTATGGAAACGACAGGATTTTCTTTTGGGATACGACAATCACATTTCCGATCCACTAATCCTTCTTTACTGCATCCCTCACTCCCACACATTGAAGAATTCACACGGAAATTCCGTCGCTCTGAAATACGAGTACTATGTGTTCTAAGACATTTCCTTCTAAATCGAGTAACGTTTCTATGGAAACGACAGGATTTTCTTTTGGGATACGACAATCACATTTCCGATCCACTAATCCTTCTTTACTGCATCCCTCACTCCCACACATTGAAGAATTCACACGGAAATTGCGTCGCTTTGAAATACGAGTACTATGTGTTCTAAGACATTTCCTTCTAAATCGAGTAACGTTTCTATGGAAACGACAGGATTTTCTTTTGGGATACGACAATCACATTTCCGATCCACTAATCCTTCTTTACTGCATCCCTCACTCCCACACATTGAAGAATTCACACGGAAATTGCGTCGCTGTGAAATACGAGTACTATGTGTTCTAAGACATTTCCTTCTAAATCGAGTAACGTTTCTATGGAAACGACAGGATTTTCTTTTGGGATACGACAATCTCATTTCCGATCCACTAATCCTTCTTTACTGCATCCCTCACTCCCAAACTTTGAAGAATTCACAAGGAAATTGCGTCGCTGTGAAATACGAGTACTATGTGTTCTAAGACATTTCCTTCTAAATCGAGTAACGTTTCTATGGAAACGACAGGATTTTCTTTTGGGATACGACAATCACATTTCCGATCCACTAATCCTTCTTTACTGCATCCCTCACTCCCACACATTGAAGAATTCTCACGGAAATTGCGTCGCTGTGAAATACGAGTACTATGTGTTCTAAGACATTTCCTTCTAAATCGAGTAACGTTTCTATGGAAACGACAGGATTTTCTTTTGTTATACGACAATCACATTTCCGATCCACTAATCCTTCTTTACTGCATCCCTCACTCCCACACATTGAAGAATTCACACGGAAATTGCGTCGCTGTGAAATACGAGTACTATGTGTTCTAAGACATTTCCTTCTAAATCGAGTAACGTTTCTATGGAAACGGCAGGATTTTCTTTTGGGATACGACAATCACATTTCCGATCCACTAATCCTTCTTTACTGCATCCCTCACTCCCACACATTGAAGAATTCACACGGAAATTGCGTCGCTGTGAAATACGAGTACTATGTGTTCTAAGACATTTCCTTCTAAATTGAGTAACGTTTCTATGGAAACGACAGGATTTTCTTTTGGGATGCGACAATCTCATTTCCGATCCACTAATCCTTCTTTATTGCATCCCTCACTCCCAAACATTGACAAATTTACACGGAAATTGCGTCGCTGTGAAATACGAGTACTATGTGTTCTAAGACATTTCCTTCTAAATCGAGTAACGTTTCTATGGAAACGACAGGATTTTCTTTTGGGATATGACAATTTCATTTCCGTTCCACTAATCCTTCTTTACTGCATCCCTGACTCCCAAACATTGACGAATTCACACGGAAATTCCGTCGCTGTGAAATACGAGTACTACGTGTTCTAAGACATTTCCTTCTAAATCGAGTAACGTTTCTATGGAAACGACAGGATTTTCTTTTGGGATACGATAATCACATTTACGATCCACTAATCCTTCTTTACTGCATCCCTCACTCCCAAACATTGAAGAATTCACACGGAAATAGCGTCGCTGTGAAATACGAGTACTTTGTGTTCTAAGACATTTCCTTCTAAATCGAGTAACGTTTCTATGGAAACGACAGGACTTTCTTTTGGGATACGACAATCACATTTCCGATCCACTAATCCTTCTTTACTGCATCCCTCACTCCCACACATTGTAGAATTCACACGGAAATTGCGTCGCTGTGAAATACGAGTACTATGTGTTCTAAGACATTTCCTTCTAAATCGAGTAACGTTTCTATGGAAACGACAGGATTTTCTTTTGGGATACGACAATCTCATTTCCGATCCACTAATCCTTCTTTACTGCATCCCTCACTCCCAAACATTGACGAATTCACACGGAAATTGCGTCGCTGTGAAATACGAGTACTATGTGTTCTAAGACATTTCCTTCTAAATCGAGTAACGTTTCTATGGAAACGACAGGATTTTCTTTTGGGATACGACAATCTCATTTCCGATCCACTAATCCTTCTTTACTGCATCCCTCACTCCCAAACATTGACGAATTCACACGGAAATTCCGTCGCTGTGAAATACGAGTACTATGTGTTCTAAGACATTTCCTTCTAAATCGAGTAACGTTTCTATGGAAACGACAGGATTTTCTTTTGGGATACGACAATCACATTTCCGATCCACTAATCCTTCTTTACTGCATCCCTCACTCCCACACATTGAAGAATTCACACGGAAATTCCGTCGCTGTGAAATACGAGTACCATGTGTTCTAAGACATTTCCTTCTAAATCGAGTAACGTTTCTATGGAAACGACAGGATTTTCTTTTGGGATACGACAATCTCATTTCCGATCCACTAATCCTTCTTTACTGCATCCCTCACTCCCAAACATTGACGAATTCACACGGAAATTCCGTCGCTATGAAATACGAGTACTATGTGTTCTAAGACATTTCCTTCTAAATCGAGTAACGTTTCTATGGAAACGACAGGATTTTCTTTTGGGATACGACAATCACATTTCCGATCCACTAATCCTTCTTTACTGCATCCCTCACTTACACACATTGAAGAATTCACACGGAAATTGCGTCGCTGTGAAATACGAGTACTATGTGTTCTAAGACATTTCCTTCTAAATCGAGTAACGTTTCTATGGAAACGACAGGATTTTCTTTTGGGATACGACAATCTCATTTCCGATCCACTAATCCTTCTTTACTGCATCCCTCACTCGCAAACTTTGAAGAATTCACACGGAAATTGCGTCGCTGTGAAATACGAGTACTAAGTGTTCTAAGACATTTCCTTCTAAATCGAGTAACGTTTCTATGGAAACGACAGGATTTTCTTTTGTTATACGACAATCACATTTCCGATCCACTAATCCTTCTTTACTGCATCCCTCACTCCCACACATTGAAGAATTCACATGGAAATTGCGTCGCTGTGAAATACGAGTACTATGTGTTCTAAGACATTTCCTTCTAATTCGAGTAACGTTTCTATGGAAACGACAGGATTTTCTTTTGGGATACGACAATCACATTTCCGATCCACTAATCCTTCTTGACTGCATCCCTCACTCCCACACATTGAAGAATTCACACGGAAATTGCGTCGCTGTGAAATACGAGTACTATGTGTTCTAAGACATTTCCTTCTAAATCGAGTAACGTTTCTATGGAAACGACAGGATTTTCTTTTGGGATGCGAGAATCTCATTTCCGATCCACTAATCCTTCTTTATTGCATCCCTCACTCCCAAACATTGACGAATTTACACGGAAATTGCGTCGCTGTGAAATACGAGTACTATGTGTTCTAAGACATTTCCTTCTAAATCGAGTAACGTTTCTATGGAAACGACAGGATTTTCTTTTGGGATACGACAATCTCATTTCCGTTCCACTAATCCTTATTTACTGCATCCCTCACTCCCAAACATTGACGAATTCACACGGAAATTCCGTCGCTGTGAAATACGAGTACTACGTGTTCTAAGACATTTCCTTCTAAATCGAGTAACGTTTCTATGGAAACGACAGGATTTTCTTTTGGGATACGACAATCACATTTACGATCCACTAATCCTTCTTTACTGCATCCCTCACTCCCAAACATTGAAGAATTCACATGGAAATTGCGTCGCTGTGAAATACGAGTACTATGTGTTCTAAGACATTTCCTTCTAAATCGAGTAACGTTTCTATGGAAACGACAGGATTTTCTTTTGGGATACGACAATCACATTTCCGATCCACTAATCCTTCTTTACTGCATCCCTCACTCCCACACATTGAAGAATTCACACGGAAATTCCGTCGCTGTGAAATACGAGTACCATGTGTTCTAAGACATTTCCTTCTAAATCGAGTAACGTTTCTATGGAAACGACAGGATTTTCTTTTGGGATACGACAATCTCATTTCCGATCCACTAATCCTTCTTTACTGCATCCCTCACTCCCAAACATTGATGAATTCACACGGAAATTCCGTCGCTATGAAATACGAGTACTATGTGTTCTAAGACATTTCCTTCTAAATCGAGTAACGTTTCTATGGAAACGACAGGATTTTCTTTTGGGATACGACAATCACATTTACGATCCACTAATCCTTCTTTACTGCATCCCTCACTCCCACACATTGAAGAATTCACACGGAAATTGCGTCGCTGTGAAAGACGAGTACTATGTGTTCTAAGACATTTCCTTCTAAATCGAGTAACGTTTCTATGGAAACGACAGGATTTTCTTTTGGGATACGACAATCTCATTTCCGATCCACTAATCCTTCTTTACTGCATCCCTCACTCCCAAACTTTGAAGAATTCACAGGGAAATTGCGTCGCTGTGAAATACGAGTACTATGTGTTCTAAGACATTTCCTTCTAAATCGAGTAACGTTTCTATGGAAACGACAGGATTTTCTTTTGGGATACGACAATCACATTTCCGATCCACTAATCCTTCTTTGCTGCATCCCTACTCCCACACATTGAAGAATTCACACTTAAATTGCGTCGCTGTGAAATACGAGTACTATGTGTTCTAAGACATTTCCTTCTAAATCGAGTAACGTTTCTATGGAAACGACAGGATTTTCTTTTGGGATACGACAATCACATTTCCGATCCACTAATCCTTCTTTACTGCATCCCTCACTCCCACACATTGAAGAATTCACACGGAAATTGCGTCGCTGTGAAATACGAGTACTATGTGTTCTAAGACATTTCCTTCTAAATCGAGTAACGTTTCTATGGAAACGACAGGATTTTCTTTTGGGATGCGACAATCTCATTTCCGATCCACTAATCCTTCTTTATTGCATCCCTCACTCCCAAACATTGACGAATTTACACGGAAATTGCGTCGCTGTGAAATACGAGTACTATGTGTTCTAAGACATTTCCTTCTAAATCGAGTAACGTTTCTATGGAAACGACAGGATTTTCTTTTGGGATACGACAATCTCATTTCCGTTCCACTAATCCTTCTTTACTGCATCCCTCACTCCCAAACATTGACGAATTCACACGGAAATTCCGTCGCTGTGAAATACGAGTACTACGTGTTCTAAGACATTTCCTTCTAAATCGAGTAACGTTTCTATGGAAACGACAGGATTTTCTTTTGGGATACGACAATCACATTTACGATCCACTAATCCTTCTTTACTGCATCCCTCACTCCCAAACATTGAAGAATTCACACGGAAATTGCGTCGCTGTGAAATACGAGTACTTTGTGTTCTAAGACATTTCCTTCTAAATCGAGTAACGTTTCTATGGAAACGACAGGACTTTCTTTTGGGATACGACAATCACATTTCCGATCCACTAATCCTTCTTTACTGCATCCCTCACTCCCACACATTGTAGAATTCACACGGAAATTGCGTCGCTGTGAAATACGAGTACTATGTGTTCTAAGACATTTCCTTCTAAATCGAGTAACGTTTCTATGGAAACGACAGGATTTTCTTTTGGGATACGACAATCTCATTTCCGATCCACTAATCCTTCTTTACTGCATCCCTCACTCCCAAACATTGACGAATTCACACGGAAATTGCGTCGCTGTGAAATACGAGTACTATGTGTTCTAAGACATTTCCTTCTAAATCGAGTAACGTTTCTATGGAAACGACAGGATTTTCTTTTGGGATACGACAATCTCATATCCGATCCACTAATCCTTCTTTACTGCATCCCTCACTCCCAAACATTGACGAATTCACACGGAAATTCCGTCGCTGTGAAATACGAGTACTATGTGTTCTAAGACATTTCCTTCTAAATCGAGTAACGTTTCTATGGAAACGACAGGATTTTCTTTTGGGATACGACAATCACATTTCCGATCCACTAATCCTTCTTTACTGCATCCCTCACTCCCACACATTGAAGAATTCACACGGAAATTGCGTCGCTGTGAAATACGAGTACCATGTGTTCTAAGACATTTCCTTTTAAATCGAGTAACGTTTCTATGGAAACGACAGGATTTTCTTTTGGGATACGACAATCTCATTTCCGATCCACTAATCCTTCTTTACTGCATCCCTCACTCCCAAACATTGACGAATTCACACGGAAATTCCGTCGCTATGAAATACGAGTACTATGTGTTCTAAGACATTTCCTTCTAAATCGAGTAACGTTTCTATGGAAACGACAGGATTTTCTTTTGGGATACGACAATCACATTTACGATCCACTAATCCTTCTTTTTTCCCCCCCATGAACCATGGACCTTGCCGTTGGTGGGGAGGCTTGCGTGCCTCAGCGATACAGATAGCCGTACCGTAGGTGCAACCACAACGGAGGGGTATCTGTTGAGAGGCCAGACAAACGTGTGGTTCCTGAAGAGGGGCAGCAGCCTTTTCAGTAGTTGCAAGGGCAACAGTCTGGATGATTGACTGATCTGGCCTTGTAACACTAGCCAAAACGGCCTTGCTGTGCTGGTACTGCGAACGGCTGAAAGCAAGGGGAAACTACAGCCGTAATTTTTCCCGAGGGCATGCAGCTTTACTGTATGATTACATGATGATGGCGTCCTCTTGGGTAAAATATTCCGGAGGTAAAATAGTCCCCCATTCGGATCTCCGGGCGGGGACTACTCAAGAGGATGTCGTTATCAGGAGAAAGAAAACTGGCGTTCTACGGATCGGAGCGTGGAATGTCAGATCCCTTAATCGGGCAGGTAGGTTAGAAAATTTAAAAAGGGAAATGGATAGGTTGAAGTTAGATATAGTGGGAATTAGTGAAGTTCGGTGGCAGGAGGAACAAGACTTCTGGTCAGGTGACTACAGGGTTATAAACACAAAATCAAATAGGGGTAATGCAGGAGTAGGTTTAATAACGAATAGGAAAATAGGAATGCGGGTAAGCTACTACAAACAGCATAGTGAACGCATTATTGTGGCCAAGATAGATACGAAGCCCACACCTACTACAGTAGTACAAGTTTATATGCCAACTAGCTCTGCAGATGACGAAGAAATTGAAGAAATGTATGATGAAATAAAAGAAATTGTTCAGATTGTGAAGGGAGACGAAAATTTAATAGTCATGGGTGACTGGAATTCGAGTGTAGGAAAAGGGAGAGAAGGAAACATAGTAGGTGAATATGGATTGGGGGACAGAAATGAAAGAGGAAGCCGCCTTGTAGAATTTTGCACAGAGCACAACATAATCATAACTAACACTTGGTTTAAGAATCATGACAGAAGGTTGTATACATGGAAGAACCCTGGAGATACTAAAAGGTATCAGATAGATTATATAATGGTAAGACAGAGATTTAGGAACCAGGTTTTAAATTGTAAGACATTTCCAGGGGCAGATGTGGACTCTGACCACAATCTATTGGTTATGACCTGTAGATTAAAACTGAAGAAACTGCAAAAAGGTGGGAATTTAAGGAGATGGGACCTGGATAAACTAAAAGAACCAGAGGTTGTACAGAGATTCAGGGGTAGCATAAGGGAGCAATTGACAGGAATGGGGGAAATAAATACAGTAGAAGAAGAATGGGTAGCTTTGAGGGATGAAGTAGTGAAGGCAGCAGAGGATCAAGTAGGTAAAAAGACGAGGGCTAGTAGAAATCCTTGGGTAACAGAAGAAATACTGAATTTAATTGATGAAAGGAGAAAATATAAAAATGCAGTAAGTGAAACAGGCAAAAAGGAATACAAACGTCTCAAAAATGAGATCGACAGGAAATGCAAAATGGCTAAGCAGGGATGGCTAGAGGACAAATGTAAGGATGTAGAGGCCTATCTCACTAGGGGTAAGATAGATACCGCCTACAGGAAAATTAAAGAGACCTTTGGAGATAAGAGAACGACTTGTATGAATATCAAGAGCTCAGATGGAAACCCAGTTCTAAGCAAAGAAGGGAAAGCAGAAAGGTGGAAGGAGTATATAGAGGGTCTATACAAGGGCGATGTACTTGAGGACAATATTATGGAAATGGAAGAGGATGTAGATGAAGATGAAATGGGAGATATGATACTGCGTGAAGAGTTTGACAGAGCGCTGAAAGACCTGAGTCGAAACAAGGCCCCCGGAGTAGACAATATTCCATTGGAACTACTGACGGCCGTGGGAGAGCCAGTCCTGACAAAACTCTACCATCTGGTGAGCAAGATGTATGAAACAGGCGAAATACCCTCAGACTTCAAGAAGAATATAATAATTCCAATCCCAAAGAAAGCAGGTGTTGACAGATGTGAAAATTACCGAACTATCAGCTTAATAAGTCACAGCTGCAAAATACTAACACGAATTCTTTACAGACGAATGGAAAAACTAGTAGAAGCCAACCTCGGGGAAGATCAGTTTGGATTCCGTAGAAACACTGGAACACGTGAGGCAATACTGACCTTACGACTTATCTTAGAAGAAAGATTAAGGAAAGGCAAACCTACGTTTCTAGCATTTGTAGACTTAGAGAAAGCTTTTGACAATGTTGACTGGAATACTCTCTTTCAAATTCTAAAGGTGGCAGGGGTAAAATACAGGGAGCGAAAGGCTATTTACAATTTGTACAGAAACCAGATGGCGGTTATAAGAGTCGCGGGACATGAAAGGGAAGCAGTGGTTGGGAAGGGAGTAAGACAGGGTTGTAGCCTCTCCCCGATGTTGTTCAATCTGTATATTGAGCAAGCAGTAAAGGAAACAAAAGAAAAATTAGGAGTAGGTATTAAAATTCATGGAGAAGAAATAAAAACTTTGAGGTTCGCCGATGACATTGTAATTCTGTCAGAGACAGCAAAGGACTTGGAAGAGCAGTTGAATGGAATGGACAGTGTCTTGAAAGGAGGATATAAGATGAACATCAACAAAAGCAAAACAAGGGTAATGGAATGTAGTCTAATTAAGTCAGGTGATGCTGAGGGAATTAGATTAGGAAATGAGGCACTTAAAGTAGTAAAGGAGTTTTGCTATTTGGGGAGCAAAATAACTGATGATGGTCGAAGTAGAGAGGATATAAAATGTAGACTGGCAATGGCAAGGAAAGCGTTTCTGAAGAAGAGAAATTTGTTAACATCCAGTATTGATTTAAGTGTCAGGAAGTCATTTCTGAAAGTATTCGTATGGAGTGTAGCCATGTATGGAAGTGAAACATGGACGATAAATAGTTTGGACAAGAAGAGAATAGAAGCTTTCGAAATGTGGTGCTACAGAAGAATGCTGAAGATTAGATGGGTAGATCACATAACTAATGAGGAAGTATTGAATAGGATTGGGGAGAAGAGAAGTTTGTGGCACAACTTGACCAGAAGAAGGGATCGGTTGGTAGGACATGTTCTGAGGCATCAAGGGATCACCAATTTAGTATTGGAGGGCAGCGTGGAGGGTAAAAATCGTAGAGGGAGACCAAGAGATGAATACACTAAGCAGATTCAGAAGGATGTAGGTTGCAGTAGGTACTGGGAGATGAAAGAGCTTGCGCAGGATAGAGTGGCATGGAGGGCTGCATCAAACCAGTCTCAGGACTGAAGACCACAACAACAACAACAATCCTTCTTTACTGCATCCCTCACTCCCGCACATTGAAGAATTCACACGGAAATTGCGTCGCTGTGAAATACGAGTACTATGTGTTCTAAGACATTTCCTTCTAAATCGAGTAACGTTTCTATGGAAACGACAGGATTTTCTTTTGGGATACGACAATCACATTTCCGATCCACTAATCCTTCTTTACTGCATCCGTCACTCCCACACATTGAAGAATTCACACGGAAATTGCGTCGCTGTGAAATACGAGTACTATGTGTTCTAAGACATTTCCTTCTAAATCGAGTAACGTTTCAATGGTAACGACAGGATTTTCTTTTGGGATATGACAATCACATTTCCGATCCACTAATCCTTCTTTACTGCATCCCTCACTCCCACACATTGAAGAATTCACACGGAAATTGCGTCGCTGTGAAATACGAGTACTATGTGTTCTAAGACATTTCCTTCTAAATCGAGTAACGTTTCTATGGAATCGACAGGATTTTCTTTTGGGATCCGACAATCTCATTTCCGATCCACTAATCCTTCTTTACTGCATCCCTCACTCCCACACATTGAAGAATTCACACGGAAATTGCGTCGCTGTGAAATACGAGTACTATGTGTTCTAAGACATTTCCTTCTAAATCGAGTAACGTTTCTATGGAAACGTCAGGATTTTCTTTTGGGATACGACAATCACATTTCCGATCCACTAAACCTTCTTTACTGCATCCCCCACTCCCACACATTGTAGAATTCACACGGAAATTGCGTCGCTGTGAAATACGAGTACTATGTGTTCTAAGACATTTCCTTCTAAATCGAGTAACGTTTCTATGGAAACGACAGGATTTTCTTTTGGGATACGACAATCTCATTTCCGATCCACTAATCCTTCTTTACTGCATCCCTCACTCGCAAACTTTGAAGAATTCACACGGAAATTGCGTCGCTGTGAAATACGAGTACTAAGTGTTCTAAGACATTTCCTTCTAAATCGAGTAACGTTTCTATGGAAACGACAGGATTTTCTTTTGTTATACGACAATCACATTTCCGATCCACTAATCCTTCTTTACTGCATCCCTCACTCCCACACATTGAAGAATTCACATGGAAATTGCGTCGCTGTGAAATACGAGTACTATGTGTTCTAAGACATTTCCTTCTAATTCGAGTAACGTTTCTATGGAAACGACAGGATTTTCTTTTGGGATACGACAATCACATTTCCGATCCACTAATCCTTCTTGACTGCATCCCTCACTCCCACACATTGAAGAATTCACACGGAAATTGCGTCGCTGTGAAATACGAGTACTATGTGTTCTAAGACATTTCCTTCTAAATCGAGTAACGTTTCTATGGAAACGACAGGATTTTCTTTTGGGATGCGAGAATCTCATTTCCGATCCACTAATCCTTCTTTATTGCATCCCTCACTCCCAAACATTGACGAATTTACACGAAAATTGCGTCGCTGTGAAATACGAGTACTATGTGTTCTAAGACATTTCCTTCTAAATCGAGTAACGTTTCTATGGAAACGACAGGATTTTCTTTTGGGATACGACAATCTCATTTCCGTTTCACTAATCCTTATTTACTGCATCCCTCACTCCCAAACATTGACGAATTCACACGGAAATTCCGTCGCTGTGAAATACGAGTACTACGTGTTCTAAGACATTTCCTTCTAAATCGAGTAACGTTTCTATGGAAACGACAGGATTTTCTTTTGGGATACGACAATCACATTTACGATCCACTAATCCTTCTTTACTGCATCCCTCACTCCCAAACATTGAAGAATTCACATGGAAATTGCGTCGCTGTGAAATACGAGTACTATGTGTTCTAAGACATTTCCTTCTAAATCGAGTAACGTTTCTATGGAAACGACAGGATTTTCTTTTGGGATACGACAATCACATTTCCGATCCACTAATCCTTCTTTACTGCATCCCTCACTCCCACACATTGAAGAATTCACACGGAAATTCCGTCGCTGTGAAATACGAGTACCATGTGTTCTAAGACATTTCCTTCTAAATCGAGTAACGTTTCTATGGAAACGACAGGATTTTCTTTTGGGATACGACAATCTCATTTCCGATCCACTAATCCTTCTTTACTGCATCCCTCACTCCCACACATTGAAGAATTCACACGGAAATTGCGTCGCTGTGAAATACGAGTACTATGTGTTCTAAGACATTTCCTTCTAAATCGAGTAACGTTTCTATGGAAACGACAGGATTTTCTTTTGGGATGCGACAATCTCATTTCCGATCCACTAATCCTTCTTTATTGCATCCCTCACTCCCAAACATTGACGAATTTACACGGAAATTGCGTCGCTGTGAAATACGAGTACTATGTGTTCTAAGACATTTCCTTCTAAATCGAGTAACGTTTCTATGGAAACGACAGGATTTTCTTTTGGGATACGACAATCACATTTCCGATCCACTAATCCTTCTTTACTGCATCCCTCACTCCCACACATTGAAGAATTCACACGGAAATTGCGTCGCTGTGAAATACGAGTACCATGTGTTCTAAGACATTTCCTTTTAAATCGTGTAACGTTTCTATGGAAACGACAGGATTTTCTTTTGGGATACGACAATCTCATTTCCGATCCACTAATCCTTCTTTACTGCATCCCTCACTCCCAAACATTGACGAATTCACACGGAAATTCCGTCGCTATGAAATACGAGTACTATGTGTTCTAAGACATTTCCTTCTAAATCGAGTAACGTTTCTATGGAAACGACAGGATTTTCTTTTGGGATACGACAATCACATTTACGATCCACTAATCCTTCTTTACTGCATCCCTCACTCCCGCACATTGAAGAATTCACACGGAAATTGCGTCGCTGTGAAATACGAGTACTATGTGTTCTAAGACATTTCCTTCTAAATCGAGTAACGTTTCTATGGAAACGACAGGATTTTCTTTTGGGATACGACAATCACATTTCCGATCCACTAATCCTTCTTTACTGCATCCGTCACTCCCACACATTGAAGAATTCACACGGAAATTGCGTCGCTGTGAAATACGAGTACTATGTGTTCTAAGACATTTCCTTCTAAATCGAGTAACGTTTCAATGGTAACGACAGGATTTTCTTTTGGGATATGACAATCACATTTCCGATCCACTAATCCTTCTTTACTGCATCCCTCACTCCCACACATTGAAGAATTCACACGGAAATTGCGTCGCTGTGAAATACGAGTACTATGTGTTCTAAGACATTTCCTTCTAAATCGAGTAACGTTTCTATGGAAACGTCAGGATTTTCTTTTGGGATACGACAATCACATTTCCGATCCACTAAACCTTCTTTACTGCATCCCCCACTCCCACACATTGAAGAATTCACACGGAAATTGCGTCGCTGTGAAATACGAGTACTATGTGTTCTAAGACATTTCCTTCTAAATCGAGTAACGTTTCTATGGAAACGACAGGATTTTCTTTTGGGATACGACAATCACATTTCCGATCCACTAATCCTTCTTTACTGCATCCCTCACTCCCACACATTGAAGAATTCACACGGAAATTCCGTCGCTGTGAAATACGAGTACTATGTGTTCTAAGACATTTCCTTCTAAATCGAGTAACATTTCTATGGAAACGACAGGAATTCTTTTGGGATACGACAATCTCATTTCCGATCCACTAATCCTTCTTTACTGCATCCCTCACTCCCAAACATTGACGAATTCACACGGAAATTGCGTCGCTGTGAAATACGAGTACTATGTGTTCTAAGACATTTCCTTCTAAATCCAGTAACGTTTCTATGGAAACGACAGGATTTTCTTTTGGGATACGACAATCACATTTCCGATCCACTAATCCTTCTTTACTGCATCCCTCACTCCCACACATTGAAGAATTCACACGGAAATTGCGTCGCTGTGAAATACGAGTACTATGTGTTCTAAGACATTTCCTTCTAAATCGAGTAACGTTTCTATGGAAACGACAGGATTTTCTTTTGGGATACAACAATCACATTTCCGATCCACTAATCCTTCTTTACTGCATCCCTCACTCCCACACATTGAAGAATTCACACGGAAATTGCGTCGCTGTGAAATACGAGTACTATGTGTTCTAAGACATTTCCTTCTAAATCGAGTAACGTTTCTATGGAAACAACAGGATTTTCTTTTGGGATACGACAATCACATTTCCGATCCACTAATCCATCTTTACTGCATCCCTCACTCCCACACATTGAAGAATTCACACGGAAATTGCGTCGCTGTGAAATACGAGTACTATGTGTTCTAAGACATTTCCTTCTAAATCGAGTAACGTTTCTATGGAAACGACAGGATTTTCTTTTGGGATACGACAATCACATTTCCGATTCACTAATCCTTCTTTACTGCATCCCTCACTTCCAAACATCGACGAATTCACACGGAAATTCCGTCGCTATGAAATACGAGTACTATGTGTTCTAAGACATTTCCTTCTAAATCGAGTAACGTTTCTATGGAAACGACAGGATTTATCTTTGGGATACGACAATCACATTTCCGATCCACTAATCCTGCTTTACTGCATCCCTCACTGCCAAACATTGACGAATTCACACGGAAATTCCGTCGCTATGAAATACGAGTACTATGTGTTCTAAGACATTTCCTTCTAAATTGAGTATCGTTTCTATGGAAATGACAGGATTTTCTTTTGGGATACGACAATCACATTTCCGATCCACTAATCCTTCTTTACTGCATCCCACACTCCCAAACATTGACGAATTCACACGGAAATTCCGTCGCTGTGAAATACGAGTACTATGTGTTCTAAGACATTTCCTTCTGAATCGAGTAACGTTTCAATGGAAACGACAGGATTTTCTTTTGGGATACGACAATCACATTTCCGATCCACTAATCCTTCTTTACTGCATCCCTCACTCCCACACATTGAAGAATTCACACGGAAATTGCGTCGCTGTAAAATACGAGTACTATGTGTTCTAAGACATTTCCTTCTAAATCGAGTAACGTTTCTATGGAAACGACAGGATTTTCTTTTGGGATACGAATATCACATTTCCGATCCACTAATCCTTCTTTACTGCATCCCTCACTCCCAAACATTGACGAATTCACACGGAAATTCCGTAGCTGTGAAATACGAGTACTATGTGTTCTAAGACATTTCCTTCTAAATCGAGTAACGTTTCTATGGAAACGACAGGATTTTCTTTTGGGATACGACAATCACATTTCCGATCCACTAATCCTTCTTTACTGCATCCCTCACTCCCACACATTGAAGAATTCACACGGAAATTGCGTCGCTGTGAAATACGAGTACTATGTGTTCTAAGACATTTCCTTCTAAATCGAGTAACGTTTCTATGGAAACGACAGGATTTTCTTTTGGGATACGACAATCTCATTTCCGATCCACTAATCCTTCTTTACTGCATCCCTCACTCCCACACATTGAAGAATTCACACGGAAATTGCGTCGCTGTGAAAGACGAGTACTATGTGTTCTAAGACATTTCCTTCTAAATCGAGTAACGTTTCTATGGAAACGACAGGATTTTCTTTTGGGATACGACAATCTCATTTCCGATCCACTAATCCTTCTTTACTGCATCCCTCACTCCCAAACTTTGAAGAATTCACACGGAAATTGCGTCGCTGTGAAATACGAGTACTATATGTTCTAAGACATTTCCTTCTAAATCGAGTAACGTTTCTATGGAAACGACAGGATTTTCTTTTGGGATACGACAATCACATTTCCGATCCACTAATCCTTCTTTACTGCATCCCTCACTCCCACACATTGAAGAATTCACACGGAAATTGCGTCGCTGTGAAATACGAGTACTATGTGTTCTAAGACATTTCCTTCTAAATCGAGTAACGTTTCTACGGAAACGACAGGATTTTCTTTTGGGATACGACAATCACATTTACGATCCACTAATCCTTCTTTACTGCATCCCTCACTCCCACACATTGAAGAATTCACACGGAAATTGCGTCGCTGTGAAAGACGAGTACTATGTGTTCTAAGACATTTCCTTCTAAATCGAGTAACGTTTCTATGGAAACGACAGGATTTTCTTTTGGGATACGACAATCTCATTTCCGATCCACTAATCCTTCTTTACTGCATCCCTCACTCCCAAACTTTGAAGAATTCACACGGAAATTGCGTCGCTGTGAAATACGAGTACTATGTGTTCTAAGACATTTCCTTCTAAATCGAGTAACGTTTCTATGGAAACGACAGGATTTTCTTTTGGGATACGACAATCACATTTCCGATCCACTAATCCTTCTTTACTGCATCCCTACTCCCACACATTGAAGAATTCACACGGAAATTGCGTCGCTGTGAAATACGAGTACTATGTGTTCTAAGACATTTCCTTCTAAATCGAGTAACGTTTCTATGGAAACGACAGGATTTTCTTTTGGGATACGACAATCACATTTCCGATCCACTAATCCTTCTTTACTGCATCCCTCACTCCCACACATTGAAGAATTCACACGGAAATTGCGTCGCTGTGAAATACGAGTACTATGTGTTCTAAGACATTTCCTTCTAAATCGAGTAACGTTTCTATGGAAACGACAGGATTTTCTTTTGGGATGCGACAATCTCATTTCCGATCCACTAATCCTTCTTTATTGCATCCCTCACTCCCAAACATTGACGAATTTACACGGAAATTGCGTCGCTGTGAAATACGAGTACTATGTGTTCTAAGACATTTCCTTCTAAATCGAGTAACGTTTCTATGGAAACGACAGGATTTTCTTTTGGGATACGACAATCTCATTTCCGTTCCACTAATCCTTCTTTACTGCATCCCTCACTCCCAAACATTGACGAATTCACACGGAAATTCCGTCGCTGTGAAATACGAGTACTACGTGTTCTAAGACATTTCCTTCTAAATCGAGTAACGTTTCTATGGAAACGACAGGATTTTCTTTTGGGATACGACAATCACATTTACGATCCACTAATCCTTCTTTACTGCATCCCTCACTCCCAAACATTGAAGAATTCACACGGAAATTGCGTCGCTGTGAAATACGAGTACTTTGTGTTCTAAGACATTTCCTTCTAAATCGAGTAACGTTTCTATGGAAACGACAGGACTTTCTTTTGGGATACGACAATCACATTTCCGATCCACTAATCCTTCTTTACTGCATCCCTCACTCCCACACATTGTAGAATTCACACGGAAATTGCGTCGCTGTGAAATACGAGTACTATGTGTTCTAAGACATTTCCTTCTAAATCGAGTAACGTTTCTATGGAAACGACAGGATTTTCTTTTGGGATACGACAATCTCATTTCCGATCCACTAATCCTTCTTTACTGCATCCCTCACTCCCAAACATTGACGAATTCACACGGAAATTGCGTCGCTGTGAAATACGAGTACTATGTGTTCTAAGACATTTCCTTCTAAATCGAGTAACGTTTCTATGGAAACGACAGGATTTTCTTTTGGGATACGACAATCTCATATCCGATCCACTAATCCTTCTTTACTGCATCCCTCACTCCCAAACATTGACGAATTCACACGGAAATTCCGTCGCTGTGAAATACGAGTACTATGTGTTCTAAGACATTTCCTTCTAAATCGAGTAACGTTTCTATGGAAACGACAGGATTTTCTTTTGGGATACGACAATCACATTTCCGATCCACTAATCCTTCTTTACTGCATCCCTCACTCCCACACATTGAAGAATTCACACGGAAATTGCGTCGCTGTGAAATACGAGTACTATGTGTTCTAAGACATTTCCTTCTAAATCGAGTAACGTTTCAATGGTAACGACAGGATTTTCTTTTGGGATATGACAATCACATTTCCGATCCACTAATCCTTCTTTACTGCATCCCTCACTCCCACACATTGAAGAATTCACACGGAAATTGCGTCGCTGTGAAATACGAGTACTATGTGTTCTAAGACATTTCCTTCTAAATCGAGTAACGTTTCTATGGAATCGACAGGATTTTCTTTTGGGATCCGACAATCTCATTTCCGATCCACTAATCCTTCTTTACTGCATCCCTCACTCCCACACATTGAAGAATTCACACGGAAATTGCGTCGCTGTGAAATACGAGTTCTATGTGTTCTAAGACATTTCCTTCTAAATCGAGTAACGTTTCTATGGAAATGACAGGATTTTCTTTTGGGATACGACAATCACATTTCCGATCCACTAATCCTTCTTTACTGCATCCCTCACTCCCACACATTGAAGAATTCACACGGAAATTGCGTCGCTGTGAAATACGAGTACTATGTGTTCTAAGACATTTCCTTCTAAATCGAGTAACGTTTCTATGGAAACGTCAGGATTTTCTTTTGGGATACGACAATCACATTTCCGATCCACTAAACCTTCTTTACTGCATCCCCCACTCCCACACATTGAAGATTTCACACGGAAATTGCGTCGCTGTGAAATACGAATACTATGTGTTCTAAGACATTTCCTTCTAAATCGAGTAACGTTTCTATGGAAACGACAGGATTTTCTTTTGGGATACGACAATCACATTTCCGATCCACTAATCCTTCTTTACTGCATCCCTCACTCCCACACATTGAAGAATTCACACGGAAATTCCGTCGCTGTGAAATACGAGTACTATGTGTTCTAAGACATTTCCTTCTAAATCGAGTAACATTTCTATGGAAACGACAGGAATTCTTTTGGGATACGACAATCTCATTTCCGATCCACTAATCCTTCTTTACTGCATCCCTCACTCCCAAACATTGACGAATTCACACGGAAATTGCGTCGCTGTGAAATACGAGTACTATGTGTTCTAAGACATTTCCTTCTAAATCGAGTAACGTTTCTATGGAAACGACAGGATTTTCTTTTGGGATACGACAATCACATTTCCGATCCACTAATCCTTCTTTACTGCATCCCTCACTCCCACACATTGAAGAATTCACACGGAAATTGCGTCGCTGTGAAATACGAGTACTATGTGTTCTAAGACATTTCCTTCTAAATCGAGTAACGTTTCTATGGAAACGACAGGATTTTCTTTTGGGATACAACAATCACATTTCCGATCCACTAATCCTTCTTTACTGCATCCCTCACTCCCACACATTGAAGAATTCACACGGAAATTGCGTCGCTGTGAAATACGAGTACTATGTGTTCTAAGACATTTCCTTCTAAATCGAGTAACGTTTCTATGGAAACAACAGGATTTTCTTTTGGGATACGACAATCACATTTCCGATCCACTAATCCATCTTTACTGCATCCCTCACTCCCACACATTGAAGAATTCACACGGAAATTGCGTCGCTGTGAAATACGAGTACTATGTGTTCTAAGACATTTCCTTCTAAATCGAGTAACGTTTCTATGGAAACGACAGGATTTTCTTTTGGGATACGACAATCACATTTCCGATTCACTAATCCTTCTTTACTGCATCCCTCACTTCCAAACATCGACGAATTCACACGGAAATTCCGTCGCTATGAAATACGAGTACTATGTGTTCTAAGACATTTCCTTCTAAATCGAGTAACGTTTCTATGGAAACGACAGGATTTATCTTTGGGATACGACAATCACATTTCCGATCCACTAATCCTGCTTTACTGCATCCCTCACTGCCAAACATTGACGAATTCACACGGAAATTCCGTCGCTATGAAATACGAGTACTATGTGTTCTAAGACATTTCCTTCTAAATTGAGTATCGTTTCTATGGAAATGACAGGATTTTCTTTTGGGATACGACAATCACATTTCCGATCCACTAATCCTTCTTTACTGCATCCCACACTCCCAAACATTGACGAATTCACACGGAAATTCCGTCGCTGTGAAATACGAGTACTATGTGTTCTAAGACATTTCCTTCTGAATCGAGTAACGTTTCAATGGAAACGACAGGATTTTCTTTTGGGATACGACAATCACATTTCCGATCCACTAATCCTTCTTTACTGCATCCCTCACTCCCACACATTGAAGAATTCACACGGAAATTGCGTCGCTGTGAAATACGAGTACTATGTGTTCTAAGACATTTCCTTCTAAATCGAGTAACGTTTCTATGGAAACGACAGGATTTTCTTTTGGGATACGAATATCACATTTCCGATCCACTAATCCTTCTTTACTGCATCCCTCACTCCCAAACATTGACGAATTCACACGGAAATTCCGTAGCTGTGAAATACGAGTACTATGTGTTCTAAGACATTTCCTTCTAAATCGAGTAACGTTTCTATGGAAACGACAGGATTTTCTTTTGGGATACGACAATCACATTTCCGATCCACTAATCCTTCTTTACTGCATCCCTCACTCCCACACATTGAAGAATTCACACGGAAATTGCGTCGCTGTGAAATACGAGTACTATGTGTTCTAAGACATTTCCTTCTAAATCGAGTAACGTTTCTATGGAAACGACAGGATTTTCTTTTGGGATACGACAATCTCATTTCCGATCCACTAATCCTTCTTTACTGCATCCCTCACTCACAAACATTGACGAATTCACACGGAAATTCCGTCGCTGTGAAATACGAGTACTATGTGTTCTAAGACATTTCCTTCTAAATCGAGTAACGTTTCTATGGAAACGACTGGATTTTCTTTTGGGATACGACAATCACATTTCCGATCCACTAATCCTTCTTTACTGCATCCCTCACTCCCAAACATTGAAGAATTCACACGGAAATTGCGTCGCTGTGAAATACGAGTACTATGTGTTCTAAGACATTTCCTTCTAAATCGAGTAACGTTTCTATGGAAACGACAGGATTTTCTTTTGGGATACGACAATCTTATTTCCGATCCACTAATCCTTCGTTACTGCATCCCTCACTCCCAAACATTGACGAATTCACACGGAAATTCCGTCGCTGTGAAATACGAGTACTACGTGATCTAAGACATTTCCTTCTAAATCGAGTAACGTTTCTATGGAAACAACAGGATTTTCTTTTGGGATACGACAATCACATTTCCGATCCACTAATCCTTCTTTATTGCATCCCTCACTCCCAAACATTGACGAATTCACACGGAAATTCCGTCGCTATGAAATACGAGTACTATGTGTTCTTAGACATTTCCTTCAAAATCGAGTATCGTTTCTATGGAAATGACAGGATTTTCTTTTGGGATACGACATTCACATTTCCGATCCACTAATCCTTCTTTACTGCATCCCTCACTCCCAAACATTGACGAATTCACACGGAAATTCCGTCGCTGTGAAATACGAGTACTATGTGCTCTAAGACATTTCCTTCTAAATCGAGTAACGTTTCTACGGAAACAACAGGATTTTCTTTTGGGATACGACAATCACATTTCCGATCCACTAATCCTTCTTTACTGCATCCCTCACTCCCACACATTGAAGAATTCACACGGAAATTGCGTCGCTGTGAAATACGAGTACTATGTGTTCTAAGACATTTCCTTCTAAATCGAGTAACGTTTCTATGGAAACGACAGGATTTTCTTTTGGGATACGACAATCACATTTCCGATCCACTAATCGTTCTTTACTGCATCCCTCACTCCCAAACATTGACGAATTCACACGGAAATTCCGTCGCTGTGAAATACGAGTACTATGTGTTCTAAGACATTTCCTTCTAAATCGAGTAACGTTTCTATGGAAACGACAGGATTTTCTTTTGGGATACGACAATCACATTTCCGATCCACTAATCCTTCTTTACTGCATCCCTCACTCCCACACATTGAAGAATTCACACGGAAATTGCGTCGCTGTGAAATACGAGTACTATGTGTTCTAAGACATTTCCTTCTAAATCGAGTAAGGTTTCTATGGAAACGACAGGATTTTCTTTTGGGATACGACAATCTCATTTCCGATCCACTAATCCTTCTTTATTGCATCCCTCACTCACAAACATTGACGAATTCACACGGAAATTCCGTCGCTGTGAAATACGAGTACTATGTGTTCTAAGACATTTCCTTCTAAATCGAGTAACGTTTCTATGGAAACGACAGGATTTTCTTTCGGGATACGACAATCACATTTCTGATCCACTAATCCTGCTTTACTGCATCCCTCACTGCCAAACATTGACGAATTCACACGGAAATTCCGTCGCTATGAAATACGAGTACTATGTGTTCTAAGACATTTCCTTCTAAATCGAGTATCGTTTCAATGGAAACGACAGGATTTTCTTTTGGGATACGACAATCACATTTCCGATCCACTAATCCTTCTTTACTGCATCCCTCACTCCCACACATTGAAGAATTCACACGGAAATTGCGTCGCTGTGAAATACGAGTACTATGTGTTCTAAGACATTTACTTCTAAATCGAGTAACGTTTCTATGGAAACGACAGGACTTTCTTTTGGGATACGACAATCACATTTCCGATCCACTAATCCTTCTTTACTGCATCCCTCACTCCCAAACATTGACGAATTCACACGGAAATTCCGTCGCTGTGAAATACGAGTACTATGTGTTCTAAGACATCCCCTCTAAATCGAGTAACGTTTCTATGGAAACGACAGGATTTTCTTTTGGGATACGACAATCTTATTTCCGATCCGCTAATCCTTCTTTACTGCATCCCTCACTCCCAAACATTGACGAATTCACACGGAAATTCCGTCGCTGTGAAATACGAGTATTACGTGATCTAAGACATTTCCTTCTAAATCGAGTAACGTTTCTATGGAAACAACAGGATTTTCTTTTGGGATACGACAATCACATTTCCGATCCACTAATCCTTCTTTACTGCATCCCTCACTCCCAAACATTGACGAATTCACACGGAAATTCCGTCGCTATGAAATACGAGTACTATGTGTTCTTAGACATTTCCTTCAAAATCGAGTATCGTTTCTATGGAAACGACAGGATTTTCTTTTGGGATACGACAATCACATTTCCGATCCACTAATCCTTCTTTACTGCATCCCTCACTCCCACACATTGAAGAATTCACACGGAAATTGCGTCGCTGTGAAATACGAGTACTATGTGTTCTAAGACATTTCCTTCTAAATCGAGTAACGTTTCTATGGAAACGACAGGATTTTCTTTTGGGATACGACAATCTCATTTCCGATCCACTAATCCTTCTTTACTGCATCCCTCACTCACAAACATTGACGAATTCACACGGAAATTCCGTCGCTGTGAAATACGAGTACTATGTGTTCTAAGACATTTCCTTCTAAATCGAGTAACGTTTCTATGGAAACGACAGGATTTTCTTTTGGGATACGACAATCACATTTCTGATCCACTAATCCTGCTTTACTGCATCCCTCGCTGCCAAACATTGACGAATTCACACGGAAATTCCGTCGCTATGAAATACGAATACTATGTGTTCTAAGACATTTCCTTCTAAATCGAGTATCGTTTCTATGGAAATGACAGGATTTTCTTTTGGGATACGACAATCACATTTCCGATCCACTAATCCTTCTTTACTGCATCCCACACTCCCAAACATTGACGAATTCACACGGAAATTCCGTCGCTGTGAAATACGAGTACTATGTGTTCTAAGACATTTCCTTCTGAATCGAGTAACGTTTCAATGGAAACGACAGGATTTTCTTTTGGGATACGACAATCACATTTCGGATCCACTAATCCTTCTTTACTGCATCCCTCACTCCCACACATTGAAGAATTCACACGGAAATTGCGTCGCTGTGAAATACGAGTACTATGTGTTCTAAGACATTTCCTTCTAAATCGAGTAACGTTTCTATGGAAACGACAGGATTTTCTTTTGGGATACGAATATCACATTTCCGATCCACTAATCCTTCTTTACTGCATCCCTCACTCCCAAACATTGACGAATTCACACGGAAATTCCGTCGCTGTGAAATACGAGTACTATGTGTTCTAAGACATTTCCTTCTAAATCGAGTAACGTTTCTATGGAAACGACAGGATTTTCTTTTGGGATACGACAATCACATTTCCGATCCACTAATCCTTCTTTACTGCATCCCTCACTCCCACACATTGAAGAATTCACACTGAAATTGCGTCGCTGTGATATACGAGTACTATGTGTTCTAAGACATTTCCTTCTAAATCGAGTAACGTTTCTATGGAAACGACAGGATTTTCTTTTGGGATACGACAATCTCATTTCCGATCCACTAATCCTTCTTTACTGCATCCCTCACTCACAAACATTGACGAATTCACACGGAAATTCCGTCGCTGTGAAATACGAGTACTATGTGTTCTAAGACATTTCCTTCTAAATCGAGTAACGTTTCTATGGAAACGACAGGATTTTCTTTTGGGATACGACAATCACATTTCCGATCCACTAATCCTTCTTTACTGCATCCCTCACTCCCAAACATTGAAGAATTCACACGGATATTGCGTCGCTGTGAAATACGAGTACTATGTGTTCTAAGACATTTCCTTCTAAATCGAGTAACGTTTCTATGGAAACGACAGGATTTTCTTTTGGGATACGACAATCTTATTTCCGATCCGCTAATCCTTCTTTACTGCATCCCTCACTCCCAAACATTGACGAATTCACACGGAAATTCCGTCGCTGTGAAATACGAGTACTACGTGATCTAAGACATTTCCTTCTAAATCGAGTAACGTTTCTATGGAAACAACAGGATTTTCTTTTGGGATACGACAATCACATTTCCGATCCACTAATCCTTCTTTACTGCATCCCTTACTCCCAAACATTGACGAATTCACACGGATATTCCGTCGCTGTGAAATACGAGTACTATGTGCTCTAAGACATTTCCTTCTAAATCGAGTAACGTTTCTATGGAAACAACAGGATTTTCTTTTGGGATACGGCAATCACATTTCCGATCCACTAATCCTTCTTTACTGCATCCCTCACTCCCACACATTGAAGAACTCACACGGAAATTGCGTCGCTGTGAAATACGAGTACTATGTGTTCTAAGACATTTCCTTCTAAATCGAGTAACGTTTCTATGGAAACGACAGGATTTTCTTTTGGGATACGACAATCACATTTCCGATCCACTAATCCTTCTCTACTGCATCCCTCACTCCCAAACATTGACGAATTCACACGGAAATTCCGTCGCTGTGAAATACGAGTACTATGTGTTCTAAGACATTTCCTTCTAAATCGAGTAACGTTTCTATGGAAACGACAGGATTTTCTTTTGGGATACGACAATCACATTTCCGATCCACTAATCCTTCTTTACTGCATCCCTCACTCCCACACATTGAAGAATTCACACGGAAATTGCGTCGCTGTGAAATACGAGTACTATGTGTTCTAAGACATTTCCTTCTAAATCGAGTAACGTTTCTATGGAAACGACAGGATTTTCTTTTGGGATACGACAATCACATTTCCGATCCACTAATCCTTCTTTACTGCATCCCTCACTCACAAACATTGACGAATTCACACGGAAATTCCGTCGCTGTGAAATACGAGTACTATGTGTTCTAAGACATTTCCTTCTAAATCGAGTAACGTCTCTATGGAAACGACAGGATTTTCTTTTGGGATACGACAATCACATTTCCGATCCACTAAACCTTCTATGCTGGATCCCTCACTCCCAAACATTGACGAATTCACACGGAAATTGCGTCGCTGTGAAATACGAGTACTATGTGTTCTAAGACATTTCCATCTAAATCGAGTAACGTTTCTATGGAAACGACAGGATTTTCTTTTGGGATACGACAATCTCATTTCCGATCCACTAATCCTTCTTTACTGCATCCCTCACTCACAAACATTGACGAATTCACACGGAAATTCCGTCGCTGTGAAATACGAGTACTATGTGTTCTAAGACATTTCCATCTAAATCGAGTAACGTTTCTATGGAAACGACAGGATTTTCTTTTGGGATACGACAATCTCATTTCCGATCCACTAATCCTTCTTTACTGCATCCCTCACTCCCACACATTGAAGAATTCACACGGAAATTGCGTCGCTGTGAAATACGAGTACTATGTGTTCTAAGACATTTCCTTCTAAATCGAGTAACGTTTCTATGGAAACGACAGGATTTTCTTTTGGGATACGACAATCTCATTTCCGATCCACTAATCCTTCTTTACTGCATCCCTCACTCACAAACATTGACGAATTCACACGGAAATTCCGTCGCTGTGAAATACGAGTACTATGTGTTCTAAGACATTTCCTTCTAAATCGAGTAACGTTTCTATGGAAACGACAGGATTTTCTTTTGGGATACGACAATCACATTTCTGATCCACTAATCCTGCTTTACTGCATCCCTCGCTGCCAAACATTGACGAATTCACACGGAAATTCCGTCGCTATGAAATACGAATACTATGTGTTCTAAGACATTTCCTTCTAAATCGAGTATCGTTTCTATGGAAATGACAGGATTTTCTTTTGGGATACGACAATCACATTTCCGATCCACTAATCCTTCTTTACTGCATCCCACACTCCCAAACATTGACGAATTCACACGGAAATTCCGTCGCTGTGAAATACGAGTACTATGTGTTCTAAGACATTTCCTTCTGAATCGAGTAACGTTTCAATGGAAACGACAGGATTTTCTTTTAGGATACGACAATCACATTTCCGATCCACTAATCCTTCTATACTGCATCCCTCACTCCCACACATTGAAGAATTCACACGGAAATTGCGTCGCTGTGAAATACGAGTACTATGTGTTCTAAGACATTTCCTTCTAAATCGAGTAACGTTTCTATGGAAACGACAGGATTTTCTTTTGGGATACGAATATCACATTTCCGATCCACTAATCCTTCTTTACTGCATCCCTCACTCCCAAACATTGACGAATTCACACGGAAATTCCCTCGCTGTGAAATACGAGTACTATGTGTTCTAAGACATTTCCTTCTAAATCGAGTAACGTTTCTATGGAAACGACAGGATTTTCTTTTGGGATACGACAATCACATTTCCGATCCACTAATCCTTCTTTACTGCATCCCTCACTCCCACACATTGAAGAATTCACACTGAAATTCCGTCGCTGTGATATACGAGTACTATGTGTTCTAAGACATTTCCTTCTAAATCGAGTAACGTTTCTATGGAAACGACAGGATTTTCTTTTGGGATACGACAATCTCATTTCCGATCCACTAATCCTTCTTTACTGCATCCCTCACTCACAAACATTGACGAATTCACACGGAAATTCCGTCGCTGTGAAATACGAGTACTATGTGTTCTAAGACATTTCCTTCTAAATCGAGTAACGTTTCTATGGAAACGACAGGATTTTCTTTTGGGATACGACAATCACATTTCCGATCCACTAATCCTTCTTTACTGCATCCCTCACTCCCAAACATTGAAGAATTCACACGGATATTGCGTCGCTGTGAAATACGAGTACTATGTGTTCTAAGACATTTCCTTCTAAATCGAGTAACGTTTCTATGGAAACGACAGGATTTTCTTTTGGGATACGACAATCTTATTTCCGATCCGCTAATCCTTCTTTACTGCATCCCTCACTCCCAAACATTGACGAATTCACACGGAAATTCCGTCGCTGTGAAATACGAGTACTACGTGATCTAAGACATTTCCTTCTAAATCGAGTAACGTTTCTATGGAAACAACAGGATTTTCTTTTGGGATACGACAATCACATTTCCGATCCACTAATCCTTCTTTACTGCATCCCTTACTCCCTAACATTGACGAATTCACACGGATATTCCGTCGCTGTGAAATACGAGTACTATGTGCTCTAAGACATTTCCTTCTAAATCGAGTAACGTTTCTATGGAAACAACAGGATTTTCTTTTGGGATACGGCAATCACATTTCCGATCCACTAATCCTTCTTTACTGCATCCCTCACTCCCACACATTGAAGAATTCACACGGAAATTGCGTCGCTGTGAAATACGAGTACTATGTGTTCTAAGACATTTCCTTCTAAATCGAGTAACGTTTCTATGGAAACGACAGGATTTTCTTTTGGGATACGACAATCACATTTCCGATCCACTAATCCTTCTTTACTGCATCCCTCACTCCCAAACATTGACGAATTCACACGGAAATTCCGTCGCTGTGAAATACGAGTACTATGTGTTCTAAGACATTTCCTTCTAAATCGAGTAACGTTTCTATGGAAACGACAGGATTTTCTTTTGGGATACGACAATCACATTTCCGATCCACTAATCCTTCTTTACTGCATCCCTCACTCCCACACATTGAAGAATTCACACGGAAATTGCGTCGCTGTGAAATACGAGTACTATGTGTTCTAAGACATTTCCTTCTAAATCGAGTAACGTTTCTATGGAAACGACAGGATTTTCTTTTGGGATACGACAATCACATTTCCGATCCACTAATCCTTCTTTACTGCATCCCTCACTCACAAACATTGACGAATTCACACGGAAATTCCGTCGCTGTGAAATACGAGTACTATGTGTTCTAAGACATTTCCTTCTAAATCGAGTAACGTTTCTATGGAAACGACAGGATTTTCTTTTGGGATACGACAATCACATTTCCGATCCACTAAACCTTCTTTGCTGGATCCCTCACTCCCAAACATTGACGAATTCACACGGAAATTGCGTCGCTGTGAAGTACGAGTACTATGTGTTCTAAGACATTTCCATCTAAATCGAGTAACGTTTCTATGGAAACGACAGGATTTTCTTTTGGGATACGACAATCTCATTTCCGATCCACTAATCCTTCTTTACTGCATCCCTCACTCACAAACATTGACGAATTCACACGGAAATTCCGTCGCTGTGAAATACGAGTACTATGTGTTCTAAGACATTTCCTTCTAAATCGAGTAACGTTTCTATGGAAACAACAGGATTTTCTTTTGGGATACGGCAATCACATTTCCGATCCACTAATCCTTCTTTACTGCATCAATCACTCACAAACATTGACGAATTCACACGGAAATTCCGTCGCTGTGAAATACGAGTACTATGTGTTCTAAGACATTTCCTTCTAAATCGAGTAACGTTTCTATGGAAACGACAGGATTTTCTTTTGGGATACGACAATCACATTTCCGATCCACTAAACCTTCTTTGCTGGATCCCTCACTCCCAAACATTGACGAATTCACACGGAAATTGCGTCGCTGTGAAATACGAGTACTATGTGTTCTAAGACATTTCCATCTAAATCGAGTAACGTTTCTATGGAAACGACAGGATTTTCTTTTGGGATACGACAATCTCATTTCCGATCCACTAATCCTTCTTTACTGCATCCCTCACTCACAAACATTGACGAATTCACACGGAAATTCCGTCGCTGTGAAATACGAGTACTATGTGTTCTAAGACATTTCCTTCTAAATCGAGTAACGTTTCTATGGAAACAACAGGATTTTCTTTTGGGATACGGCAATCACATTTCCGATCCACTAATCCTTCTTTACTGCATCCCTCACTCCCACACATTGAAGAATTCACACGGAAATTCCGTCGCTGTGAAATACGAGTACTATGTGTTCTAAGACATTTCCTTCTAAATCGAGTAACATTTCTATGGAAACGACAGGATTTTCTTTTGGGATACGACAATCACATTTCCGATCCACTAATCCTCCTTTACTGCATCCCTCACTCCCAAACATTGACGAATTCACACGGAAATTCCGTCGCTGTGAAATACGAGTACTATGTGTTCTAAGACATTTCCTTCTAAATCGAGTAACGTTTCTATGGAAACGACAGGATTTTCTTTTGGGATACGGCAATCTCATTTCCGATCCACTAATCCTTCTTTACTGCCTCCCTCACTCCCAAACATTGAACAATTCACACGGAAATTGCGTCGCTGTGAAATACGAGTACTATGTGTTCTAAGACATTTCCTTCTAAATCGAGTAACGTTTCTATGGAAACGACAGGATTTTCTTTTGGGATACGACAATCTCATTTCCGATCCACTAATCCTTCCGTACTGCATCCCTCACTCCCAAACACTGACGAATTCACACGGAAATTCCGTCGCTGTGAAATACGAGTACTATGTGTTCTAAGACATTTCCTTCTAAATCGAGTAACGTTTCTATGGAAACAACAGGATTTTCTTCTGGGATACGACAATCACATTTCCGATCCACTAATCCTTCTTTACTGCATCCCTCACTCCCAAACATTGACGAATTCACACGGAAATTCCGTCGCTATGAAATACGAGTACTATGTGTTCTAAGACATTTCCTTCTAAATCGAGTAACGTTTCTATGGAAACGACAGGATTTTCTTTTGGGATACGACAATCACATTTCCGATCCACTAATCCTTCTTTACTGCATCCCTCACTCCCACACATTGAAGAATTCACACGGAAATTGCGTCGCTGTGAAATACGAGTACTATGTGTTCTAAGACATTTCCTTCTAAATCGAGTAACGTTTCTATGGAAACGACAGGATTTTCTTTTGGGATACGATAATCACATTTCCGATCCACTAATCCTTCTTTACTGCATCCCTCACTCCCACACATTGAAGAATTCACACGGAAATTCCGTCGCTGTGAAATACGAGTACTATGTGTTCTAAGACATTTCCTTCTAAATCGAGTAACATTTCTATGGAAACGACAGGATTTTCTTTTGGGATACGACAATCACATTTCCGATCCACTAATCCTTCTATACTGCATCCCTCACTCCCAAACATTGACGAATTCACACGGACATTCCGTCGCTATGAAATACGAGTACTATGTGTTCTAAGACATTTCCTTCTAAATCGAGTAACGTTTCTATGGAAACGACAGTATTTTCTTTTGGGATACGACAATCACATTTCCGATCCACTAATCGTTCTTTACTGCATCCCTCACTCCCAAACATTGACGAATTCACACGGAAATTCCGTCACTGTGAAATACGAGTACTATGTGTTCTAAGACATTTCCTTCTAAATCGAGTAACGTTTCTATGGAAACGACAGGATTTTCTTTTGGGATACGACAATCTCATTTCCGATCCACTAATCCTTCTTTACTGCATCCCTCACTCCCAAACATTGACGAATTCACACGGAAATTCCGTCGCTATGAAATAGGAGTACTATGTGATCTGAGACATTTCCTTCTAAATCGAGTAACGTTTCTATGGAACCGACAGGATTTTCTTTTGGGATACGACAATCTCATTTCCGATCCACTAATCGTTCTTTACTGCATCCCTCACTCCCAAACATTGACGAATTCACACGGAAATTCCGTCGCTATGAAATACGAGTACTATGTGTTCTAAGACATTTCCTTCTATATCGAGTAACGTTTCTATGGAAACGACAGGATTTTCTTTTGGGATACGACAATGTCATTTCCGTTCCACTAATCCTTCTTTACTGCATCCCTCACTCCCAAACATTGACGAATTCACACGGAAATTCCGTCGCTGTGAAATACGAGTACTATCTGTTCTAAGACATTTCCTTCTAAATCGAGTAACGTTTCTATGGAAACGACAGGACTTTCTTTTGGGATACGACAATCTCATTTCCGATCCACTAATCCTTCTTTACTGCATCCCTCACTCCCAAACATTGACGAATTCACACTGAAATTCCGTCACTATGAAATACGAGTACTATGTGATCTAAGACATTTCCTTCTAAATCGAGTAACGTTTCTATGGACACGACAGGATTTTCTTTTGGGATACGACAATCTCATTTCCGATCCACTAATCCTTCTTTACTGCATCCCTCACTCCCAAACATTGACGAATTCACACGGAAATTGCGTCGCTGTGAAATACGAGTACTATGTGTTCTAAGACATTTCCTTCTAAATCGAGTAACGTTTCGATTAAAACGACAGGATTTTCTTTTCGGGATACGAGAATCTTATTTCCGATCCACTAATCCTTCTTTACTGCATCATTCAATCCCAAACATTGACGAATTCACACGGAAATTCCGTCGCTATGAAATACGAGTACTATGTGATCTAAGACATTTCCTTCTAAATAGAGTAACGTTTCTATGGAAACGACAGGATTTTCTTTTGGGATACGACAATCTCATTTCCGATCCACTAATCCTTCTTTACTGCATCCCTCACTCACAAACATTGACGAATTCACACGGAAATTCCATCGCTGTGAAATACGAGTACTATGTGTTCTAAGACATTTCCTTCTAAATCGAGTAACGTTTCTATGGAAACGACAGGATTTTCTTTTGGGATACGACAATCACATTTCCGATCCACTAATCCTTCTTTACTGCATCCCTCACTCCCAAACATTGAAGAATTCACACGGAAATTGCGTCGCTGTGAAATACGAGTACTATGTGTTCTAAGACATTTCCTTCTAAATCGAGTAACGTTGCTATGGAAACGACAGGATTTTCTTTTGGGATACGACAATCTCATTTCCGATCCACTAATCCTTCTTTACTGCATCCCTCACTCCTAAACACTGACGAATTCACACGGAAATTCCGTCGCTGTGAAATACGAATACTATGTGCTCTAAGACATTTCCTTCTAAATCGAGTAACGTTTCTATGGAAACAACAGGATTTTCTTTTGGGATACGACAATCACATTTCCGATCCACTAATCCTTCTTTACTGCATCGCTCACTCCAAAACATTGACGAATTCAAACGAAAATTCCGTCGCTATGAAATACGAGTACTATGTGTTCTAAGACATTTCCTTCTAAATCGAGTAACGTTTCTATGGAAACGACAGGATTTTCTTTTGGGATACGACAGTCACATTTCCGATCCACTAATCCTTCTTTACTGCATCCCTCACTCCCAAACATTGACGAATTCACACGGAAGTTCCGTCGCTGTGAAATACGATTACTATGTGTTCTAAGACATTTCCTTCTAAATCGAGTAACGTTTCTATGGAAACGACAGGATTTTCTTTTGGGATACGACAATCACATTTCCGATCCACTAATCGTTCTTTACTGCATCCCTCACTCCCAAACATTGACGAATTCACACGGAAATTCCGTCACTGTGAAATACGAGTACTATGTGTTCTAAGACATTTCCTTCTAAATCGAGTAACGTTTCTATGGAAACGACAGGATTTTCTTTTGGGATACGACAATCTCATTTCCGATCCACTAATCCTTCTTTACTGCATCCCTCACTCCCAAACATTGACGAATTCACACGGAAATTCCGTCGCTATGAAATAGGAGTACCATGTGATCTGAGACATTTCCTTCTAAATCGAGTAACGTTTCTATGGAAACGACAGGATTTTCTTTTGGGATACGATAATCTCATTTCCGATCCACTAATCGTTCTTTACTGCATCCCTCACTCCCAAACATTGACGAATTCACACGGAAATTCCGTCGCTATGAAATACGAGTACTATGTGTTCTAAGACATTTCCTTCTATATCGAGTAACGTTTCTATGGAAACGACAGGATTTTCTTTTGGGATACGACAATGTCATTTCCGATCCACTAATCCTTCTTTACTGCATCCCTCACTCCCAAACATTGACGAATTCACACAGAAAGTCCGTCCCTATGAAATACGAGTACTATGTGATCTAAGACATTTCCTTCTAAATCGAGTAACGTTTCTATGGACACGACAGGATTTTCTTTTGGGATACGACAATCTCATTTCCGATCCACTAATCCTTCTTTACTGCATCCCTCACTAACAAACATTGACGAATTCACACGGAAATTCCGTCGCTGTGAAATACGAGTACTATGTGTTCTAAGACATTTCCTTCTATATCGAGTAACGTTTCTATGGAAACGACAGGATTTTCTTTTGGGATACGACAATGTCATTTCCGATCCACTAATCCTTCTTTACTGCATCCCTCACTCCCAAACATTGACGAATTCACACGGAAATTCCGTCGCTCTGAAATCCGAGTACTATCTGTTCTAAGACATTTCCTTCTAAATCGAATAACGTTTCTATGGAAACGACAGGACTTTCTTTTGGGATACGACAATCTCATTTCCGATCCACTAATCCTTCTTTACTGCATCCCTCACTCCCAAACATTGACGAATTCACACAGAAATTCCGTCCCTATGAAATACGAGTACTATGTGATCTAAGACATTTCCTTCTAAATCGAGTAACGTTTCTATGGACACGACAGGATTTTCTTTTGGGATACGACAATCTCATTTCCGATCCACTAATCCTTCTTTACTGCATCCCTCACTCCCAAACATTGACGAATTCACACGGAAATTCCGTCGCTGTGAAATACGAGTACAATGTGTTCTAAGACATTTCCTTCTAAATCGAGTAACGTTTCTATGGAAACGACAGGATTTTCTTTTCGGGATACGAGAAACTCATTTCTGATTCACTAATCCTTCTTTACTGCAAATTCACTCCCAAACATTGACGAATTCCACGGAAATTCCGTCGCTATGAAATACGAGTACTATGTGATCTAAGACATTTCCTTCTAAATAGAGTAACGTTTCTATGGAAACGACAGGATTTTCTTTTGGGATACGACAATCTCATTTCCGATCCACTAATCCTTCTTTACTGCATCCCTCACTCACAAACATTGACGAATTCACACGGAAATTCCGTCGCTGTGAAATACGAGTACTATGTGTTCTAAGACATTTCCTTCTAAATCGAGTAACGTTTCTATGGAAACGACAGGATTTTCTTTTGGGATACGACAATCACATTTCCGATCCACTAATCCTTCTTTACTGCATCCCTCACTCCCAAACATTGAAGAATTCACACGGAAATTGCGCCGCTGTGAAATACGAGTACTATGTTTCTAAGACATTTCCTTCTAAATCGAGTAACGTTTCTATGGAAACGACAGGATTTTCTTTTGGGATACGACAATCTCATTTACGATCCACTAATCCTTCTTTACTGCATCCCTCACTCCCAAACATTGACGAATTCACACGGATATTCCGTCGCTATGAAATACGAGTACTATGTGATCTAAGACATTTCCTTCTAAATCGAGTAACGTTTCAATGGAAACGACAGGATTTTCTTTTGGGATACGACAATCACATTTCCGATCCACTAATACTTCTTTACTGCATCCCTCACTCCCCCACACATAGAAGAATTCACACGGAAATTGCGTCGCTGTGAAATACGAGTACCATGTGTTCTAAGACATTTCCTTCTAAATCGAGTAACGTTTCTATGGAAACGACAGGATTTTCTTTTGGGATACGACAATCTCATTTCCGATCCACTAATCCTTCTTTACTGCATCCCTCACTCCCAGACATTGTAGAATTCTCACGGAAATTGCGTCGCTGTGAAATACGAGTACTATGTGTTCTAAGACATTTCCTTCTAAATCGAGTAACGTTTCTATGGAAACGACAGGATTTTCTTTTGGGATGCGACAATCACATTTCCGATCCACTAATCCTTCTTTACTGCATCCCTCACTCCCACACATTGAAGAATTCACACGGAAATTGCGTCGCTGTGAAATACGAGTACTATGTGTTCTAAGACATTGCCTTCTAAATCGAGTAACGTTTCTATGGAAACGACAGGATTTTCTTTTGGGATACGACAATCACATTTCCGATCCACTAATCCAACTTTACTGCATCCCTCACTCCCAAACATTGACGAATTCACACGGAAATTGCGTCGCTGTGAAATACGAGTACTATGTGTTCTAAGACATTTTATTCTAAATCGAGTATCGTTTCTATGGAAACGACTGGATTTTCTTTATGATACGACAATCACATTTCCGATCCACTAATCCAACTTTACTGCATCCCTCACTCCCAAACATTGACGAATTCACACGGAAATTGCGTCGCTGTGAAATACGAGTACTATGTGTTCTAAGACATTTCCTTCTAAATCGAGTAACGTTTCTATGGAAACGACAGGATTTTCTTTTGGGATACGACCATCTCATTTCCGATCCACTAATCCTTCTTTACTGCATCCCTCACTCCCAAACATTGACGAATTCACACGGAAATTCCGTCGCTATGAAATACGAGTACTTTGTGTTCTAAGACATTTCCTTCTAAATCGAGTAACGTTTCTATGGAAACGACAGGATTTTCTTTTGGGATACGACAATCACATTTACGATCCACTAATCCTTCTTTATTGCGTCCCTCACTCCCACACACTGAAGAATTCACACGGAAATTGCGTCGCTGTGAAATACGAGTACTATGTGTTCTAAGACATTTCCTTCTAAATCGAGTAACGTTTCTATGGAAACGACAGGATTTTCTTTTGGGATACGACAATCACATTTCCGATCCACTAATCCTTCTTTACTGCATCCCTCACTCCCACACATTGAAGAATTCACACGGAAATTGCGTCGCTGTAAAATACGAGTACTATGTGTTCTAAGACATTTCCTTCTAAATGGAGTAACGTTTCTATGGAAACGACAGGATTTTCTTTTGGGATACGACAATCACATTTCCGATCCACTAATCCTTCTTTACTGCATCCCTCACTTCCAAACATTGACGAATTCACACGGAAATTCCGTCGCTATGAAATACGAGTACTATGTGTTCTAAGACATTTCCTTCTAAATCGAGTAAAGTTTCTATGTAAACGACAGGATTTTCTTTTGGGATACAACAATCACATTTCCGATCCACTAATCCTTCTTTACTGCATACCTCACTCCCAAACATTGACGAATTCACACGGAAATTCCGTCGCTATGAAATACGAGTACTATGTGTTCTAAGACATTTCCTTCCAAATCGAGTAACGTTTCTATGGAAACGACAGGTTTTCTTTTGGGATACGAAAATCACATTTCCGATCCACTAATCCTTCTTTACTGCATCCCTCACTCCCACACATTGAAGAATTCACACGGAAATTGCGTCGCTGTGAAATACGAGTACTATGTGTTCTAAGACATTTCCTTCTAAATCGAGTAACGTTTCTATGGAAACGACAGGATTTTCTTTTGGGATACGACAATCACATTACCGATCCACTAATCCTTCTTTACTGCATCCCTCACTCCCACACATTGAAGAATTCACACGGAAATTGCGTCGCTGTGAAATACGAGTACTATGTGTTCTAAGACATTTCCTTCTAAATCGAGTAACGTTTCTATGGAAACGACAGGATTTTCTTTTGGGATACGACAATCACATTTCCGATAAACTAATCCTTCTTTACTGCATCCCTCACTCACAAACATTGACGAATTCACACGGAAATTGCGTCGCTGTGAAATACGAGTACTATGTGTTCTAAGACATTTCCTTCTAAATCGAGTAACGTTTCTATGGAAACGACAGGATTTTCTTTTGGGATACGACAATCTCATTTCCGTTCCACTAATCCTTCTTTACTGCATCCCTCACTCCCAAACATTGACGAATTCACACGGAAACTCCGTCGCTGTGAAATACGAATACTATGTGTTCTAAGACATTTCCTTCTAAATCGAGTAACGTTTCTATGGAAACGACAGGATTTTCTTTTGGGATACGACAATCACATTTCCGATCCACTAATCCTTCTTTACTGCATCCCTCACTCCCACACATTGAAGAATTCACACGGAAATTGCGTCGCTGTGAAATACGAGTACTATGTGTTCTAAGACATTTCCTTCTAAATCGAGTAACGTTTCTATGGAAACGACAGGATTTTCTTTTGGGATACGACAATCACATTTCCGATCCACTAATCCTTCTTTACTGCATCCCTCACTTCCAAACATTGACGAATTCACACGGAAATTCCGTCGCTATGAAATACGAGTACTATGTGTTCTGAGACATTTCCTTCTAAATCGAGTAAAGTTTCTATGTAAACGACAGGATTTTCTTTTGGGATACGACAATCACATTTCCGATCCACTAATCCTTCTTTACTGCATACCTCACTCCCAAACATTGACGAATTCACACGGAAATTCCGTCGCTATGAAATACGAGTACTATGTGTTCTAAGACATTTCCTTCTAAATCGAGTATCGTTTCTATGGAAACGACAGGATTTTCTTTTGGGATACGACAATCACATTTCCGATCCACTAATCCTTCTTTACTGCATCCCTCACTCCCAAACATTGACGAATTCACACGGAAATTCCGTCGCTGTGAAATACGAGTACTATGTGTTCTAAGACATTTCCTTCTAAATCGAGTAACGTTTCTATGGAAACGACAGGATTTTCTTTTGGGATACGACAATCACATTTCCGATCCACTAATCCTTCTTTACTGCATCCCTCACTCCCAAACATTGACGAATTCACACGGATATTGCGTCGCTGTGAATTACGAGTACTATGTGTTCTAAGACATTTCCTTCTAAATCGAGTAACGTTTCTATGGAAACGACAGGATTTTCTTTTGGGATACGACAATGTCATTTCCGACCCACTAATCCTTCTTTACTGCATCCCTCACTCCCAAACATTGACGAATTCACACGGAAATTCCGTCGCTGTGACATACGAGTACTATGTGTTCTAAGACATTTCCTTCTAAATAGAGTAACGTTTCTATGGAAACAACAGGATTTTCTTATGGGATACGACAATCACATTTACGATCCACTAATCCTTCTTTACTGCATCCCTCACCCCCACACATTGAAGAATTCACACGGAAATTGCGTCGCTGTGAAATACGAGTACTATGTGTTCTAAGACATTTCCTTCTAAATCGAGTAACGTTCCTATGGATACGACAGGATTTTCTTTTGGGATACGACAATCACATTTCCGATCCACTAATCCTTCTTTACTGCATCCCTTACTCCTACACATTGAAGAATTCACACGGAAATTGCGTCGCTGTGAAATACGAGTACTATGTGTTCTAAGACATTTCCTTCTAAATCGAGTAACGTTTCTATGGAAACGACAGGATTTTCTTTTGGGATACGACAATCACATTTCCGATCCACTAATCCTTCTTTACTGCATCCCTCACATCCAAACATTGACGAATTCACACGGAAATTCCGTCGCTATGAAATACGAGTACTATGTGTTCTAAGACATTTCCTTCTAAATCGAGTAAAGTTTCTATGGAAACGACAGGATTTTCTTTTGGGATACGACAATCACATTTCCGATCCATTAATTCTTCTTTACTGCATACCTCACTCCCAAACATTGACGAATTCACACGGAAATTCCGTCGCTATGAAATACGAGTACTATGTGTTCTAAGACATTTCCTTCTAAATCGAGTAACGTTTCTATGGAAACGACAGGATTTTCTTTTGGGATACGACAATCACATTTCCGATCCACTAATCGTTCTTTACTGCATCCCTCACTCCCAAACATTGAAGAATTCACACGGATATTGCGTCGCTGTGAATTACGAGTACTATGTGTTCTAAGACATTTCCTGCTAAATCGAGTAACGTTTCTATGGAAACGACAGGATTTTCTTTTGGGATACGACAATGTCATTTCCGATCCACTAATCCTTCTTTACTGCATCCCTCACTCCCAAACATTGACGAATTCACACGGAAATTCCGTCGCTGTGAAATACGAGTACTATGTGTTCTAAGACATTTCCTTCTAAATCGAGTAACGTTTCTATGGAAACGACAGGATTTTCTTTTGGGATACGACAATCACATTTCCGATCCACTAATCCTTCTTTACTGCATACTTCACTCCCAAACATTGACGAATTCACACGGAAATTGCGTCGCTGTGAAATACGAGTACTATGTGTTCTAAGACATTTCCTTCTAAATCGAGTAACGTTTCTATGGAAACGACAGGATTTTCTTTTGGGATACGACAATCTCATTTCCGTTCCACTAATCCTTCTTTACTGCATCCCTCACTCCCAAACATTGACGAATTCACACGGAAATTCCGTCGCTGTGAAATACGAGTACTATGTGTTCTAAGACATTTCCTTCTAAATCGAGTAACGTTTCTATGGAAACGACAGGATTTTCTTTTGGGATACGACAATCACATTTCCGATCCACTAATCCTTCTTTACTGCATCCCTTACTCCTACACATTGAAGAATTCACACGGAAATTGCGTCGCTGTGAAATACGAGTACTATGTGTTCTAAGACATTTCCTTATAAATCGAGTAACGTTTCTATGGAAATGACAGGATTTTCTTTTGGGATACGACAATCACATTTCCGATCCACTAATCCTTCTTTACTGCATCCCTCACTTCCAAACATTGACGAATTCACACGGAAATTCCGTCGCTATGAAATACGAGTACTATGTGTTCTAAGACTTTTCCTTCTAAATCGAGTAAAGTTTCTATGGATACGACAGGATTTTCTTTTGGGATACGACAATCACATTTCCGATCCATTAATTCTTCTTTACTGCATACCTCACTCCCAAACATTGACGGTTTCACACGGAAATTCCGTCGCTATGAAATACGAGTACTATGTGTTCTAAGACATTTCCTTCAAAATCGAGTAACGTTTCTATGGAAACGACAGGATTTTCTTTTGGGATACGACAATCACATTTCCGATCCACTAATCGTTCTTTACTGCATCCCTCACTCCCAAACATTGAAGAATTCACACGGATATTGCGTCGCTGTGAATTACGAGTACTATGTGTTCTAAGACATTACCTTCTAAATCGAGTAACGTTTCTATGGAAACGACAGGATTTTCTTTTGGGATACGACAATGTCATTTCCGATCCACTAATCCTTCTTTACTGCATCCCTCACTCCCACACATTGAAGAATTCACACGGAAATTCCGTCGCTGTGAAATACGAGTACTATGTGTTCTAAGACATTTCCTTCTAAATCGAGGAACATTTCTATGGAAACGACAGGATTTTCTTTTGGGATACGACAATCTCATTTCCGATCCACTAATCCTTCTTTCCTGCATCCCTCACTCCCAAACATTGACGAATACACACGGAAATTCCGTCGCTGTGAAATACGAGTACTATGTGTTCTAAGACATTTCCTTCTAAATCGAGTAACGTTTCTATGGAAACGACAGGATTTTCTTTTGGGATACGACAATCATATTTACGATCCACTAATCCTTCTTTACTGCATCCCTCACTCCCACACATTGAAGAATTCACACGGAAATTGCGTCGCTGTGAAATACGAGTACTATGTGTTCTAAGACATTTCCTTCTAAATCGAGTAACGTTTCTATGGAGACGACAGGATTTTCTTTTGGGATACGACAATCACATTTCCGATCCACTAATCCTTCTTTACTGCATCCTTCACTCCCAAACATTGACTAATTCACACGGAAATTGCGTCGCTGTGAAATACGAGTACTATGTGTTCTAAGACATTTCCTTCTACATCGAGTAACGTTTCTATGGAAACGACAGGATTTTCTTTTGGGATATGACAATCTCATTTCCGTTCCACTAATCCTTCTTTACTGCATCCCTCACTCCCAAACATTGACGAATTCACACTGAAATTCAGTCGCTGTGAAATACGAGTACTATGTGCTCTAAGACATTTCCTTCTAAATCGAGTAACGTTTCAATGGAAACGACAGGATTTTCTTTTGGGATACGACAATCACATTTCCGATCCATTAATCTTTCTTTACTGCATCCCTCACTCCCACACATTGAAGAATTCACACGGAAATTGCGTCGCTGTGAAATACGAGTACTATGTGTTCTAAGACATTTCCTTCTAAATCGAGTAACGTTTCTATGGAAACGACAGGATTTTCTTTTGGGATACGACAATCACATTTCCGATCCACTAATCCTTCTTTACTGCATCCCTCACTCCCAAACATTGACGAATTCACACGGAAATTCCGTCGCTGTGAAATACGAGTACTATGTGTTCTAAGACATTTCCTTCTAAATCGAGTAACGTTTCTATGGAAACGACAGGATTTTCTTTTGGGATACGACAATCACATTTCCGATCCACTAATCCTTCTTTACTGCATCCCTCACTCCCACACATTGAAGAATTCACACGGAAATTGCGTCGCTGTGAAATACGAGTACTATGTGTTCTAAGACATTTCCTTCTAAATCGAGTAACGTTTCTATGGAAACGACTGGATTTTCTTTTCGGATACGACAATCTCATTTCCGATCCACTAATCCTTCTTTACTGCATCCCTCACTCCCACACATTGAAGAATTCACACGGAAATTGCGTCGCTGTGAAATACGAGTACTATGTGTTCTAAGACATTTCCTTCTAAATCGAGTAACGTTTCTATGGAAACGACAGGATTTTCTTTTGGGATACGACAATCACATTTCCGATCCACTAATCCTTCTTTACTGCATCCTTCACTCCCAAACATTGACTAATTCACACGGAAATTGCGTCGCTGTGAAATACGAGTACTATGTGTTCTAAGACATTTCCTTCTAAATCGAGTAACGTTTCTATGGAAACGACAGGATTTTCTTTTGGGATACGACAATCTCATTTCCGTTCCACTAATCCTTCTTTACTGCATCCCTCACTCCCAAACATTGACGAATTCACACGGAAATTCCGTCGCTGTGAAATACGAGTACTATGTGCTCTAAGACATTTCCTTCTAAATCGAGTAACGTTTCAATGGACACGACAGGATTTTCTTTTGGGATACGACAATCACATTTCCGATCCACTAATCCTTCTTTACTGCATCCCCATCTCCCACACATTGAAGAATTCACACGGAAATTGCGTCGCTGTGAAATACGAGTACTATGTGTTCTAAGACATTTCCTTCTAAATCGAGTAACGTTTCTATGGAAACGACAGGATTTTCTTTTGGGATACGATAATCACATTTCCGATCCACTAATCCTTCTTTACTGCATCCCTCACTCCCAAACATTGACGAATTCACACGGAAATTCCGTCGCTGTGAAATACGAGTACTATGTGTTCTAAGACATTTCCTTCTAAATCGAGTAACGTTTCTATGGAAACGACAGGATTTTCTTTTGGGATACGACAATCACATTTCCGATCCACTAATCCTTCTTTACTGCATCCCTCACTCCCACACATTGAAGAATTCACACGGAAATTGCGTCGCTGTGAAATACGAGTACTATGTGTTCTAAGACATTTCCTTCTAAATCGAGTAACGTTTCTATGGAAACGACTGGATTTTCTTTTGGGATACGACAATCTCATTTCCGATCCACTAATCCTTCTTTACTGCATCCCTCACTCACAAACATTGACGAATTCACACGGAAATTCCGTCGCTGTGAAATACGAGTACTATGTGTTCTAAGACATTTCCTTCTAAATCGAGTAACGTTTCTATGGAAACGACAGGATTTTCTTTTGGGATACGACAATCACATTTCCGATCCACTAAACCTTCTTTACTGCATCCCTCACTCCCAAACATTGACGAATTCACACGGAAATTGCGTCGTTGTGAAATACGAGTACTATGTGTTCTAAGACATTTCCTTCTAAATCGAGTAACGTTTCTATGGAAACGACAGGATTTTCTTTTGGGATACGACAATCTCATTTCCGATCCACTAATCCTTCTTTACTGCATCCCTCACTCCCAAACATTGACGAATTCACACGGAAATTCCGTCGCTGTGAAATACGAGTACTATGTGTTCAAAGACATTTCCTTCTAAATCGAGTAACGTTTCTATGGAAACAACAGGATTTTCTTTTGGGATACGACAATCACATTTCCGATCCGCTAATCCTTCTTTACTGCATCCCTCACTCCCACACATTGAAGAATTCACACGGAAATTCCGTCGCTGTGAAAGACGAGTACTATGTGTTCTAAGACATTTCCTTCTAAATCGAGTAACATTTCTATGGAAACGACAGGATTTTCTTTTGGGATACGACAATCACATTTCCGATCCACTAATCCATCTTTACTGCATCCCTCACTCCCAAACATTGACGAATTCACACGGAAATTCCGTCGCTATGAAATTCGAGTACTATGTGTTCTAAGACATTTCCATCTAAATCGAGTAACGTTTCTATGGAAACGACAGGATTTTCTTTTGGGATACGACAATCTCATTTCCGATACACTACTCCTTCTTTACTGCATCCCTCACACCCAAACATTGACGAATTCACACGGAAATTCCGTCGCTATGAAATACGAGTATTATGTGATCTATGACATTTCCTTCTAAATCGAGTAACGTTTCTATGGAAACGACAGGATTTTCTTTTGGGATACGACAATGTCATTTCCGATCCACTAATCCTTCTTTACTGCATCCCTCACTCCCGAACATTGACGAATTCACACGGAAATTCCGTCGCTGTGAAATACGAGTACTATGTGTTCTAAGACATTTCCTTCTAAATCGAGTAACGTTTCTATGGAAACGACAGGATTTTCTTTTGGGATACGACAATCTCATTTCTGTTCCACTAATCCTTCTTTACTGCATCCCTCACTCCCAAACATTGACGAATTCACACTGAAATTCCGTCGCTGTGAAATACGAGTACTATGTGCTCTAAGACATTTCCTTCTAAATCGAGTAACGTTTCAATGGAAACGACAGGATATTCTTTTGGGATACGACAATCACATTTCCGATCCACTAATCCTTCTTTACTGCATCCCTCACTCCCACACATTGAAGAATTCACACGGAAATTGCGTCGCTGTGAAATACGAGTACTATGTGTTCTAAGACATTTCCTTCTAAATCGAGTAACGTTTCTATGGAAACGACAGGATTTTCTTTTGGGATACGACAATCACATTTCCGATCCACTAATCCTTCTTTACTGCATCCCTCACTCCCAAACATTGACGAATTCACACGGAAATTCCGTCGCTGTGAAATACGAGTACTATGTGTTCTAAGACATTTCCTTCTAAATCGAGTAACGTTTCTATGGAAACGACAGGATTTTCTTTTGGGATACGACAATCACATTTCCGATCCACTAATCCTTCTTTACTGCATCCCTCACTCCCACACATTGAAGAATTCACACGGAAATTGCGTCGCTGTGAAATACGAGTACTATGTGTTCTAAGACATTTCCTTCTAAATCGAGTAACGTTTCTATGGAAACGACTGGATTTTCTTTTCGGATACGACAATCTCATTTCCGATCCACTAATCCTTCTTTACTGCATCCCTCACTCCCACACATTGAAGAATTCACACGGAAATTGCGTCGCTGTGAAATACGAGTACTATGTGTTCTAAGACATTTCCTTCTAAATCGAGTAACGTTTCTATGGAAACGACAGGATTTTCTTTTGGGATACGACAATCACATTTCCGATCCACTAATCCTTCTTTACTGCATCCTTCACTCCCAAACATTGACTAATTCACACGGAAATTGCGTCGCTGTGAAATACGAGTACTATGTGTTCTAAGACATTTCCTTCTAAATCGAGTAACGCTTCTATGGAAACGACAGGATTTTCTTTTGGGATACGACAATCTCATTTCCGTTCCACTAATCCTTCTTTACTGCATCCCTCACTCCCAAACATTGACGAATTCACACTGAAATTCCGTCGCTGTGAAATATGAGTACTATGTGCTCTAAGACATTTCCTTCTAAATCGAGTAACGTTTCAATGGAAACGACAGGATTTTCTTTTGGGATACGACAATCACATTTCCGATCCACTAATCCTTCTTTACTGCATCCCTATCTCCCACACATTGAAGAATTCACACGGAAATTGCGTCGCTGTGAAATACGAGTACTATGTGTTCTAAGACATTTCCTTCTAAATCGAGTAACGTTTCTATGGAAACGACAGGATTTTCTTTTGGGATACGATAATCACATTTCCGATCCACTAATCCTTCTTTACTGCATCCCTCACTCCCAAACATTGACGAATTCACACGCAAATTCCGTCGCTGTGAAATACGAGTACTATGTGTTCTAAGACATTTCCTTCTAAATCGAGTAACGTTTCTATGGAAACGACAGGATTTTCTTTTGGGATACGACAATCACATTTCCGATCCACTAATCCTTCTTTACTGCATCCCTCACTCCCACACATTGAAGAATTCACACGGAAATTGCGTCGCTGTGAAATACGAGTACTATGTGTTCTAAGACATTTCCTTCTAAATCGAGTAACGTTTCTATGGAAACGACTGGATTTTCTTTTGGGATACGACAATCTCATTTCCTATCCACTAATCCTTCTTTACTGCATCCCTCACTCACAAACATTGACGAATTCACACGGAAATTCCGTCGCTGTGAAATACGAGTACTATGTGTTCTAAGACATTTCCTTCTAAATCGAGTAACGTTTCTATGGAAACGACAGGATTTTCTTTTGGGATACGACAATCACATTTCCGATCCACTAAACCTTCTTTACTGCATCCCTCACTCCCAAACATTAACGAATTCACACGGAAATTGCGTCGTTGTGAAATACGAGTACTATGTGTTCTAAGACATTTCCTTCTAAATCGAGTAACGTTTCTATGGAAACGACAGGATTTTCTTTTGGGATACGACAATCTCATTTCCGATCCACTAATCCTTCTTTACTGCATCCCTCACTCCCAAACATTGACGAATTCACTCGGAAATTCCGTCGCTGTGAAATACGAGTACTATGTGTTCAAAGACATTTCCTTCTAAATCGAGTAACGTTTCTATGGAAACAACAGGATTTTCTTTTGGGATACGACAATCACATTTCCGATCCGCTAATCCTTCTTTACTGCATCCCTCACTCCCACACATTGAAGAATTCACACGGAAATTCCGTCGCTGTGAAAGACGAGTACTATGTGTTCTAAGACATTTCCTTCTAAATCGAGTAACATTTCTATGGAAACGACTGGATTTTCTTTTGGGATACGACAATCTCATTTCCGATCCACTAATCCTTCTTTACTGCATCCCTCACTCACAAACATTGACGAACTCACACGGAAATTCCGTCGCTGTGAAATACGAGTACTATGTGTTCTAAGACATTTCCTTCTAAATCGAGTAACGTTTCTATGGAAACGACAGGATTTTCTTTTGGGATACGACAATCACATTTCCGATCCACTAAACCTTCTTTACTGCATCCCTCACTCCCAAACATTGACGAATTCACACGGAAATTGCGTCGTTGTGAAATACGAGTACTATGTGTTCTAAGACATTTCCTTCTAAATCGAGTAACGTTTCTATGGAAACGACAGGATTTTCTTTTGGGATACGACAATCTCATTTCCGATCCACTAATCCTTCTTTACTGCATCCCTCACTCCCAAACATTGACGAATTCACACGGAAATTCCGTCGCTGTGAAATACGAGTACTATGTGTTCAAAGACATTTCCTTCTAAATCGAGTAACGTTTCTATGGAAACAACAGGATTTTCTTTTGGGATACGACAATCACATTTCCGATCCGCTAATCCTTCTTTACTGCATCCCTCACTCCCACACATTGAAGAATTCACACGGAAATTCCGTCGCTGTGAAAGACGAGTACTATGTGTTCTAAGACATTTCCTTCTAAATCGAGTAACATTTCTATGGAAACGACAGGATTTTCTTTTGGGATACGACAATCACATTTCCGATCCACTAATCCTTCTTTACTGCATCCCTCACTCCCAAACATTGACGAATTCACACGGAAATTCCGTCGCTATGAAATTCGAGTACTATGTGTTCTAAGACATTTCCATCTAAATCGAGTAACGTTTCTATGGAAACGACAGGATTTTCTTTTGGGATACGACAATCTCATTTCCGATACACTAATCCTTCTTTACTGCATCCCTCACACCCAAACATTGACGAATTCACACGGAAATTCCGTCGCTATGAAATACGAGTATTATGTGATCTATGACATTTCCTTCTAAATCGAGTAACGTTTCTATGGAAACGACAGGATTTTCTTTTGGGATACGACAATGTCATTTCCGATCCACTAATCCTTCTTTACTGCATCCCTCACTCCCGAACATTGACGAATTCACACGGAAATTGCGTCGCTGTGAAATACGAGTACTATGTGTTCTAAGACATTTCCTTCTAAATCGAGTAACGTTTCTATGGAAACGACAGGATTTTCTTTTGGGATACGACAATCTCATTTCTGTTCCACTAATCCTTCTTTACTGCATCCCTCACTCCCAAACATTGACGAATTCACACTGAAATTCAGTCGCTGTGAAATACGAGTACTATGTGCTCTAAGACATTTCCTTCTAAATCGAGTAACGTTTCAATGGAAACGACAGGATATTCTTTTGGGATACGACAATCACATTTCCGATCCACTAATCCTTCTTTACTGCATCCCTCACTCCCACACATTGAAGAATTCACACGGAAATTGCGTCGCTGTGAAATACGAGTACTATGTGTTCTAAGACATTTCCTTCTAAATCGAGTAACGTTTCTATGGAAACGACAGGATTTTCTTTTGGGATACGACAATCACATTTCCGATCCACTAATCCTTCTTTACTGCATCCCTCACTCCCAAACATTGACGAATTCACACGGAAATTCCGTCGCTGTGAAATACGAGTACTATGTGTTCTAAGACATTTCCTTCTAAATCGAGTAACGTTTCTATGGAAACGACAGGATTTTCTTTTGGGATACGACAATCACATTTCCGATCCACTAATCCTTCTTTACTGCATCCCTCACTCCCACACATTGAAGAATTCACACGGAAATTGCGTCGCTGTGAAATACGAGTACCATGTGTTCTAAGACATTTCCTTCTAAATCGAGTAACGTTTCTATGGAAACGACTGGATTTTCTTTTCGGATACGACAATCTCATTTCCGATCCACTAATCCTTCTTTACTGCATCCCTCACTCCCACACATTGAAGAATTCACACGGAAATTGCGTCGCTGTGAAATACGAGTACTATGTGTTCTAAGACATTTCCTTCTAAATCGAGTAACGTTTCTATGGAAACGACAGGATTTTCTTTTGGGATACGACAATCACATTTCCGATCCACTAATCCTTCTTTACTGCATCCTTCACTCCCAAACATTGACTAATTCACACGGAAATTGCGTCGCTGTGAAATACGAGTACTATGTGTTCTAAGACATTTCCTTCTAAATCGAGTAACGTTTCTATGGAAACGACAGGATTTTCTTTTGGGATACGACAATCTCATTTCCGTTCCACTAATCCTTCTTTACTGCATCCCTCACTCCCAAACATTGACGAATTCACACTGAAATTCCGTCGCTGTGAAATATGAGTACTATGTGCTCTAAGACATTTCCTTCTAAATCGAGTAACGTTTCAATGGAAACGACAGGATTTTCTTTTGGGATACGACAATCACATTTCCGATCCACTAATCCTTCTTTACTGCATCCCTATCTCCCACACATTGAAGAATTCACACGGAAATTGCGTCGCTGTGAAATACGAGTACTATGTGTTCTAAGACATTTCCTTCTAAATCGAGTAACGTTTCTATGGAAACGACAGGATTTTCTTTTGGGATACGATAATCACATTTCCGATCCACTAATCCTTCTTTACTGCATCCCTCACTCCCAAACATTGACGAATTCACACGCAAATTCCGTCGCTGTGAAATACGAGTACTATGTGTTCTAAGACATTTCCTTCTAAATCGAGTAACGTTTCTATGGAAACGACAGGATTTTCTTTTGGGATACGACAATCACATTTCCGATCCACTAATCCTTCTTTACTGCATCCCTCACTCCCACACATTGAAGAATTCACACGGAAACTGCGTCGCTGTGAAATACGAGTACTATGTGTTCTAAGACATTTCCTTCTAAATCGAGTAACGTTTCTATGGAAACGACTGGATTTTCTTTTGGGATACGACAATCTCATTTCCTATCCACTAATCCTTCTTTACTGCATCCCTCACTCACAAACATTGACGAATTCACACGGAAATTCCGTCGCTGTGAAATACGAGTACTATGTGTTCTAAGACATTTCCTTCTAAATCGAGTAACGTTTCTATGGAAACGACAGGATTTTCTTTTGGGATACGACAATCACATTTCCGATCCACTAAACCTTCTTTACTGCATCCCTCACTCCCAAACATTAACGAATTCACACGGAAATTGCGTCGTTGTGAAATACGAGTACTATGTGTTCTAAGACATTTCCTTCTAAATCGAGTAACGTTTCTATGGAAACGACAGGATTTTCTTTTGGGATACGACAATCTCATTTCCGATCCACTAATCCTTCTTTACTGCATCCCTCACTCCCAAACATTGACGAATTCACACGGAAATTCCGTCGCTGTGAAATACGAGTACTATGTGTTCAAAGACATTTCCTTCTAAATCGAGTAACGTTTCTATGGAAACAACAGGATTTTCTTTTGGGATACGACAATCACATTTCCGATCCGCTAATCCTTCTTTACTGCATCCCTCACTCCCACACATTGAAGAATTCACACGGAAATTCCGTCGCTGTGAAAGACGAGTACTATGTGTTCTAAGACATTTCCTTCTAAATCGAGTAACATTTCTATGGAAACGACAGGATTTTCTTTTGGGATACGACAATCACATTTCCGATCCACTAATCCTTCTTTACTGCATCCCTCACTCCCAAACATTGACGAATTCACACGGAAATTCCGTCGCTATGAAATACGAGTACTATGTGTTCTAAGACATTTCCTTCTAAATCGAGTAACGTTTCTATGGAAACGACAGGATTTTCTTTTGGGATACGACAATCTCATTTCCGATACACTAATCCTTCTTTACTGCATCCCTCACACCCAAACATTGACGAATTCACACGGAAATTCCGTCGCTATGAAATACGAGTATTATGTGATCTATGACATTTCCTTCTAAATCGAGTAACGTTTCTATGGAAACGACAGGATTTTCTTTTGGGATACGACAATCTCATTTCCGATCCACTAATCCTTCTTTACTGCATCCCTCACTCCCGAACATTGACGAATTCACACGGAAATTCCGTCGCTATGAAATACGAGTACTATGTGCTCTAAGACATTTCCTTCTAAATCGAGTAACGTTTCAATGGAAACGACAGGATTTTCTTTTGGGATACGACAATCACATTTCCGATCCTCTAATCCTTCTTTACTGCATCCCTCACTCCCACACATTGAAGAATTCACACGGAAATTGCGTCGCTGTGAAATACGAGTACTATGTGTTCTAAGACATTTCCTTCTAAATCGAGTAACGTTTCTATGGAAACGACAGGATTTTCTTTTGGGATACGACAATCACATTTCCGATCCACTAATCCTTCTTTACTGCATCCCTCACTCCCAAACATTGACGAATTCACACGGAAATTCCGTCGCTGTGAAATACGAGTACTATGTGTTCTAAGACATTTCCTTCTAAATCGAGTAACGTTTCTATGGAAACGACAGGATTTTCCTTTGGGATACGACAATCTCATTTCCGATCCACTAATCCTTCTTTACTGCATCCCGCACCCACGAACATTGACGAATTCACACGGAAATTCCGTCGCTGTGAAATACGAGTACTATGTGTTCTAAGACATTTCCTTTATAAATCGAGTAACGTTTCTATGGAAACGACAGGATTTTCTTTTGGGATACGACAATCACATTTCCGATCCACTAATCCTTCTTTACTGCATCCCTCACTCCCAAACATTGAAGAATTCACACGGAAATTGCGTCGCTGTAAAATACGAGTACTATGTGTTCTAAGACATTTACTTCTAAATCGAGTAACGTTTCTATGGAAACGACAGGATTTTCTTTTGGATTACGACAATCTCATTTCCGATCCACTAATCCTTCTTTACTGCATCCCTCACTCCCAAACATTGACGAATTCACACGGAAATTCCGTCGCTGTGAAATACGAGTACTATGTGTTCTAAGACATTTCCTTCTAAATCGAGTAACGTTTCTATGGAAACAACAGGATTTTCTTTTGGGATACGACAATCACCTTTCCGGTCCACTAATCCTTCTTTACTGCATCCCTCACTCCCACACATTGAAGAATTCACACGGAAATTCCGTCGCTGTGAAATACGAGTACTATGTGTTCTAAGACATTTCCTTCTAAATCGAGTAACATTTCTATGGAAACGACAGGATTTTCTTATGGGATACCACAATCACATTTCCGATCCACTAATCCTTCTTTACTGCATCCCTCACTCCCAAACATTGACGAATTCACACGGAAATTCCGTCGCTATGAAATACGAGTACTATGTGTTCTAAGACATTTCCTTCTAAATCGAGTAACGTTTCTATGGAAACGACAGGATTTTCTTTTGGGATACGACAATCACAATTCCGATCCACTAATCGTTCTTTACTGCATCCCACACTCCCAATCATTGACGAATTCACACGGAAATTCCGTCGCTGTGAAATACGAGTACTATGTGTTCTAAGACATTTCCTTCTAAATCGAGTAACGTTTCTGTGGAAACGACAGGATTTTCTTTTGGGATACGACAATCACATTTCCGATCCACTAATCCTTCTTTACTGCATCCCTCACTCCGAAACATTGAGGTATTCACACGGAAATTGCGTCGCTGTGAAATACGAGTACTATGTGTTCTAAGACATTTACTTCTAAATCGAGTAACGTTTCTATGGAAACGACAGGATTTTCTTTTGGGATACGACAATCTCATTTCCGATCCACTAATCCTTCTTTACTGCATCCCTCACTCCCAAACATTGACGAATTCACACGGAAATTCCGTCGCTGCGAAATACGAGTACTATGTGTTCTAAGACATTTCCTTCTAAATCGAGTAACGTTTCTATGGAAACAACAGGATTTTCTTTTGGGATACGACAATCACCTTTCCGATCCACTAATCCTTCTTTACTGCATCCCTCACTCCCACACATTGAAGAATTCACACGGAAATTCCGTCGCTGTGAAATACGAGTACCATGTGTTCTAAGACATTTCCTTCTAAATCGAGTAACATTTCTATGGAAACGACAGGATTTTCTTATGGGATACGACAATCACATTTCCGATCCACTCATCCTTCTTTACTGCATCCCTCACTCCCAAACATTGACGAATTCACACGGAAATTCCGTCGCTGTGAAATACGAGTACTATGTGTTCTAAGACATTTCCTTCTAAATCGAGTAACGTTTCTATGGAAACGACAGGATTTTCCTTTGGGATACGACAATCTCATTTCCGATCCACTAATCCTTCTTTACTGCATCCCGCACCCACAAACATTGACGAATTCACACGGAAATTCCGTCGCTGTGAAATACGAGTACTATGTGTTCTAAGACATTTCCTTTATAAATCGAGTAACGTTTCTATGGAAACGACAGGATTTTCTTTTGGGATACGACAATCACATTTCCGATCCACTAATCCTTCTTTACTGCATCCCTCACTCCCAAACATTGAAGAATTCACTCGGAAATTGCGTCGCTGTGAAATACGAGTACTATGTGTTCTAAGACATTTACTTCTAAATCGAGTAACGTTTCTATGGAAACGACAGGATTTTCTTTTGGGATACGACAATCTCATTTCCGATCCACTAATCCTTCTTTACTGCATCCCACACTCCCAAACATTGACGAATTCACACGGAAATTCCGTCGCTGTGAAATACGAGTACTATGTGTTCTAAGACATATCCTTCTAAATCGAGTAACGTTTCTATGGAAACAACAGGATTTTCTTTTGGGATACGACAATCACCTTTCCGATCCACTAATCCTTCTTTACTGCATCCCTCACTCCCACACATTGAAGAATTCACACGGATATTCCGTCGCTGTGAAATACGAGTACTATGTGTTCTAAGACATTTCCTTCTAAATCGAGTTACATTTCTATGGAAACGACAGGATTTTCTTATGGGATACGACAATCACATTTCCGATCCACTAATCCTTCTTTACTGCATCCCTCACTCCCAAACATTGACGAATTCACACGGAAATTCCGTCGCTATGAAATACGAGTACTATGTGTTCTAAGACATTTCCTTCTAAATCGAGTAACGTTTCTATGGAAACGACAGGATTTTCTTTTGGGATACGACAATCTCATTTCCGATCCACTAATCCTTCTTTACTGCATCCCTCACTCCCAAACATTGACGAATTCACACGGAAATTCCGTCGCTCTGAAATACGAGTACTATGTGCTCTAAGACATTTCCTTCTAAATCGAGTAACGTTTCAATGGAAACGACAGGATTTTCTTTTGGGATACGACAATCACATTTCCGATCCACTAATCCTTTTTTACTGCATCCCTCACTCCCACACATTGAAGAATTCACACGGAAATTGCGTCGCTGTGAAATACGAGTACTATGTGTTCTAAGACATTTCCTTCTAAATCGAGTAACGTTTCTATGGAAACAACAGGATTTTCTTTTGGGATACGACAATCACAATTCCGATCCACTAATCGTTCTTTACTGCATCCCTCACTCCCAATCATTGACGAATTCACACGGAAATTCCGTCGCTGTGAAATACGAGTACTATGTGTTCTAAGACATTTCCTTCTAAATCGAGTAACGTTTCTGTGGAAACGACAGGATTTTCTTTTGGGATACGACAATCACATTTCCGATCCACTAATCCTTCTTTACTGCATCCCTCACTCCGAAACATTGAAGAATTCACACGGAAATTGCGTCGCTGTGAAATACGAGTACTATGTGTTCTAAGACATTTACTTCTAAATCGAGTAACGTTTCTATGGAAACAACAGGATTTTCTTTTGGGATACGACAATCACCTTTCCGATCCACTAATCCTTCTTTACTGCATCCCTCACTCCCAAACATTGAAGAATTCACACGGAAATTGCGTCGCTGTAAAATACGAGTACTATGTGTTCTAAGACATTTACTTCTAAATCGAGTAACGTTTCTATGGAAACGACAGGATTTTCTTTTGGGATACGACAATCTCATTTCCGATCCACTAATCCTTCTTTACTGCATCCCTCACTCCCAAACATTGACGAATTCACACGGAAATTCCGTCGCTGTGAAATACGAGTACTATGTGTTCTAAGACATTTCCTTCTAAATCGAGTAACGTTTCTATGGAAACAACAGGATTTTCTTTTGGGATACGACAATCACCTTTCCGGTCCACTAATCCTTCTTTACTGCATCCCTCACTCCCACACATTGAAGAATTCACACGGAAATTCCGTCGCTGTGAAATACGAGTACTATGTGTTCTAAGACATTTCCTTCTAAATCGAGTAACATTTCTATGGAAACGACAGGATTTTCTTATGGGATACGACAATCACATTTCCGATCCACTAATCCTTCTTTACTGCATCCCTCACTCCCAAACATTGACGAATTCACACGGAAATTCCGTCGCTATGAAATACGAGTACTATGTGTTCTAAGACATTTCCTTCTAAATCGAGTAACGTTTCTATGGAAACGACAGGATTTTCTTTTGGGATACGACAATCACAATTCCGATCCACTAATCGTTCTTTACTGCATCCCTCACTCCCAATCATTGACGAATTCACACGGAAATTCCGTCGCTGTGAAATACGAGTACTATGTGTTCTAAGACATTTCCTTCTAAATCGAGTAACGTTTCTGTGGAAACGACAGGATTTTCTTTTGGGATACGACAATCACATTTCCGATCCACTAATCCTTCTTTACTGCATCCCTCACTCCGAAACATTGAAGAATTCACACGGAAATTGCGTCGCTGTGAAATACGAGTACTATGTGTTCTAAGACATTTACTTCTAAATCGAGTAACGTTTCTATGGAAACGACAGGATTTTCTTTTGGGATACGACAATCTCATTTCCGATCCACTAATCCTTCTTTACTGCATCCCTCACTCCCAAACATTGACGAATTCACACGGAAATTCCGTCGCTGCGAAATACGAGTACTATGTGTTCTAAGACATTTCCTTCTAAATCGAGTAACGTTTCTATGGAAACAACAGGATTTTCTTTTGGGATACGACAATCACCTTTCCGATCCACTAATCCTTCTTTACTGCATCCCTCACTCCCACACATTGAAGAATTCACACGGAAATTCCGTCGCTGTGAAATACGAGTACCATGTGTTCTAAGACATTTCCTTCTAAATCGAGTAACATTTCTGTGGAAACGACAGGATTTTCTTATGGGATACGACAATCACATTTCCGATCCACTCATCCTTCTTTACTGCATCCCTCACTCCCAAACATTGACGAATTCACACGGAAATTCCGTCGCTGTGAAATACGAGTACTATGTGTTCTAAGACATTTCCTTCTAAATCGAGTAACGTTTCTATGGAAACGACAGGATTTTCCTTTGGGATACGACAATCTCATTTCCGATCCACTAATCCTTCTTTACTGCATCCCGCACCCACAAACATTGACGAATTCACACGGATATTCCGTCGCTGTGAAATACGAGTACTATGTGTTCTAAGACATTTCCTTTATAAATCGAGTAACGTTTCTATGGAAACGACAGGATTTTCTTTTGGGATACGACAATCACATTTCCGATCCACTAATCCTTCTTTACTGCATCCCTCACTCCCAAACATTGAAGAATTCACTCGGAAATTGCGTCGCTGTGAAATACGAGTACTATGTGTTCTAAGACATTTACTTCTAAATCGAGTAACGTTTCTATGGAAACGACAGGATTTTCTTTTGGGATACGACAATCTCATTTCCGATCCACTAATCCTTCTTTACTGCATCCCACACTCCCAAACATTGACGAATTCACACGGAAATTCCGTCGCTGTGAAATACGAGTACTATGTGTTCTAAGACATATCCTTCTAAATCGAGTAACGTTTCTATGGAAACAACAGGATTTTCTTTTGGGATACGACAATCACCTTTCCGATCCACTAATCCTTCTTTACTGCATCCCTCACTCCCACACATTGAAGAATTCACACGGATATTCCGTCGCTGTGAAATACGAGTACTATGTGTTCTAAGACATTTCCTTCTAAATCGAGTTACATTTCTATGGAAACGACAGGATTTTCTTATGGGATACGACAATCACATTTCCGATCCACTAATCCTTCTTTACTGCATCCCTCACTCCCAAACATTGACGAATTCACACGGAAATTCCGTCGCTATGAAATACGAGTACTATGTGTTCTAAGACATTTCCTTCTAAATCGAGTAACGTTTCTATGGAAACGACAGGATTTTCTTTTGGGATACGACAATCTCATTTCCGATCCACTAATCCTTCTTTACTGCATCCCACACTCCCAAACATTGACGAATTCACACGGAAATTCCGTCGCTCTGAAATACGAGTACTATGTGCTCTAAGACATTTCCTTCTAAATCGAGTAACGTTTCAATGGAAACGACAGGATTTTCTTTTGGGATACGACAATCACATTTCCGATCCACTAATCCTTTTTTACTGCATCCCTCACTCCCACACATTGAAGAATTCACACGGAAATTGCGTCGCTGTGAAATACGAGTACTATGTGTTCTAAGACATTTCCTTCTAAATCGAGTAACGTTTCTATGAAAACGACAGGATTTTCTTTTGGGATACGACAATCTCATTTCCGATCCACTAATCCTTCTTTACTGCATCCCTCACTCCCAAACATTGACGAATTCACACGGAAATTGCGTCGCTGTGAAATACGAGTACCATGTGTTCTAAGACATTTCCTTCTAAATCGAGTAACGTTTCTATGGAAACGACAGGATTTTCTTTTGGGATACGACAATCACATTTCCGATCCACTAATCCTTCTTTACTGCATCCATCACTCCCACACATTGAAGAATTCACACGGAAATTGCGTCGCTGTGAAATACGAGTACTATGTGTTCTAAGACATTTCCTTCTAAATCGAGTAACGTTTCTATGGAAACGACAGGATTTTCCTTTGGGATACGACAATCTCATTTCCGATCCACTAATCCGTCTTTACTGCATCCCGCACCCACAAACATTGACGAATTCACACGGAAATTCCGTCGCTGTGAAATACGAGTACTATGTGTTCTAAGACATTTCGTTCTAAATCGAGTAACGTTTCTTTGGAAACAACAGGATTTTCTTTTGGGATACGACAATCACCTTTCCGGTCCACTAATCCTTCTTTACTGCATCCCTCACTCCCACACATTGAAGAATTCACACGGAAATTCCGTCGCTGTGAAATACGAGTACTATGTGTTCTAAGACATTTCCTTCTAAATCGAGTAACATTTCTATGGAAACGACAGGATTTTCTTATGGGATACGACAATCACATTTCCGATCCACTAATCCTTCTTTACTGCATCCCTCACTCCCAAACATTGACGAATTCACACGGAAATTCCGTCGCTATGAAATACGAGTACTATGTGTTCTAAGACATTTCCTTCTAAATCGAGTAACGTTTCTGTGGAAACGACAGGATTTTCTTTTGGGATACGACAATCACATTTCCGATCCACTAATCCTTCTTTACTGCATCCCTCACTCCCAAACATTGTAGAATTCACACGGAAATTGCGTCGCTGTGAAATACGAGTACTATGTGTTCTAAGACATTTACTTCTAAATCGAGTAACGTTTCTATGGAAACGACAGGATTTTCTTTTGGGATACGACAATCTCATTTCCGATCCACTAATCCTTCTTTACTGCATCCCTCACTCCCAAACATTGACGAATTCACACGGAAATTCCGTCGCTGCGAAATACGAGTACTATGTGTTCTAAGACATTTCCTTCTAAATCGAGTAACGTTTCTATGGAAACAACAGGATTTTCTTTTGGGATACGACAATCACCTTTCCGATCCACTAATCCTTCTTTACTGCATCCCTCACTCCCACACATTGAAGAATTCACACGGAAATTCCGTCGCTGTGAAATACGAGTACTATGTGTTCTAAGACATTTCCTTCTAAATCGAGTAACATTTCTATGGAAACGACAGGATTTTCTTATGGGATACGACAATCACATATCCTATCCACTAATCCTTCTTTACTGCATCCCTCACTCCCAAACATTGACGAATTCACACGGAAATTCCGTCGCTGTGAAATACGAGTACTATGTGTTCTAAGACATTTCCTTCTAAATCGAGTAACGTTTCTGTGGAAACAACAGGATTTTCTTTTGGGATACGACAATCTCATTTCCGATCCACTAATCCTTCTTTACTGCATCCCTCACTCCCAAACATTGACGAATTCACACGGAAATTCCGTCGCTATGAAATACGAGTACTATGTGATCTAAGACATTTCCTTCTAAATCGAGTAACGTTTCTATGGAAACGACAGGATTTTCTTTTGGGATACGACAATCTCATTTCCGATCCACTGATCGTTCTTTACTGCATCCTTCACTCCCAAACATTGACGAATTCACACGGAAATTCCGTCGCTATGAAATACGAGTACTATGTGTTCTAAGACATTTCCTTCTAAATCGAGTAACGTTTCTATGGAAACGACAGGATTTTCTTTTGGGATACGACAATGTCATTTCCGATCCACTAATCCTTCTTTACTGCATCCCTCACTCCCAAACATTGACGAATTCACACGGAAATTCCGTCGCTGTGAAATACGAGTACTATGTGTTCTAAGACATTTCCTTCTAAGTCGAATAACGTTTCTATGGAAACGACAGGATTTTCTTTTGGGATACGACAATCTCATTTCCGATCCACTAATCCTTCTTTACTGCATCCCTCACTCCCAAACATTGACGAATTCACACGGAAATTCCGTCGCTGTGAAATACGAGTACTATGTGTTCTAAGAGATTTCCTTCTAAATCGAGTAACGTTTCTATGGAAACAACAGGATTTTCTTTTGGGATACGACAATCACATTTCCGATCCACTAATCCTTCTTCACTGCATCCCTCACTCCCACACATTGAAGAATTCACACGGAAATTCCGTCGCTGTGAAATACGAGTACTATGTGTTCTAAGACATATCCTTCAAAATCGAGTAACATTTCTATGGAAACGACAGGATTTTCTTATGGGATACGACAATCACATTTCCGATCCACTAATCCTTCTTTACTGCATCCCTCACTCCCAAACATTGACGAATTCACACGGAAATTTCGTCGCTGTGAAATACGAGTACTATGTGTTCAAAGACATTTCCTTCTAAATCGAGTAACGTTTCTATGGAAACAACAGGATTTTCTCTTGGGATACGACAATCACATTTCCGATCCGCTAATCCTTCTTTACTGCATCCCTCACTCCCACACATTGGAGAATTCACACGGAAATTCCGTCGCTGTGAAATACGAGTACTATGTGTTCTAAGACATCTCCTTCTAAATCGAGTAACATTTCTATGGAAACGACAGGATTTTCTTTTGGGATACGACAATCACATTTCCGATCCACTAATCCTTCTTTACTGCATCCCTCACTCCCAAACATTGACGAATTCACACGGAAATTCCGTCGCTATGAAATACGAGTACTATGTGTTCTAAGACATTTCCTTCTAAATCGAGTAACGTTTCTATGGAAACGACAGGATTTTCTTTTGGGATACGACTATCACATTTCCGATCCACTAATCGTTCTTTACTGCATCCCTCACTCCCAAACATTGACGAATTGACACGGAAATTCCGTCGCTGTGAAATACGAGTACTATGTGTTCTAAGACATTCCCTTCTAAATCGAGTAACGTTTCTATGGAAACGACAGGATTTTCTTTTGGGATACGACAATCTCATTTCCGATACACTAATCCTTCTTTACTGCATCCCTCACTCCCAAACATTGACGAATTCACACGGAAATTCCGTCGCTATGAAATACGAGTATTATGTGATCTAAGACATTTCCTTCTAAATCGAGTAACGTTTCTATGGAAACGACAGGAATTTCTTTTGGGATACGACAATCTCATTTCCGATCCACTAATCCTTCTTTACTGCATCCCTCACTCCCAAACATTGACGAATTCACACGGAAATTCCGTCGCTCTGAAATACGAGTACTATGTGCTCTAAGACATTTCCTTCTAAATCGAGTAACGTTTCAATGGAAACGACAGGATTTTCTTTTGGGATACGACAATCACATTTCCGATCCACTAATCCTTCTTTACTGCATCCATCACTCCCACACATTGAAGAATTCACACGGAAATTGCGTCGCTGTGAAATACGAGTACTATGTGTTCTAAGACATTTCCTTCTAAATCGAGTAACGTTTCTATGGAAACGACAGGATTTTCCTTTGGGATACGACAATCTCATTTCCGATCCACTAATCCTTCTTTACTGCATCCCGCACCCACAAACATTGACGAATTCACACGGAAATTCCGTCGCTGTGAAATACGAGTACTATGTGTTCTAAGACATTTCCTTTATAAATCGAGTAACGTTTCTATGGAAACGACAGGATTTTCTTTTGGGATACGACAATCACATTTCCGATCCACTAATCCTTCTTTACTGCATCCCTCACTCCCAAACATTGAAGAATTCACACGGAAATTGCGTCGCTGTGAAATACGAGTACTATGTGTTCTAAGACATTTCCTTCTAAATCGAGTAACGTTTCTATGGAAACGACAGGATTTTCTTTTGGGATACGACAATCTCATTTCCGATCCACTAATCCTTCTTTACTGCATCCCTCACTCCCAAACATTGACGAATTCACACGGAAATTCCGTCGCTGTGAAATACGAGTACTATGTGTTCTAAGACATCTCCTTCTAAATCGAGTAACGTTTCTATGGAAACAACAGGATTTTCTTTTGTGATACGACAGTCACCTTTCCGATCCACTAATCCTTTTTTACTGCATCCCTCACTCCCACACATTGAAGAATTCACACGGAGATTCCGTCGCTGTGAAATACGAGTACTATGTGTTCTAACACATTTCCTTCTAAATCGAGTAACATTTCTATGGAAACGACAGGATTTTCTTATGGGATACGACAATCACATTTCCGATCCACTAATCCTTCTTTACTGCATCCCTCACTCCCAAACATTGACGAATTCACACGGAAATTCCGTCGCTATGAAATACGAGTACTATGTGTTCTAAGACATTTCCTTCTAAATCGAGTAACGTTTCTATGGAAACGACAGGATTTTCTTTTGGGATACGACAATCACAATTCCGATCCACTAATCGTTCTTTACTGCATCCCTCACTCCCAAACATTGACGAATTCACACGGAAATTCCGTCGCTGTGAAATACGAGTACTATGTGTTCTAAGACATTTCCTTCTAAATCGAGTAACGTTTCTGTGGAAACGACAGGATTTTCTTTTGGGATACGACAATCACATTTCCGATCCACTAATCCTTCTTTACTGCATCCCTCACTCCCAAACATTGAAGAATTCACACGGAAATTGCGTCGCTGTGAAAAACGAGTACTATGTGTTCTAAGACATTTACTTCTAAATCGAGTAACGTTTCTATGGAAACGACAGGATTTTCTTTTGGGATACGACAATCTCATTTCCGATCCACTAATCCTTCTTTACTGCATCCCTCACTCCCAAACATTGACAAACTCACAAGGAAATTCCGTCGCTGTGAAATACGAGTACTATGTGTTCTAAGACATTTCCTTCTAAATCGAGTAACGTTTCTTTGGAAACAACAGGATTTTCTTTTGGGATACGACAATCACCTTTCCGATCCACTAATCCTTCTTTACTGCATCCCTCACTCCCACACATTGAAGAATTCACACGGAAATTCCGTCGCTGTGAAATACGAGTACTATGTGTTCTAAGACATTTCCTTCTAAATCGAGTAACATTTCTATGGAAACGACAGGATTTTCTTATGGGATACGACAATCACATTTCCGATCCACTAATCCTTCTTTACTGCATCCCTCACTCCCAAACATTGACGAATTCACACGGAAATTCCTTCGCTGTGAAATACGAGTACTATGTGTTCTAAGACATTTCCTTCTAAATCGAGTAACGTTTCTGTGGAAACGACAGGATTTTCTTTTGGGATACGACAATCTCATTTCCGATCCACTAATCCTTCTTTACTGCATCCCTCACTCCCAAACATTGACGAATTCACACGGAAATTCCGTCGCTATGAAATACGAGTACTATGTGATCTAAGACATTTCCTTCTAAATCGAGTAACGTTTCTATGGAAACGACAGGATTTTCTTTTGGGATACGACAATCTCATTTCCGATCCACTAATCGTTCTTTACTGCATCCTTCACTCCCAAACATTGACGAATTCACACGGAAATTCTGTCGCTATGAAATACGAGTACTGTGTGTTCTAAGACATTTCCTTCTAAATCGAGTAACGTTTCTATGGAAACGACAGGATTTTCTTTTGGGATACGACAATGTCATTTCCGATCCACTAATCCTTCTTTACTGCATCCCTCACTCCCAAACATTGACGAATTCACACGGAAATTGCGTCGCTGTGAAATACGAGTACTATGTGTTCTAAGACATTTCCTTCTAAGTCGAGTAACGTTTCTATGGAAACGACAGGATTTTCTTTTGGGATACGACAATCTCATTTCCGATCCACTAATCCTTCTTTACTGCATCCCTCACTCCCAAACATTGACGAATTCACACGGAAATTCCGTCGCTGTGAAATACGAGTACTATGTGTTCTAAGACATTTCCTTCTAAATCGTGTAACGTTTCTATGGAAACAACACGATTTTCTTTTGGGATACGACAATCACATTTCCGATCCACTAATCCTTCTTTACTGCATCCCTCACTCCCACACATTGAAGAATTCACACGGAAATTCCGTCGCTGTGAAATACGAGTACTATGTGTTCTATGACATTTCCTTCTAAATCGAGTAACATTTCTATGGAAACGACAGGATTTTCTTATGGGATACGACAATCACATTTCCGATCCACTAATCCTTCTTTACTGCATCCCTCACTCCCAAACATTGACGAATTCACACGGAAATTCCGTCGCTATGAAATACGAGTACTATGTGTTCTAAGACATTTCCTTCTAAATCGAGTAACGTTTCTATGGAAACGACAGGATTTTCTTTTGGGATACAACAACCACAATTCCGATCCACTAATCGTTCTTTACTGCATCCCTCACTCCCAAACATTGACGAATTCACACGGAAATTCCGTCGCTGTGAAATACGAGTACTATGTGTTCTAAGACATTTCCTTCTAAATCGAGTAACGTTTCTATGGAAACGACAGGATTTTCTTTTGGGATACGACAATCTCATTTCCGATCCACTAATCCTTCTTTACTGCATCCCTCACTCCCAAACATTGAAGAATTCACACGGAAATTCCGTCGCTGTGAAATACGAGTACTATGTGTTCTAAGACATTTCCTTCTAAGTCGAGTAACGTTTCTATGGAAACGAAAGGATTTTCTTTTGGGATACGACAATCTCATTTCCGATCCACTAATCCTTCTTTACTGCATCCCTCACTCCCAAACATTGACGAATTCACACGGAAATTCCGTCGCTGTGAAATACGAGTACTATGTGTTCTAAGAGATTTCCTTCTAAATCGAGTAACGTTTCTATGGAAACAACAGGATTTTCTTTTGGGATACGACAATCGCATTTCCAATCCACTAATCCTTCTTTACTGCGTCCCTCACTCCCACACATTGAAGAATTCACACGGAAATTGCGTCGCTGTGAAATACGAGTACTATGTGTTCTAAGACATATCCTTCTAAATCGAGTAACATTTCTATGGAAACGACAGGATTTTCTTTTGGGATACGACAATCTCATTTCCGATACACAAATCCTCCTTTACTGCATCCCTCACTCCCAAACATTGACGAATTCACACGGAAATTCCGTCGCTATGAAATACGAGTATTATGTGATCTAAGACATTTCCTTCTAAATCGAGTAACGTTTCTATGGAAACGACAGGATTTTCTTTTGGGATACGACAATCTCGTTTCCGATCCACTAATCCTTCTTTACTGCATCCCTCACTCCCAAACATTGACGAATTCACACGGAAATTCCGTCGCTCTGAAATACGAGTACTATGTGCTCTAAGACATTTCCTTCTAAATCGAGTAATGTTTCAATGGAAACGACAGGATTTTCTTTTGGGATACGACAATCACATTTCCGATCCACTAATCCTTCTTTACTGCATCCCTCACTCCCACACATTGAAGAATTCACACGGAAATTGCGTCGCTGTGAAATACGAGTACTATGTGTTCTAAGACATTTCCTTCTAAATCGAGTAACGTTTCTATGGAAACGACAGGATTTTCTTTTGGGATACGACAATCACATTTCCGATCCACTAATCCTTCTTTACTGCATCCCTCACTCCCAAACATTGACGAATTCACACGGAAATTCCGTCGCTGTGAAATACGAGTACTATGTGTTCTAAGACATTTCCTTCTAAATCGAGTAACGTTTCTATGGAAACGACAGGATTTTCTTTTGGGATACGACAATCACATTTCCGATCCACTAATCCTTCTTTACTGCATCCATCACTCCCACACATTGAAGAATTCACACGGAAATTGCGTCGCTGTGAAATACGAGTACTATGTGTTCTAAGACATTTCCTTCTAAATCGAGTAACGTTTCTATGGAAACGACAGGATTTTCCTTTGGGATACGACAATCTCATTTCCGATCCACTAATCCTTCTTTACTGCATCCCGCACCCACAAACATTGACGAATTCACACGGAAATTCCGTCGCTGTGAAATACGAGTACTATGTGTTCTAAGACATTTCCTTCTAAATCGAGTAACATTTCTATGGAAACGACAGGATTTTCTTATGGGATACGACAATCACATTTCCGATCCACTAATCCTTCTTTACTGCATCCCTCACTCCCAAACATTGACGAATTCACACGGAAATTCCTTCGCTGTGAAATACGAGTACTATGTGTTCTAAGACATTTCCTTCTAAATCGAGTAACGTTTCTGTGGAAACGACAGGATTTTCTTTTGGGATACGACAATCTCATTTCCGATCCACTAATCCTTCTTTACTGCATCCCTCACTCCCAAACATTGACGAATTCACACGGAAATTCCGTCGCTATGAAATACGAGTACTATGTGATCTAAGACATTTCCTTCTAAATCGAGTAACGTTTCTATGGAAACGACAGGATTTTCTTTTGGGATACGACAATCTCATTTCCGATCCACTAATCGTTCTTTACTGCATCTTTCACTCCCAAACATTGACGAATTCACACGGAAATTCCGTCGCTATGAAATACGAGTACTATGTGTTCTAAGACATTTCCTTCTAAATCGAGTAACGTTTCTATGGAAACAACAGGATTTTCTTTTGGGATACGACAATGTCATTTCCGATCCACTAATCCTTCTTTACTGCATCCCTCACTCCCAAACATTGACGAATTCACACGGAAATTGCGTCGCTGTGAAACACGAGTACTATGTGTTCTAAGACATTTCCTTCTAAGTCGAGTAACGTTTCTATGGAAACGACAGGATTTTCTTTTGGGATACGACAATCTCATTTCCGATCCACTAATCCTTCTTTACTGCATCCCTCACTCCCAAACATTGACGAATTCACACGGAAATTCCGTCGCTGTGAAATACGAGTACTATGAGTTCTAAGACATTTCCTTCTAAATCGTGTAACGTTTCTATGGAAACAACAGGATTTTCTTTTGGGATACGACAATCACATTTCCGATCCACTAATCCTTCTTTACTGCATCCCTCACTCCCAAACATTGACGAATTCACACGGAAATTCCGTCGCTGTGAAATACGAGTACTATGTGTTCTAAGACATTTCCTTCTCAATCGAGTAACGTTTCTATGGAAACGACAGAATTTTCTTTTGGGATACGACAATCTCATTTCCGATCCACTAATCCTTCTTTACTGCATCCCTCACTCCCAAACATTGACGAATTCACACGGAAATTCCGTCGCTGTGAAATACGAGTACTATGTGTTCTAAGACATTTCCTTCTAAGTCGAGTAACGTTTCTATGGAAACGACAGGATTTTCTTTTGGGATACGACAATCTCATTTCCGATCCACTAATCCTTCTTTACTGCATCCCTCACTCCCAAACATTGACGAATTCACACGGAAATTCCGTCGCTGTGAAATACGAGTACTATGTGTTCTAAGAGATTTCCTTCTAAATCGAAAAACGTTTCTATGGAAACAACAGGATTTTCTTTTGGGATACGACAATCACATTTCCAATCCACTAATCCTTCTTTACTGCATCCCTCACTCCCACACATTGAAGAATTCACACGGGAATTCCGTCGCTGTGAAATACGAGTACTATGTGTTCTAAGACATATCCTTCTAAATCGAGTAACATTTCTATGGAAACGACAGGATTTTCTTATGGGATACGACAATCACATTTCCGATCCACTAATCCTTCTTTACTGCATCCCTCACTCCCAAACATTGACGAATTCACACGGAAATTTCGTCGCTGTGAAATACGAGTACTATGTGTTCAAAGACATTTCCTTCTAAATCGAGTAACGTTTCTGTGGAAACAACAGGATTTTCTTTTGGGATACGACAATCACATTTCCGATCCGCTAATCCTTCTTTACTGCATCCCTCACTCCCACACATTGAAGAATTCACACGGAAATTCCGTCGCTGTGAAATACGAGTACTATGTGTTCTAAGACATCTCCTTCTAAATCGAGTAACATTTCTATGGAAACGACAGGATTTTCTTTTGGGATACGACAATCACATTTCCGATCCACTAATCCTTCTTTACTGCATCCCTCACTCCCAAACATTGACGAATTCACACGGAAATTCCGTCGCTATGAAATACGAGTACTATGTGTTCTAAGACATTTCCTTCTAAATCGAGTAACGTTTCTATGGAAACGACAGGATTTTCTTTTGGGATACGACAATCACATTTCCGATCCACTCATCGTTCTTTACTGCATCCCTCACTCCCAAACATTGACGAATTGACACGGAAATTCCGTCGCTGTGAAATACGAGTACTATGTGTTCTAAGACATTCCCTTCTAAATCGAGTAACGTTTCTATGGAAACGACAGGATTTTCTTTTGGGATACGACAATCTCATTTCCGATACACTAATCCTTCTTTACTGCATCCCTCACTCCCAAACATTGACGAATTCACACGGAAATTCCGTCGCTATGAAATACGAGTATTATGTGATCTAAGACATTTCCTTCTAAATCGAGTAACGTTTCTATGGAAACGACAGGATTTTCTTTTGGGATACGACAATCTCATTTCCGATCCACTAATCCTTCTTTACTGCATCCCTCACTCCCAAACATTGACGAATTCACACGGAAATTCCGTCGCTCTGAAATACGAGTACTATGTGCTCTAAGACATTTCCTTCTAAATCGAGTAACGTTTCAATGGAAACGACAGGATTTTCTTTTGGGATACGACAATCACATTTCCGATCCACTAATCCTTCTTTACTGCATCCCTCACTCCCACACATTGAAGAATTCACACGGAAATTGCGTCGCTGTGAAATACGAGTACTATGTGTTCTAAGACATTTCCTTCTAAATCGAGTAACGTTTCTATGGAAACGACAGGATTTTCTTTTGGGATACGACAATGACATTTCCGATCCACTAATCCTTCTTTACTGCATCCCTCACTCCCAAACATTGACGAATTCACACGGAAATTCCGTCGCTGTGAAATACGAGTACTATGTGTTCTAAGACATTTCCTTCTCAATCGAGTAACGTTTCTATGGAAACGACAGGATTTCCTTTTGGGATACGACAATCTCATTTCCGATCCACTAATCCTTCTTTACTGCATCCATCACTCCCACACATTGAAGAATTCACACGGAAATTGCGTCGCTGTGAAATACGAGTACTATGTGTTCTAAGACATTTCCTTCTAAATCGAGTAACGTTTCTATGGAAACGACAGGATTTTCTTTTGGGATACGACAATCTCATTTCCGATCCACTAATCCTTCTTTACTGCATCCCTCACTCCCAAACATTGACGAATTCACACGGAAATTCCGTCGCTATGAAATACGAGTACTATGTGTTCTAAGACATTTCCTTCTAAATCGAGTAACGTTTCTATGGAAACGACAGGATTTTCTTTTGGGATACGACAATCACCTTTCCGATCCACTAATCCTTCTTTACTGCATCCCTCACTCCCACACATTGAAGAATTCACACGGAAATTCCGTCGCTGTGAAATACGAGTACTATGTGTTCTAAGACATTTCCTTCTAAATCGAGTAACATTTCTATGGAAACGACAGGATTTTCTTATGGGATATGACAATCACATTTCCGATCCACTAATCCTTCTTTACTGCATCCCTCACTCCCAAACATTGACGAATTCACACGGAAATTCCTTCGCTGTGAAATACGAGTACTATGTGTTCTAAGACATTTCCTTCTAAATCGAGTAACGTTTCTGTGGAAACGACAGGATTTTCTTTTGGGATACGACAATCTCATTTCCGATCCACTAATCCTTCTTTACTGCATCCCTCACTCCCAAACATTGACGAATTCACACGGAAATTCCGTCGCTATGAAATACGAGTACTATGTGATCTAAGACATTTCCTTCTAAATCGAGTAACGTTTCTATGGAAACGACAGGATTTTCTTTTGGGATACGACAATCTCATTTCCGATCCACTAATCGTTCTTTACTGCATCCTTCACTCCCAAACATTGACGAATTCACACGGAAATTCCGTCGCTATGAAATACGAGTACTATGTGTTCTAAGACATTTCCTTCTAAATCGAGTAACGTTTCTATGGAAACGACAGGATTTTCTTTTGGGATACGACAATGTCATTTCCGATCCACTAATCCTTCTTTACTGCATCCCTCACTCCCAAACATTGACGAATTCACACGGAAATTGCGTCGCTGTGAAATACGAGTACTATGTGTTCTAAGACATTTCCTTCTAAGTCGAGTAACGTTTCTATGGAAACGACAGGATTTTCTTTTGGGATACGACAATCTCATTTCCGATCCACTAATCCTTCTTTACTGCATCCCTCACTCCCAAACATTGACGAATTCACACGGGAATTCCGTCGCTGTGAAATACGAGTACTATGTGTTCTAAGACATTTCCTTCTAAATCGAGTAACGTTTCTATGGAAACAACAGGATTTTCTTTTGGGATACGACAATCACATTTCCGATCCACTAATCCTTCTTTACTGCATCCCTCACTCCCACACATTGAAGAATTCACACGGAAATTCCGTCGCTGTGAAATACGAGTACTATGTGTTCTAAGACATTTCCTTCTAAATCGAGTAACATTTCTATGGAAACGACAGGATTTTCTTATGGGATACGACAATCACATTTCCGATCCACTAATCCTTCTTTACTGCATCCCTCACTCCCAATCATTGACGAATTCACACGGAAATTCCGTCGCTATGAAATACGAGCACTATGTGTTCTAAGACATTTCCTTCTAAATCGAGTAACGTTTCTATGGAAACGACAGGATTTTCTTTTGGGATACAACAACCACAATTCCGATCCACTAATCGTTCTTTACTGCATCCCTCACTCCCAAACATTGACGAATTCACACGGAAATTCCGTCGCTGTGAAATACGAGTACTATGTGTTCTAAGACATTTCCTTCTAAATCGAGTAACGTTTCTATGGAAACGACAGGATTTTCTTTTGGGATACGACAATCTCATTTCCGATCCACTAATCCTTCTTTACTGCATCCCTCACTCCCAAACATTGACAATTCACACGGAAATTCCGTCGCTATGAAATACGAGTACTATGTGATCTAAGACATTTCCTTCTAAATCGAGTAACGTTTCTATGGAAACGACAGGATTTTCTTTTGGGATACGACAATCTCATTTCCGATCCACTAATCGTTCTTCACTGCATCCCTCACTCCCAAACATTGACGAATTCACACGGAAATTCCGTCGCTATGAAATACGAGTACTATGTGTTCTAAGACATTTCCTTCTAAATCGAGTAACGTTTCTATGGAAACGACAGGATTTTCTTTTGGGATACGACAATGTCATTTCCGATCCACTAATCCTTCTTTACTGCATCCCTCACTCCCAAACATTGACGAAATCACACGGAAATTCCGTCGCTGTGAAATACGAGTACTATGTGTTCTAAGACATTTACTTCTAAATCGAGTAACGTTTCTATGGAAACGACAGGATTTTCTTTTGGGATACGACGATCTCATTTCCGATCCACTAATCCTTCTTTACTGCATCCCTCACTCCCAAACATTGACGAATTCACACGGAAATTCCGTCGCTGTGAAAGACGAGTACTATGTGTTCTAAGACATTTCCTTCTAAATCGAGTAACGTTTCTATGGAAACAACAGGATTTTCTTTTGGGATACGACAATCACCTTTCCAATCCACTAATCCTTCTTATCTGCATCCCTCACTCCCACACATTGAAGAATTCACACGCAAATTCCGTCGCTGTGAAATACGAGTACTATGTATTCTTAGACATTTCCTTCTAAATCGAGTAACATTTCTATGGAAACGACAGGATTTTCTTATGGGATACGACAATCACATTTCCGATCCACTAATCCTTCTTTACTGCATCCCTCACTCCCAAACATTGACGAATTCACACGGAAATTCCGTCGCTATGAAATACGAGTACTATGTGTTCTAAGACATTTCCTTCTAAATCGAGTAACGTTTCTATGGAAACGACAGGATTTTCTTTTGGGATACGACAATCACAATTCCGATCCAATAATCGTTCTTTACTGCATCCCTCACTCCCAAACATTGACGAATTCACACGGAAATTCCGTCGCTGTGAAATACGAGTACTATGTGTTCTAAGACATTTCCTTCTAAATCGAGTAACGTTTCTGTGGAAACGACAGGATTTTCTTTTGGGATACGACAATCACATTTCCGATCCACTAATCCTTCTTTACTGCATCCCTCACTCCCAAACATTGAAGAATTCTCACGGAAATTGCGTCGCTGTGAAATACGAGTACTATGTGTTCTAAGACATTTACTTCTAAATCGAGTAACGTTTCTATGGAAACGACAGGATTTTCTTTTGGGATACGACAATCTCATTTCCGATCCACTAATCCTTCTTTACTGCATCCCTCACTCCCAAACATTGACGAATTCACAAGGAAATTCCGTCGCTGTGAAATACGAGTACTATGTGTTCTAAGACATTTCCTTCTAAATCGAGTAACGTTTCTATGGAAACAACAGGATTTTCTTTTGGGATACGACAATCACCTTTCCGATCCACTAATCCTTCTTTACTGCATCCCTCACTCCCACACATTGAAGAATTCACACGGAAATTCCGTCGCTGTGAAATACGAGTACTATGTGTTCTAAGACATTTCCTTCTAAATCGAGTAACATTTCTATGGAAACGACAGGATTTTCTTATGGGATACGACAATCACATTTCCGATCCACTAATCCTTCTTTACTGCATCCCTCACTCCCAAACATTGACGAATTCACAAGGAAATTCCGTCGCTGTGAAATACGAGTACTATGTGTTCTAAGACATTTCCTTCTAAATCGAGTAACGTTTCTGTGGAAACGACAGGATTTTGTTTTGGGATACGACAATCTCATTTCCGATCCACTAATCCTTCTTTACTGCATCCCTCACTCCCAAACATTGACGAATTCACACGGAAATTCCGTCGCTATGAAATACGAGTACTATGTGATCTAAGACATTTCCTTCTAAATCGAGTAACGTTTCTATGGAAACGACAGGATTTTCTTTTGGGATACGACAATCTCATTTCCGATCCACTAATCGTTCTTTACTGCATCCTTCACTCCCAAACATTGACGAATTCACACGGAAATTCCGTCGCTATGAAATACGAGTACTATGTGTTCTAAGACATTTCCTTCTAAATCGAGTAACGTTTCTATGGAAACGACAGGATTTTCTTTTGGGATACGACAATGTCATTTCCGATCCACTAATCCTTCTTTACTGCATCCCTCACTCCCAAACATTGACGAATTCACTCGGAAATTGCGTCGCTGTGAAATACGAGTACTATGTGTTCTAAGACATTTCCTTCTAAGTCGAGTAACGTTTCTATGGAAACGACAGGATTTTCTTTTGGGATACGACAATCTCATTTCCGATCCACTAATCCTTCTTTACTGCATCCCTCACTCCCAAACATTGACGAATTCACACGGAAATTCCGTCGCTATGAAATACGAGTACTATGTGTTCTAAGACATTTCCTTCTAAATCGAGTAACGTTTCTATGGAAACGACAGGATTTTCTTTTGGGATACAACAACCACAATTCCGATCCACTAATCGTTCTTTACTGCATCCCTCACTCCCAAACATTGACGAATTCACACGGAAATTCCGTCGCTGTGAAATACGAGTACTATGTGTTCTAAGACATTTCCTTCTAAATCGAGTAACGTTTCTATGGAAACGACAGGATTTTCTTTTGGGATACGACAATGTCATTTCCGATCCACTAATCCTTCTTTACTGCATCCCTCACTCCCAAACATTGACGAAATCACACGGAAATTCCGTCGCTGTGAAATACGAGTACTATTTGTTCTAAGACATTTACTTCTAAATCGAGTAACGTTTCTATGGAAACGACAGGATTTTCTTTTGGGATACGACAATCTCATTTCCGATCCACTAATCCTTCTTTACTGCATCCCTCACTCCCAAACATTGACGAATTCACACGGAAATTCCGTCGCTGTGAAATACGAGTACTATGTGTTCTAAGACATTTCCTTCTAAATCGAGTAACGTTTCTATGGAAACGACAGGATTTTCTTTTGGGATACAACAACCACAATTCCGATCCACTAATCGTTCTTTACTGCATCCCTCACTCCCAAACATTGTCGAATTCACACGGAAATTCCGTCGCTGTGAAATACGAGTACTATGTGTTCTAAGACATTTCCTTCTAAATCGAGTAACGTTTCTATGGAAACGACAGGATTTTCTTTTGGGATACGACAATCTCATTTCCGATCCACTAATCGTTCTTTACTGCATCCTTCACTCCCAAACATTGACGAATTCACACGGAAATTCCGTCGCTATGAAATACGAGTACTATGTGTTCTAAGACATTTCCTTCTAAATCGAGTAACGTTTCTATGGAAACGACAGGATTTTCTTTTGGGATACGACAATGTCATTTCCGATCCACTAATCCTTCTTTACTGCATCCCTCACTCCCAAACATTGACGAATTCACACGAAAATTGCGTCGCTGTGAAATACGAGTACTATGTGTTCTAAGACATTTCCTTCTAAGTCGAGTAACGTTTCTATGGAAACGACAGGATTTTCTTTTGGGATACGACAATCTCATTTCCGATCCACTAATCCTTCTTTACTGCATCCCTCACTCCCAAACATTGACGAATTCACACGGAAATTCCGTCGCTATGAAATACGAGTACTATGTGTTCTAAGACATTTCCTTCTAAATCGAGTAACGTTTCTATGGAAGCGACAGGATTTTCTTTTGGGATACAACAACCACAATTCCGATCCACTAATCGTTCTTTACTGCATCCCTCACTCCCAAACATTGACGAATTCACACGGAAATTCCGTCGCTGTGAAATACGAGTACTATGTGTTCTAAGACATTTCCTTCTAAATCGAGTAACGTTTCTATGGAAACGACAGGATTTTCTTTTGGGATACGACAATCTCATTTCTGATCCACTAATCCTTCTTTACTGCATCCCTCACTCCCAAACATTGACGAATTCACACGGAAATTCCGTCGCTATGAAATACGAGTACTATGTGATCTAAGACATTTCCTTCTAAATCGAGTAACGTTTCTATGGAAACGACAGGATTTTCTTTTGGGATACGACAATCTCATTTCTGATCCACTAATCGTTCTTCACTGCATCCCTCACTCCCAAACATTGACGAATTCACACGGAAATTCCGTCGCTATGAAATACGAGTACTATGTGTTCTAAGACATTTCCTTCTAAATCGAGTAACGTTTCTATGGAAACGACAGGATTTTCTTTTGGGATACGACAATGTCATTTCCGATCCACTAATCCTTCTTTACTGCATCCCTCACTCCCAAACATTGACGAAATCACACGGAAATTCCGTCGCTGTGAAATACGAGTACTATGTGTTCTAAGACATTTACTTCTAAATCGAGTAACGTTTCTATGGAAACGACAGGATTTTCTTTTGGGATACGACAATCTCATTTCCGATCCACTAATCCTTCTTTACTGCATCCCTCACTCCCAAACATTGACGAATTCGCACGGAAATTCCGTCGCTATGAAATACGAGTACTATGTGTTCTAAGACATTTCCTTCTAAATCGAGTAACGTTTCTATGGAAACGACAGTATTTTCTTTTGGGATACAACAACCACAATTCCGATCCACTAATCGTTCTTTACTGCATCCCTCACTCCCAAACATTGTCGAATTCACACGGAAATTCCGTCGCTGTGAAATACGAGTACTATGTGTTCTAAGACATTTCCTTCTAAATCGAGTAACGTTTCTATGGAAACGACAGGATTTTCTTTTGGGATACGACAATCTCATTTCCGATCCACTAATCCTTCTTTACTGCATCCCTCACTCCCAAACATTGACGAATTCACACGGAAATTCCGTCGCTATGAAATACGAGTACTATGTGATCTAAGACATTTCCTTCTAAATCGAGTAACGTTTCTATGGAAACGACAGGATTTTCTTTTGGGATACGACAATCTCATTTCCGATCCACTAATCGTTCTTCACTGCATCCCTCACTCCCAAACATTGACGAATTCACACGGAAATTCCGTCGCTATGAAATACGAGTACTATGTGTTCTAAGACATTTCCTTCTAAATCGAGTAACGTTTCTATGGAAACGACAGGATTTTCTTTTGGGATACGACAATGTCATTTCCGATCCACTAATCCTTCTTTACTGCATCCCTCACTCCCAAACATTGACGAAATCACACGGAAATTCCGTCGCTGTGAAATACGAGTACTATGTGTTCTAAGACATATACTTCTAAATCGAGTAACGTTTCTATGGAAACGACAGGATTTTCTTTTGGGATACGACAATCTCATTTCCGATCCACTAATCCTTCTTTACTGCATCCCTCACTCCCAAACATTGACGAATTCACACGGAAATTGCGTCGCTGTGAAATACGAGTACTATGTGTTCTAAGACATTTCCTTCTAAATCGAGTAACGTTTCTATGTAAACAACAGGATTTTCTTTTGGGATACGACAATCACCTTTCCGATCCACTAATCCTTCTTATCTGCATCCCTCACTCCCACACATTGATGAATTCACACGGAAATTCCGTCGCTGTGAAATACGAGTACTATGTGTTCTAAGACATTTCCTTCTAAATCGAGTAACATTTCTATGGAAACGACAGGATTTTCTTATGGGATACGACAATCACATTTCCGATCCACTAATCCTTCTTTACTGCATCCCTCACTCCCAAACATTGACGAATTCACACGGAAATTCCGTCGCTATGAAATACGAGTACTATGTGTTCTAAGACATTTCCTTCTAAATCGAGTAACGTTTCTATGGAAACGACAGGATTTTCTTTTGGGATACAACAACCACAATTCCGATCCACTAATCGTTCTTTACTGCATCCCTCACTCCCAAACATTGACGAATTCACACGGAAATTCCGTCGCTGTGAAATACGAGTACTATGTGTTCTAAGACATTTCCTTCTAAATCGAGTAACGTTTCTATGGAAACGACAGGATTTTCTTTTGGGATACGACAATCTCATTTCCGATCCACTAATCCTTCTTTACTGCATCCCTCACTCCCAAACATTGACGAATTCACACGGAAATTCCGTCGCTATGAAATACGAGTACTATGTGATCTAAGACATTTCCTTCTAAATCGAGTAACGTTTCTATGGAAACGACAGGATTTTCTTTTGGGATACGACAATCTCATTTCCGATCCACTAATCGTTCTTCACTGCATCCCTCACTCCCAAACATTGACGAATGCACACGGAAATTCCGTCGCTATGAAATACGAGTACTATGTGTTCTAAGACATTTCCTTCTAAATCGAGTAACGTTTCTATGGAAACGACAGGATTTTCTTTTGGGATACGACAATGTCATTTCCGATCCACTAATCCTTCTTTACTGCATCCCTCACTCCCAAACATTGACGAAATCACACGGAAATTCCGTCGCTGTGAAATACGAGTACTATGTGTTCTAAGACATTTACTTCTAAATCGAGTAACGTTTCTATGGAAACGACAGGATTTTCTTTTGGGATACGACAATCTCATTTCCGATCCACTAATCCTTCTTTACTGCATCCCTCACTCCCAAACATTGACGAATTCACACGGAAATTCCGTCGCTGTGAAATACGAGTACTATGTGTTCTAAGACATTTCCTTCTAAAACGAGTAACGTTTCTATGGAAACAACAGGATTTTCTTTTGGGATACGACAATCACCTTTCCGATCCACTAATCCTTCTTACCTGCATCCCTCACTCCCACACATTGAAGAATTCACACGGAAATTCCGTCGCTGTGAAATACGAGTACTATGTGTTCTAAGACATTTCCTTCTAAATCGAGTAACATTTCTATGGAAACGACAGGATTTTCTTATGGGATACGACAATCACATTTCCGATCCACTAATCCTTCTTTACTGCATCCCTCACTCCCAAACATTGACGAATTCACACGGAAATTCCGTCGCTATAAAATACGAGTACTATGTGTTCTAAGACATTTCCTTCTAAATCGAGTAACGTTTCTATGGAAACGACAGGATTTTCTTTTGGGATACGACAATCACAATTCCGATCCACTAATCGTTCTTTACTGCATCCCTCACTCCCAAACATTGACGAATTCACACGGAAATTCCGTCGCTGTGAAATACGAGTACTATGTGTTCTAAGACATTTCCTTCTAAATCGAGTAACGTTTCTGTGGAAACGACAGGATTTTCTTTTGGGATACGACAATCACATTTCCGATCCACTAATCCTTCTTTACTGCATCCCTCACTCCCAAACATTGAAGAATTCTCACGGAAATTGCGTCGCTGTGAAATACGAGTACTATGTGTTCTAAGACATTTGCTTCTAAATCGAGTAACGTTTCTATGGAAACGACAGGATTTTCTTTTGGGATACGACAATCTCATTTCCGATCCACTAATCCTTCTTTACTGCATCCCTCACTCCCAAACATTGACGAATTCACAAGGAAATTCCGTCGCTGTGAAATACGAGTACTATGTGTTCTAAGACATTTCCTTCTAAATCGAGTAACGTTTCTATGGAAACAACAGGATTTTCTTTTGGGATACGACAATCACCTTTCCGATCCACTAATCCTTCTATACTGCATCCCTCACTCCCACACATTGAAGAATTCACACGGAAATTCCGTCGCTGTGAAATACGAGTACTATGTGTTCTAAGACATTTCCTTCTAAATCGAGTAACATTTCTATGGAAACGACAGGATTTTCTTATGGGATACGACAATCACATTTCCGATCCACTAATCCTTCTTTACTGCATCCCTCACTCCCAAACATTGACGAATTCACAAGGAAATTCCGTCGCTGTGAAATACGAGTACTATGTGTTCTAAGACATTTCCTTCTAAATCGAGTAACGTTTCTGTGGAAACGACAGGATTTTCTTTTGGGATACGACAATCTCATTTCCGAACCACTAATCCTTCTTTACTGCATCCCTCACTCCCAAACATTGACGAATTCACACGGAAATTCCGTCGCTATGAAATACGAGTACTATGTGTTCTAAGACATTTCCTTCTAAATCGAGTAACGTTTCTATGGAAACGACAGGATTTTCTTTTGGGATACAACAACCACAATTCCGATCCACTAATCGTTCTTTACTGCATCCCTCACTCCCAAACATTGACGAATTCACACGGAAATTCCGTCGGTGTGAAATACGAGTACTATGTGTTCTAAGACATTTCCTTCTAAATCGAGTAACGTTTCTGTGGAAACGACAGGATTTTCTTTTGGGATACGACAATCTCATTTCCGATCCACTAATCCTTCTTTACTGCATCCCTCACTCCCAAACATTGACGAATTCACACGGAAATTCCGTCGCTATGAAATACGAGTACTATGTGTTCTAAGACATTTCCTTCTAAATCGAGTAACGTTTCTATGGAAACGACAGGATTTTCTTTTGGGATACGACAATGTCATTTCCGATCCACTAATCCTTCTTTACTGCATCCCTCACTCCCAAACATTGACGAATTCACACGGAAATTGCGTCGCTGTGAAATACGAGTACTATGTGTTCTAAGACATTTCCTTCTAAGTCGAGTAACGTTTCTATGGAAACGACAGGATTTTCTTTTGGGATACGACAATCTCATTTCCGATCCACTAATCCTTCTTTACTGCATCCCTCACTCCCAAACATTGACGAATTCACACGGAAATTCCGTCGCTATGAAATACGAGTACTATGTGTTCTTAGACATTTCTTTCTAAATCGAGTAACGTTTCAATGGAAACGACAGGATTTTCTTTTGGGATACAACAACCACAATTCCGATCCACTAATCGTTCTTTACTGCATCCCTCACTCCCAAACATTGACGAATTCACACGGAAATTCCGTCGCTGTGAAATACGAGTACTATGTGTTCTAAGACATTTCCTTCTAAATCGAGTAACGTTTCTATGGAAACGACAGGATTTTCTTTTGGGATACGACAATCTCATTTCCGATCCACTAATCCTTCTTTACTGCATCCCTCACTCCCAAACATTGACGAATTCACACGGAAATTGCGTCGCTGTGAAATACGAGTACTATGTGTTCTAAGACATTTCCTTCTAAGTCGAGTAACGTTTCTATGGAAACGACAGGATTTTCTTTTGGGATACGACAATCTCATTTCCGATCCACTAATCCTTCTTTACTGCATCCCTCACTCCCAAACATTGACGAATTCACACGGAAATTCCGTCGCTATGAAATACGAGTACTATGTGTTCTAAGACATTTCCTTCTAAATCGAGTAACGTTTCTATGGAAACGACAGGATTTTCTTTTGGGATACAACAACCACAATTCCGATCCACTAATCGTTCTTTACTGCATCCCTCACTCCCAAACATTGACGAATTCACACGGAAATTCCGTCGGTGTGAAATACGAGTACTATGTGTTCTAAGACATTTCCTTCTAAATCGAGTAACGTTTCTATGGAAACGACAGGATTTTCTTTTGGGATACGACAATCTCATTTCCGATCCACTAATCCTTCTTTACTGCATCCCTCACTCCCAAACATTGACGAATTCACACGGAAATTCCGTCGCTATGAAATACGAGTACTATGTGATCTAAGACATTTCCTTCTAAATCGAGTAACGTTTCTATGGAAACGACAGGATTTTCTTTTGGGATACGACAATCTCATTTCCGATCCACTAATCGTTCTTCACTGCATCCCTCACTCCCAAACATTGACGAATTCACACGGAAATTCCGTCGCTATGAAATACGAGTACTATGTGTTCTAAGACATTTCCTTCTAAATCGAGTAACGTTTCTATGGAAACGACAGGATTTTCTTTTGGGATACGACAATGTCATTTCCGATCCACTAATCCTTCTTTACTGCATCCTTCACTCCCAAACATTGACGAAATCACACGGAAATTCCGTCGCTGTGAAATACGAGTACTATGTGTTCTAAGACATTTACTTCTAAATCGAGTAACGTTTCTATGGAAACGACAGGATTTTCTTTTGGGATACGACAATCTCATTTCCGATCCACTAATCCTTCTTTACTGCATCCCTCACTCCCAAACATTGACGAATTCACACGGAAATTCCGTCGCTGTGAAATACGAGTACTATGTGTTCTAAGACATTTCCTTCTAAATCGAGTAACGTTTCTATGGAAACAACAGGATTTTCTTTTGGGATACGACAATCACCTTTCCGATCCACTAATCCTTCTTATCTGCATCCCTCACTCCCACACATTGATGACTTCACACGGAAATTCCGTCGCTGTGAAATACGAGTACTATGTGTTCTAAGACATTTCCTTCTAAATCGAGTAACATTTCTATGGAAACGACAGGATTTTCTTATGGGATACGACAATCACATTTATGATCCACTAATCCTTCTTTACTGCATCCCTCACTCCCAAACATTGACGAATTCACACGGAAATTCCGTCGCTATGAAATACGAGTACTATGTGTTCTAAGACATTTCCTTCTAAATCGAGTAACGTTTCTATGGAAACGACAGGATTTTCTTTTGGGATACGACAATCACAATTCCGATCCACTAATCGTTCTTTACTGCATCCCTCACTCCCAAACATTGACGAATTTACACGGAAATTCCGTCGCTGTGAAATACGAGTACTATGTGTTCTAAGACATTTCCTTCTAAATCGAGTAACGTTTCTATGGAAACGACAGGATTTTCTTTTGGGATACGACAATGTCATTTCCGATCCACTAATCCTTCTTTACTGCATCCCTCACTCCCAAACATTGACGAATTCACACGGAAATTGCGTCGCTGTGAAATACGAGTACTATGTGTTCTAAGACATTTCCTTCTAAGTCGAGTAACGTTTCTATGGAAACGACAGGATTTTCTTTTGGGATACGACAATCTCATTTCCGATCCACTAATCCTTCTTTACTGCATCCCTCACTCCCAAACATTGACGAATTCACACGGAAATTCCGTCGCTGTGAAATACGAGTACTATGTGTTCTAAGACATTTCCTTCTAAAACGAGTAACGTTTCTATGGAAACAACAGGATTTTCTTTTGGGATACGACAATCACCTTTCCGATCCACTAATCCTTCTTATCTGCATCCCTCACTCCCACACATTGAAGAATTCACACGGAAATTCCGTCGCTGTGAAATACGAGTACTATGTGTTCTAAGACATTTCCTTCTAAATCGAGTAACATTTCTATGGAAACGACAGGATTTTCTTATGGGATACGACAATCACATTTCCGATCCACTAATCCTTCTTTACTGCATCCCTCACTCCCAAACATTGACGAATTTACACGGAAATTCCGTCGCTGTGAAATACGAGTACTATGTGTTCTAAGACATTTCCTTCTAAATCGAGTAACGTTTCTATGGAAACGACAGGATTTTCTTTTGGAATACGACAATGTCATTTCCGATCCACTAATCCTTCTTTACTGCATCCCTCACTCCCAAACATTGACGAATTCACACGGAAATTGCGTCGCTGTGAAATACGAGTACTATGTGTTCTAAGACATTTCCTTCTAAGTCGAGTAACGTTTCTATGGAAACGACAGGATTTTCTTTTGGGATACGACAATCTCATTTCCGATCCACTAATCCTTCTTTACTGCATCCCTCACTCCCAAACATTGACGAATTCACACGGAAATTCCGTCGCTATGAAATACGAGTACTATGTGTTCTAAGACATTTCCTTCTAAATCGAGTAACGTTTCTATGGAAACGACAGGATTTTCTTTTGGGATACAACAACCACAATTCCGATCCACTAATCGTTCTTTACTGCATCCCTCACTCCCAAACATTGACGAATTCACACGGAAATTCCGTCGCTGTGAAATACGAGTACTATGTGTTCTAAGACATTTCCTTCTAAATCGAGTAACGTTTCTATGGAAACGACAGGATTTTCTTTTGGGATACGACAATCTCATTTCCGATCCACTAATCCTTCTTTACTGCATCCCTCACTCCCAAACATTGACGAATTCACACGGAAATTCCGTCGCTATGAAATACGAGTACTATGTGATCTAAGACATTTCCTTCTAAATCGAGTAACGTTTCTATGGAAACGACAGGATTTTCTTTTGGGATACGACAATCTCATTTCCGATCCACTAATCGTTCTTCACTGCATCCCTCACTCCCAAACATTGACGAATTCACACGGAAATTCCGTCGCTATGAAATACGAGTACTATGTGTTCTAAGACATTTCCTTCTAAATCGAGTAACGTTTCTATGGAAACGACAGGATTTTCTTTTGGGATACGACAATGTCATTTCCGATCCACTAATCGTTCTTCACTGCATCCCTCACTCCCAAACATTGACGAATTTACACGGAAATTCCGTCGCTGTGAAATACGAGTACTATGTGATCTAAGACATTTCCTTCTAAATCGAGTAACGTTTCTATGGCAACGACAGGATTTTCTTTTGGGATACGACAATGTCATTTCCGATCCACTAATCCTTCTTTACTGCATCCCTCACTCCCAAACATTGACGAATTCACACGGAAATTGCGTCGCTGTGAAATACAAGTACTATGTGTTCTAAGACATTTCCTTCTAAGTCGAGTAACGTTTCTATGGAAACGACAGGATTTTCTTTTGGGATACGACAATCTCATTTCCGATCCACTAATCCTTCTTTACTGCATCCCTCACTCCCAAACATTGACGAATTCACACGGAAATTCCGTCGCTATGAAATACGAGTACTATGTGTTCTAAGACATTTCCTTCTAAATCGAGTAACGTTTCTATGGAAACGACAGGATTTTCTTTTGGGATACAACAACCACAATTCCGATCCACTAATCGTTCTTTACTGCATCCCTCACTCCCAAACATTGACGAATTCACACGGAAATTCCGTCGCTGTGAAATACGAGTACTATGTGTTCTAAGACATTTCCTTCTAAATCGAGTAACGTTTCTATGGAAACGACAGGATTTTCTTTTGGGATACGACAATCTCATTTCCGATCCACTAATCCTTCTTTACTGCATCCCTCACTCCCAAACATTGACGAATTCACACGGAAATTCCGTCGCTATGAAATACGAGTACTATGTGATCTAAGACATTTCCTTCTAAATCGAGTAACGTTTCTATGGAAACGACAGGATTTTCTTTTCGGATACGACAATCTCATTTCCGATCCACTAATCGTTCTTCACTGCATCCCTCACTCCCAAACATTGACGAATTCACACGGAAATTCCGTCGCTATGAAATACGAGTACTATGTGTTCTAAGACATTTCCTTCTAAATCGAGTAACGTTTCTATGGAAACGACAGGATTTTCTTTTGGGATACGACAATGTCATTTCCGATCCACTAATCCTTCTTTACTGCATCCCTCACTCCCAAACATTGACGAATTCACACGGAAATTCCGTCGCTATGAAATACGAGTACTATGTGTTCTAAGACATTTCCTTCTAAATCGAGTAACGTTTCTATGGAAACGACAGGATTTTCTTTTGGGATACAACAACCACAATTCCGATCCACTAATCGTTCTTTACTGCATCCCTCACTCCCAAACATTGACGAATTCACACGGAAATTCCGTCGGTGTGAAATACGAGTACTATGTGTTCTAAGACATTTCCTTTAAATCGAGTAACGTTTCTATGGAAACGACAGGATTTTCTTTTGGGATACGACAATCTCATTTCCGATCCACTAATCCTTCTTTACTGCATCCCTCACTCCCAAACATTGACGAATTCACACGGAAATTCCGTCGCTATGAAATACGAGTACTATGTGATCTAAGACATTTCCTTCTAAATCGAGTAACGTTTCTATGGAAACGACAGGATTTTCTTTTGGGATACGACAATCTCATTTCCGATCCACTAATCGTTCTTCACTGCATCCCTCACTCCCAAACATTGACGAATTCACACGGAAATTCCGTCGCTATGAAATACGAGTACTATGTGTTCTAAGACATTTCCTTCTAAATCGAGTAACGTTTCTATGGAAACGACAGGATTTTCTTTTGGGATACGACAATGTCATTTCCGATCCACTAATCCTTCTTTACTGCATCCTTCACTTCCAAACATTGACGAAATCACACGGAAATTCCGTCGCTGTGAAATACGAGTACTATGTGTTCTAAGACATTTACTTCTAAATCGAGTAACGTTTCTATGGAAACGGCAGGATTTTCTTTTGGGATACGACAATCTCATTTCCGATCCACTAATCCTTCTTTACTGCATCCCTCACTCCCAAACATTGACGAATTCACACGGAAATTCCGTCGCTGTGAAATACGAGTACTATGTGTTCTAAGACATTTCCTTCTAAATCGAGTAACGTTTCTATGGAAACAACAGGATTTTCTTTTGGGATACGACAATCACCTTTCCGATCCACTAATCCTTCTTATCTGCATCCCTCACTCCCACACATTGATGAATTCACACGGAAATTCCGTCGCTGTGAAATACGAGTACTATGTGTTCTAAGACATTTCCTTCTAAATCGAGTAACATTTCTATGGAAACGACAGGATTTTCTTATGGGATACGACAATCACATTTCCGATCCACTAATCTTTCTTTACTGCATCCCTCACTCCCAAACATTGACGAATTCACACGGAAATTCCGTCGCTATGAAATACGAGTACTATGTGTTCTAAGACATTTCCTTCTAAATCGAGTAACGTTTCTATGGAAACGACAGGATTTTCTTTTGGGATACGACAATCACAATTCCGATCCACTAATCGTTCTTTACTGCATCCCTCACTCCCAAACATTGACGAATTTACACGGAAATTCCGTCGCTGTGAAATACGAGTACTATGTGTTCTAAGACATTTCCTTCTAAATCGAGTAACGTTTCTATGGAAACGACAGGATTTTCTTTTGGGATACGACAATGTCATTTCCGATCCACTAATCCTTCTTTACTGCATCCCTCACTCCCAAACATTGACGAAGTCACACGGAAATTGCGTCGCTGTGAAATACGAGTACTATGTTTTCTAAGACATTTCCTTCTAAGTCGAGTAACGTTTCTATGGAAACGACAGGATTTTCTTTTGGGATACGACAATCTCATTTCCGATCCACTAATCCTTCTTTACTGCATCCCTCACTCCCAAACATTGACGAATTCACACGGAAATTCCGTCGCTATGAAATACGAGTACTATGTGTTCTAAGACATTTCCTTCTAAATCGAGTAACGTTTCTATGGAAACGACAGGATTTTCTTTTGGGATACAACAACCACAATTCCGATCCACTAATCGTTCTTTACTGCATCCCTCACTCCCAAACATTGACGAATTCACACGGAAATTCCGTCGCTGTGAAATACGAGTACTATGTGTTCTAAGACATTTCCTTCTAAATCGAGTAACGTTTCTATGGAAACGACAGGATTTTCTTTTGGGATACGACAATCTCATTTCCGATCCACTAATCCTTCTTTACTGCATCCCTCACTCCCAAACATTGACGAATTCACACGGAAATTCCGTCGCTATGAAATACGAGTACTATGTGATCTAAGACATTTCCTTCTAAATCGAGTAACGTTTCTATGGAAACGACAGGATTTTCTTTTGGGATACGACAATCTCATTTCCGATCCACTAATCGTTCTTCACTGCATCCCTCACTCCCAAACATTGACGAATTCACACGGAAATTCCGTCGCTATGAAATACGAGTACTATGTGTTCTAAGACATTTCCTTCTAAATCGAGTAACGTTTCTATGGGAACGACAGGATTTTCTTTTGGGATACGACAATGTCATTTCCGATCCACTAATCCTTCTTTACTGCATCCCTCACTCCCAAACATTGACGAAATCACACGGAAATTTCGTCGCTGTGAAATACGAGTACTATGTGTTCTAAGACATTTACTTCTAAATCGAGTAACGTTTCTATGGAAACGACAGGATTTTCTTTTGGGATACGACAATCTCATTTCCGATCCACTAATCCTTCTTTACTGCATCCCTCACTCCCAAACATTGACGAATTCACACGGAAATTCCGTCACTGTGAAATACGAGTACTATGTGTTCTAAGACATTTCCTTCTAAATCGAGTAACGTTTCAATGGAAACAACAGGATTTTCTTTTGGGATACGACAATCACCTTTCCGATCCACTAATCCTTCTTATCTGCATCCCTCACTCCCACACATTGATGAATTCACACGGAAATTCCGTCGCTGTGAAATACGAGTACTATGTGTTCTAAGACATTTCCTTCTAAATCGAGTAACATTTCTATGGAAACGACAGGATTTTCTTATGGGATACGACAATCACATTTCCGATCCACTAATCCTTCTTTACTGCATCCCTCACTCCCAAACATTGACGAATTCACACGGAAATTCCGTCGCTATGAAATACGAGTACTATGTGTTCTAAGACATTTCCTTCTAAATCGAGTAACGTTTCTATGGAAACGACAGGATTTTCTTTTGGGATACGACAATCACAATTCCGATCCACTAATCGTTCTTTACTGCATCCCTCACTCCCAAACATTGACGAATTTACACGGAAATTCCGTCGCTGTGAAATACGAGTACTATGTGTTCTAGGACATTTCCTTCTAAATCGAGTAACGTTTCTGTGGAAACGACAGGATTTTCTTTTGGGATACGACAATCACATTTCCGATCCACTAATCCTTCTTTACTGCATCCCTCACTCCCAAACATTGAAGAATTCTCACGGAAATTGCGTCGCTGTGAAATACGAGTACTATGTGTTCTAAGACATTTACTTCTAAATCGAGTAACGTTTCTATGGAAACGACAGGATTTTCTTTTGGGATACGACAATCTCATTTCCGATCCACTAGTCCTTCTTTACTGCATCCCTCACTCCCAAACATTGACGAATTCACAAGGAAATTCCGTCGCTGTGAAATACGAGTACTATGTGTTCTAAGACATTTCCTTCTAAATCGAGTAACGTTTCTATGGAAACAACAGGATTTTCTTTTGGGATACGACAATCACCTTTCCGATCCACTACTCCTTCTTTACTGCATCCCTCACTCCCACACATTGAAGAATTCACACGGAAATTCCGTCGCTGTGAAATACGAGTACTATGTGATCTAAGACATTTCCTTCTAAATCGAGTAACATTTCTATGGAAACGACAGGATTTTCTTATGGGATACGACAATCACATTTCCGATCCACTAATCCTTCTTTACTGCATCCCTCACTCCCAAACATTGTCGAATTCACACGGAAATTCCGTCGCTGTGAAATACGAGTACTATGTGTTCTAAGACATTTCCTTCTAAATCGAGTAACGTTTCTGTGGAAACGACAGGATTTTCTTTTGGGATACGACAATCTCATTTCCGATCCACTAATCCTTCTTTACTGCATCCCTCACTCCCAAACATTGACGAATTCACACGGAAATTCCGTCGCTATGAAATACGAGTACTATGTGATCTAAGACATTTCCTTCTAAATCGAGTAACGTTTCTATGGAAACGACAGGATTTTCTTTTGGGATACGACAATCTCATTTCCGATCCACTAATCGTTCTTTACTGCATCCTTCACTCCCAAACATTGACCAATTCACACGGAAATTCCGTCGCTATGAAATACGAGTACTATGTGTTCTAAGACATTTCCTTCTAAATCGAGTAACGTTTCTATGGAAACGACAGGATTTTCTTTTGGGATACGACAACGTCATTTCCGATCCACTAATCCTTCTTTACTGCATCCCTCACTCCAAACATTGACGAATTCACACGGATATTGCGTCGCTGTGAAATACGAGTACTATGTGTTCTACGACATTTCCTTCTAAGTCGAGTAACGTTTCTATGGAAACGACAGGATTTTCTTTTGGGATACGACAATCTCATTTCCGATCCACTAATCCCTCTTTACTGCATCCCTCACTCCCAAACATTGACGAATTCACACGGAAATTCCGTCGCTGTGAAATACGAGTACTATGTGTTCTAAGACATTTCCTTCTAAATCGAGTAACGTTTCTATGGAAACAACAGGATTTTCTTTTGGGATACGACAATCACATTTCCGATCCACTAATCCTTCTTTACTGCATCCCTCACTCCCACACATTGAAGAATTCACACGGAAATTCCGTCGCTGTGAAATACGAGTACTATGTGTTCTAAGACATTTCCTTCTAAATCGAGTAACATTTCTATGGAAACGACAGGATTTTCTTATGGGATACGACAATCACATTTCCGATCCACTAATTCTTCTTTACTGCATCCCTCACTCCCAAACATTGACGAATTCACACGGAAATTCCGTCGCTATGAAATACGAGTACTATGTGTTCTAAGACATTTCCTTCTAAATCGAGTAACGTTTCTATGGAAACGACAGGATTTTCTTTTGGGATACAACAACCACAATTCCGATCCACTAATCGTTCTTTACTGCATCCCTCACTCCCAAACATTGACGAATTCACACGGAAATTCCGTCGCTGTGAAATACGAGTACTATGTGTTCTAAGACATTTCCTTCTAAATCGAGTAACGTTTCTATGGAAACGACAGGATTTTCTTTTGGGATACGACAATCTCATTTCCGATCCACCTATCCTTCTTTACTGCATCCCTCACTCCCAAACATTGACGAATTCACACGGAAATTCCGTCGCTATGAAATACGAGTACTATGTGATCTAAGACATTTCCTTCTAAATCGAGTAACGTTTCTATGGAAACGACAGGATTTTCTTTTGGGATACGACAATCTCATTTCCGATCCACTAATCCTTCTTTACTGCATCCCTCACTCCCAAACATTGACGAATTCACACGGAAATTCCGTCGCTATGAAATACGAGTACTATGTGATCTAAGACATTTCCTTCTAAATCGAGTAACGTTTCTATGGAAACGAACGGATTTTCTTTTGGGATACGACAATCTCATTTCCGATCCACTAATCCTTCTTTACTGCATCCCTCACTCCCAAACTTTGACGAATTCACACGGAAATTCCGTCGCTGTGAAATACGAGTACTATGTGTTCTAAGACATTTCCTTCTAAATCGAGTAACGTTTCTATGGAAACGACAGGATTTTCTTTTGGGATACGACAATCTCATTTCCGATCAACTAATCCTTCTTTACTTCATCCCTCACTCCCAAACATTGACGAATTCACACGGAAATTCCGTCGCTATGAAATACGAGTACTATGTGATCTAAGACATTTCCTTCTAAATCGAGTAACGTTTCTATGGAAACGACAGGATTTTCTTTTGGGATACGACAATCTCATTTCCGATCCACTAATCGTTCTTTACTGCATCCCTCACTCCGAAACATTGACGAATTCACACGGAAATTCCGTCGCTGTGAAATACGAGTACTATGTGTTCTAAGACATTTCCTTCTAAATCGAGTAACGTTTCTATGGAAACGACAGGATTTTCTTTTGGGATACGACAATCACATTTCCGATCCACTAATCCTTCTTTACTGCATCCCTCACTCCCAAACATTGAAGAATTCACACGGAAATTGCGTCGCTGTGAAATACGAGTACTATGTGTTCTAAGACATTTCCTTCTAAATCGAGTAACGTTTCTATGGGAACGACAGGATTTTCTTTTGGGATACGACAATCTCACTTCCGATCCACTAACCCTTCTTTACTGCATCCCTCACTCCCAAACATTGACGAATTCACACGGAAATTGCGTCGCTATGAAATACGAGTACTATGTGTTCTAAGACATTTCCTTCTAAATCGAGTAACGTTTCTATGGAAACGACAGGATTTTCTTTTGGGATACGACATTCACATTTCCGATCCACTAATCCTTCTTTACTGCATCCCTCACTCCCAAACATTGACGAATTCACACGGAAATTCCGTCGCTATGAAATACGAGTACTATGTGTTCTAAGACATTTCCTTCTAAATCGAGTAACGTTTCTATGGAAACGACAGGATTTTCTTTTGGGATACGACAATTACAATTCCGATCCACTAATCGTTCTTTACTGCATCCCTCACTCCCAAACATTGACGAATTTACACGGAAATTCCGTCGCTGTGAAATACGAGTACTATGTGTTCTAAGACATTTCCTTCTAAATCGAGTAACGTTTCTATGGAAACGACAGGATTTTCTTTTGGGATACGACAATGTCATTTCCGATCCACTAATCCTTCTTTACTGCATCCCTCACTCCCAAACATTGACGAATTCACACGGAAATTGCGTCGCTGTGAAATACGAGTACTATGTGTTCTAAGACATTTCCTTCTAAGTCGAGTAACGTATCTATGGAAACGACAGGATTTTCTTTTGGGATACGACAATCTCATTTCCGATCCACTAATCCTTCTTTACTGCATCCCTCACTCCCAAACATTGACGAATTCACACGGAAATTCCGTCGCTATGAAATACGAGTACTATGTGTTCTAAGACATTTCCTTCTAAATCGAGTAACGTTTCTATGGAAACGACAGGATTTTCTTTTGGGATACAACAACCACAATTCCGATCCACTAATCGTTCTTTACTGCATCCCTCACTCCCAAACATTGACGAATTCACACGGAAATTCCGTCGCTGTGAAATACGAGTACTATGTGTTCTAAGACATTTCCTTCTAAATCGAGTAACGTTTCTATGGAAACGACAGGATTTTCTTTTGGGGTACGACAATCTCATTTCCGATCCACTAATCCTTCTTTACTGCATCCCTCACTCCCAAACATTGACGAATTCACACGGAAATTCCGTCGCTATGAAATACGAGTACTATGTGATCTAAGACATTTCCTTCTAAATCGAGTAACGTTTCTATGGAAACGACAGGATTTTCTTTTGGGATACGACAATCTCATTTCCGATCCACTAATCGTTCTTCACTGCATCCCTCACTCCCAAACATTGACGAATTCACACGGAAATTCCGTCGCTATGAAATACGAGTACTATGTGTTCTAAGACATTTCCTTCTAAATCGAGTAACGTTTCTATGGAAACGACAGGATTTTCTTTTGGGATACGACAATGTCATTTCCGATCCACTAATCCTTCTTTACTGCATCCCTCACTCCCAAACATTGACGAAATCACACGGAAATTCCGTCGCTGTGAAATACGAGTACTATGTGTTCTAAGACATTTACTTCTAAATCGAGTAACGTTTCTATGGAAACGACAGGATTTTCTTTTGGGATACGACAATCTCATTTCCGATCCACTAATCCTTCTTTACTGCATCCCTCACTCCCAAACTTTGACGAATTCACACGGAAATTCCGTCACTGTGAAATACGAGTACTATGTGTTCTAAGACATTTCCTTCTAAATCGAGTAACGTTTCTATGGAAACAACAGGATTTTCTTTTGGGATACGACAATCACCTTTCCGATCCACTAATCCTTCTTATCTGCATCCCTCACTCCCACACATTGATGAATTCACACGGAAATTCCGTCGCTGTGAAATACGAGTACTATGTGTTCTAAGACATTTCCTTCTAAATCGAGTAACATTTCTATGGAAACGACAGGATTTTCTTATGGGATACGACAATCACATTTCCGATCCACTAATCCTTCTTTACTGCATCCCTCACTCCCAAACATTGACGAATTCACACGGAAATTCCGTCGCTATGAAATACGAGTACTATGTGTTCTAAGACATTTCCTTCTAAATCGAGTAACGTTTCTATGGAAACGACAGGATTTTCTTTTGGGATACGACAATCACAATTCCGATCCACTAATCGTTCTTTACTGCATCCCTCACTCCCAAACATTGACGAATTTACACGGAAATTCCGTCGCTGTGAAATACGAGTACTATGTGTTCTAGGACATTTCCTTCTAAATCGAGTAACGTTTCTGTGGAAACGACAGGATTTTCTTTTGGGATACGACAATCACATTTCCGATCCACTAATCCTTCTTTACTGCATCCCTCACTCCCAAACATTGAAGAATTCTCACGGAAATTGCGTCGCTGTGAAATACGAGTACTATGTGTTCTAAGACATTTACTTCTAAATCGAGTAACGTTTCTATGGAAACGACAGGATTTTCTTTTGGGATACGACAATCTCATTTCCGATCCACTAATCCTTCTTTACTGCATCCCTCACTCCCAAACATTGACGAATTCACAAGGAAATTCCGTCGCTGTGAAATACGAGTACTATGTGTTCTAAGACATTTCCTTCTAAATCGAGTAACGTTTCTATGGAAACAACAGGATTTTCTTTTGGGATACGACAATCACCTTTCCGATCCACTACTCCTTCTTTACTGCATCCCTCACTCCCACACATTGAAGAATTCACACGGAAATTCCGTCGCTGTGAAATACGAGTACTATGTGTTCTAAGACATTTCCATCTAAATCGAGTAACATTTCTATGGAAACGACAGGATTTTCTTATCGGATACGACAATCACATTTCCGATCCACTAATCCTTCTTTACTGCATCCCTCACTCCCAAACATTGTCGAATTCACACGGAAATTCCGTCGCTGTGAAATACGAGTACTATGTGTTCTAAGACATTTCCTTCTAAATCGAGTAACGTTTCTGTGGAAACGACAGGATTTTCTTTTGGGATACGACAATCTCATTTCCGATCCACTAATCCCTCTTTACTGCATCCCTCACTCCCAAACATTGACGAATTCACACGGAAATTCCGTCGCTATGAAATACGAGTACTATGTGATCTAAGACATTTCCTTCTAAATCGAGTAACGTTTCTATGGAAACGACAGGATTTTCTTTTGGGATACGACAATCTCATTTCCGATCCACTAATCGTTCTTTACTGCATCCTTCACTCCCAAACATTGACCAATTCACACGGAAATTCCGTCGCTATGAAATACGAGTACTATGTGTTCTAAGACATTTCCTTCTAAATCGAGTAACGTTTCTATGGAAACGACAGGATTTTCTTTTGGGATACGACAATGTCATTTCCGATCCACTAATCCTTCTTTACTGCATCCCTCACTCCCAAACATTGACGAATTCACACGGATATTGCGTCGCTGTGAAATACGAGTACTATGTGTTCTAAGACATTTCCTTCTAAGTCGAGTAACGTTTCTATGGAAACGACAGGATTTTCTTTTGGGATACGACAATCTCATTTCCGATCCACTAATCCTTCTTTACTGCATCCCTCACTCCCAAACATTGACGAATTCACACGGAAATTCCGTCGCTGTGAAATACGAGTACTATGTGTTCTAAGACATTTCCTTCTAAATCGAGTAACGTTTCTATGGAAACAACAGGATTTTCTTTTGGGATACGACAATCACATTTCCGATCCACTAATCCTTCTTTACTGCATCCCTCACTCCCACACATTGAAGAATTCACACGGAAATTCCGTCGCTGTGAAATACGAGTACTATGTGTTCTAAGACACTTCCTTCTAAATCGAGTAACATTTCTATGGAAACGACAGGATTTTCTTATGGGATACGACAATCACATTTCCGATCCACTAATTCTTCTTTACTGCATCCCTCACTCCCAAACATTGACGAATTCACACGGAAATTCCGTCGCTATGAAATACGAGTACTATGTGTTCTAAGACATTTCCTTCTAAATCGAGTAACGTTTCTATGGAAACGACAGGATTTTCTTTTGGGATACAACAACCACAATTCCGATCCACTAATCGTTCTTTACTGCATCCCTCACTCCCAAACATTGACGAATTCACACGGAAATTCCGTCGCTGTGAAATACGAGTACTATGTGTTCTAAGACATTTCCTTCTAAATCGAGTAACGTTTCTATGGAAACGACAGGATTTTCTTTTGGGATACGACAATCTCATTTCCGATCCACCTATCCTTCTTTACTGCATCCCTCACTCCCAAACATTGACGAATTCACACGGAAATTCCGTCGCTATGAAATACGAGTACTATGTGATCTAAGACATTTCCTTCTAAATCGAGTAACGTTTCTATGGAAACGACAGGATTTTCTTTTGGGATACGACAATCTCATTTCCGATCCACTAATCCTTCTTTACTGCATCCCTCACTCCCAAACATTGACGAATTCACACGGAAATTCCGTCGCTATGAAATACGAGTACTATGTGATCTAAGACATTTCCTTCTAAATCGAGTAACGTTTCTATGGAAACGACCGGATTTTCTTTTGGGATACGACAATCTCATTTCCGATCCACTAATCCTTCTTTACTGCATCCCTCACTCCCAAACATTGACGAATTTACACGGAAATTCCGTCGCTGTGAAATACGAGTACTATGTGTTCTAGGACATTTCCTTCTAAATCGAGTAACGTTTCTGTGGAAACGACAGGATTTTCTTTTGGGATACGACAATCACATTTCCGATCCACTAATCCTTCTTTACTGCATCCCTCACTCCCAAACATTGAAGAATTCTCACGGAAATTGCGTCGCTGTGAAATACGAGTACTATGTGTTCTAAGACATTTACTTCTAAATCGAGTAACGTTTCTATGGAAACGACAGGATTTTCTTTTGGGATACGACAATCTCATTTCCGATCCACTAATCCTTCTTTACTGCATCCCTCACTCCCAAACATTGACGAATTCACAAGGAAATTCCGTCGCTGTGAAATACGAGTACTATGTGTTCTAAGACATTTCCTTCTAAATCGAGTAACGTTTCTATGGAAACAACAGGATTTTCTTTTGGGATACGACAATCACCTTTCCGATCCACTACTCCTTCTTTACTGCATCCCTCACTCCCACACATTGAAGAATTCACACGGAAATTCCGTCGCTGTGAAATACGAGTACTATGTGTTCTAAGACATTTCCATCTAAATCGAGTAACATTTCTATGGAAACGACAGGATTTTCTTATGGGATACGACAATCACATTTCCGATCCACTAATCCTTCTTTACTGCATCCCTCACTCCCAAACATTGTCGAATTCACACGGAAATTCCGTCGCTGTGAAATACGAGTACTATGTGTTCTAAGACATTTCCTTCTAAATCGAGTAACGTTTCTGTGGAAACGACAGGATTTTCTTTTGGGATACGACAATCTCATTTCCGATCCACTAATCCCTCTTTACTGCATCCCTCACTCCCAAACATTGACGAATTCACACGGAAATTCCGTCGCTATGAAATACGAGTACTATGTGATCTAAGACATTTCCTTCTAAATCGAGTAACGTTTCTATGGAAACGACAGGATTTTCTTTTGGGATACGACAATCTCATTTCCGATCCACTAATCGTTCTTTACTGAATCCTTCACTCCCAAACATTGACCAATTCACACGGAAATTCCGTCGCTATGAAATACGAGTACTATGTGTTCTAAGACATTTCCTTCTAAATCGAGTAACGTTTCTATGGAAACGACAGGATTTTCTTTTGGGATACGACAATGTCATTTCCGATCCACTAATCCTTCTTTACTGCATCCCTCACTCCCAAACATTGACGAATTCACACGGATATTGCGTCGCTGTGAAATACGAGTACTATGTGTTCTAAGACATTTCCTTCTAAGTCGAGTAACGTTTCTATGGAAACGACAGGATTTTCTTTTGGGATACGACAATCTCATTTCCGATCCACTAATCCTTCTTTACTGCATCCCTCACTCCCAAACATTGACGAATTCACACGGAAATTCCGTCGCTGTGAAATACGAGTACTATGTGTTCTAAGACATTTCCTTCTAAATCGAGTAACGTTTCTATGGAAACAACAGGATTTTCTTTTGGGATACGACAATCACATTTCCGATCCACTAATCCTTCTTTACTGCATCCCTCACTCCCACACATTGAAGAATTCACACGGAAATTCCGTCGCTGTGAAATACGAGTACTATGTGTTCTAAGACACTTCCTTCTAAATCGAGTAACATTTCTATGGAAACGACAGGATTTTCTTATGGGATACGACAATCACATTTCCGATCCACTAATTCTTCTTTACTGCATCCCTCACTCCCAAACATTGACGAATTCACACGGAAATTCCGTCGCTATGAAATACGAGTACTATGTGTTCTAAGACATTTACTTCTAAATCGAGTAACGTTTCTATGGAAACGACAGGATTTTCTTTTGGGATACAACAACCACAATTCCGATCCACTAATCGTTCTTTACTGCATCCCTCACTCCCAAACATTGACGAATTCACACGGAAATTCCGTCGCTGTGAAATACGAGTACTATGTGTTCTAAGACATTTCCTTCTAAATCGAGTAACGTTTCTATGGAAACGACAGGATTTTCTTTTGGGATACGACAATCTCATTTCCGATCCACCTATCCTTCTTTACTGCATCCCTCACTCCCAAACATTGACGAATTCACACGGAAATTCCGTCGCTATGAAATACGAGTACTATGTGATCTAAGACATTTCCTTCTAAATCGAGTAACGTTTCTATGGAAACGACAGGATTTTCTTTTGGGATACGACAATCTCATTTCCGATCCACTAATCCTTCTTTACTGCATCCCTCACTCCCAAACATTGACGAATTCACACGGAAATTCCGTCGCTATGAAATACGAGTACTATGTGATCTAAGACATTTCCTTCTAAATCGAGTAACGTTTCTATGGAAACGACCGGATTTTCTTTTGGGATACGACAATCTCATTTCCGATCCACTAATCCTTCTTTACTGCATCCCTCACTCCCAAACATTGACGAATTTACACGGAAATTCCGTCGCTGTGAAATACGAGTACTATGTGTTCTAGGACATTTCCTTCTAAATCGAGTAACGTTTCTGTGGAAACGACAGGATTTTCTTTTGGGATACGACAATCACATTTCCGATCCACTAATCCTTCTTTACTGCATCCCTCACTCCCAAACATTGAAGAATTCTCACGGAAATTGCGTCGCTGTGAAATACGAGTACTATGTGTTCTAAGACATTTACTTCTAAATCGAGTAACGTTTCTATGGAAACGACAGGATTTTCTTTTGGGATACGACAATCTCATTTCCGATCCACTAATCCTTCTTTACTGCATCCCTCACTCCCAAACATTGACGAATTCACAAGGAAATTCCGTCGCTGTGAAATACGAGTACTATGTGTTCTAAGACATTTCCTTCTAAATCGAGTAACGTTTCTATGGAAACAACAGGATTTTCTTTTGGGATACGACAATCACCTTTCCGATCCACTACTCCTTCTTTACTGCATCCCTCACTCCCACACATTGAAGAATTCACACGGAAATTCCGTCGCTGTGAAATACGAGTACTATGTGTTCTAAGACATTTCCATCTAAATCGAGTAACATTTCTATGGAAACGACAGGATTTTCTTATGGGATACGACAATCACATTTCCGATCCACTAATCCTTCTTTACTGCATCCCTCACTCCCAAACATTGTCGAATTCACACGGAAATTCCGTCGCTGTGAAATACGAGTACTATGTGTTCTAAGACATTTCCTTCTAAATCGAGTAACGTTTCTGTGGAAACGACAGGATTTTCTTTTGGGATACGACAATCTCATTTCCGATCCACTAATCCCTCTTTACTGCATCCCTCACTCCCAAACATTGACGAATTCACACGGAAATTCCGTCGCTATGAAATACGAGTACTATGTGATCTAAGACATTTCCTTCTAAATCGAGTAACGTTTCTATGGAAACGACAGGATTTTCTTTTGGGATACGACAATCTCATTTCCGATCCACTAATCGTTCTTTACTGCATCCTTCACTCCCAAACATTGACCAATTCACACGGAAATTCCGTCGCTATGAAATACGAGTACTATGTGTTCTAAGACATTTCCTTCTAAATCGAGTAACGTTTCTATGGAAACGACAGGATTTTCTTTTGGGATACGACAATGTCATTTCCGATCCACTAATCCTTCTTTACTGCATCCCTCACTCCCAAACATTGACGAATTCACACGGATATTGCGTCGCTGTGAAATACGAGTACTATGTGTTCTAAGACATTTCCTTCTAAGTCGAGTAACGTTTCTATGGAAACGACAGGATTTTCTTTTGGGATACGACAATCTCATTTCCGATCCACTAATCCTTCTTTACTGCATCCCTCACTCCCAAACATTGACGAATTCACACGGAAATTCCGTCGCTGTGAAATACGAGTACTATGTGTTCTAAGACATTTCCTTCTAAATCGAGTAACGTTTCTATGGAAACAACAGGATTTTCTTTTGGGATACGACAATCACATTTCCGATCCACTAATCCTTCTTTACTGCATCCCTCACTCCCACACATTGAAGAATTCACACGGAAATTCCGTCGCTGTGAAATACGAGTACTATGTGTTCTAAGACACTTCCTTCTAAATCGAGTAACATTTCTATGGAAACGACAGGATTTTCTTATGGGATACGACAATCACATTTCCGATCCACTAATTCTTCTTTACTGCATCCCTCACTCCCAAACATTGACGAATTCACACGGAAATTCCGTCGCTATGAAATACGAGTACTATGTGTTCTAAGACATTTCCTTCTAAATCGAGTAACGTTTCTATGGAAACGACAGGATTTTCTTTTGGGATACAACAACCACAATTCCGATCCACTAATCGTTCTTTACTGCATCCCTCACTCCCAAACATTGACGAATTCACACGGAAATTCCGTCGCTGTGAAATACGAGTACTATGTGTTCTAAGACATTTCCTTCTAAATCGAGTAACGTTTCTATGGAAACGACAGGATTTTCTTTTGGGATACGACAATCTCATTTCCGATCCACCTATCCTTCTTTACTGCATCCCTCACTCCCAAACATTGACGAATTCACACGGAAATTCCGTCGCTATGAAATACGAGTACTATGTGATCTAAGACATTTCCTTCTAAATCGAGTAACGTTTCTATGGAAACGACAGGATTTTCTTTTGGGATACGACAATCTCATTTCCGATCCACTAATCCTTCTTTACTGCATCCCTCACTCCCAAACATTGACGAATTCACACGGAAATTCCGTCGCTATGAAATACGAGTACTATGTGATCTAAGACATTTCCTTCTAAATTGAGTAACGTTTCTATGGAAACGACCGGATTTTCTTTTGGGATACGACAATCTCATTTCCGATCCACTAATCCTTCTTTACTGCATCCCTCACTCCCAAACATTGACGAATTCACACGGAAATTCCGTCGCTGTGAAATACGAGTACTATGTGTTCTAAGACATTTCCTTCTAAATCGAGTAACGTTTCTATGGAAACGATAGGATTTTCTTTTGGGATACGACAATCTCATTTCCGATCCACTAATCCTTCTTTACTTCATCCCTCACTCCCAAACATTGACGAATTCACACGGAAATTCCGTCGCTATGAAATACGAGTACTATGTGATCTAAGATATTTCCTTCTAAATCGAGTAACGTTTCTATGGAAACGACAGGATTTTCTTTTGGGATACGACAATCTCATTTCCGATCCACTAATCGTTCTTTACTGCATCCCTCACTCCGAAACATTGACGAATTCACACGGAAATTCCGTCGCTGTGAAATACGAGTACTATGTGTTCTAAGACATTTCCTTCTAAATCGAGAACGTTTCTATGGAAACGACAGGATTTTCTTTTGGGATACGACAATCACATTTCCGATCCACTAATCCTTCTTTACTGCATCCCTCACTCCCAAACATTGAAGAATTCACACGGAAATTGCGTCGCTGTGAAATACGAGTACTATGTGTTCTAAGACATTTCCTTCTAAATCGAGTAACGTTTCTATGGGAACGACAGGATTTTCTTTTGGGATACGACAATCTCATTTCCGATCCACTAATCCTTCTTTACTGCATCCCTCACTCCCAAACACTGACGTATTCACACGGAAATTCCGTCGCTGTGAAATACGAGTACTATGTGTTCTAAGACATTTCCTTCTAATTCGAGTAACGTTTCTATGAAAACAACAGGATTTTCTTTTGGGATACGACAATCACATTTCCGATCCACTAATCCTTCTTTACTGCATCCCCCACTCCCAAACATTGACGAATTCACACGGAAATTCCGTCGCTATGAATTACGAGTACTATGTGTTCTAAGACATTTCCTTCTAAATCGAGTATCGTTTCTATGGAAATGACAGGATTTTCTTTTGGGATACGACAATCACATTTCCGATCCACTAATCCTTCTTTACTGCATCCCTCACTCCCAAATATTGACGAATTCACACGGAAATTCCGTCGCTGTGAAATACGAGTACCATGTGCTCTAAGACATTTCCTTCTAAATCGAGTAACGTTTCAATGGAAACGACAGGATTTTCTTTTGGGATACGACAATCACATTTCCGATCCACTAATCCTTCTTTACTGCATCCCTCACTCCCACACTTTGAAGAATTCACACGGAAATTGCGTCGCTGTGAAATACGAGTACTATGTGTTCTAAGACATTTCCTTCTAAATCGAGTAACGTTTCTATGGAAACGACAAGATTTTCTTTTGGGATACGGCAATCACATTTCCGATCCACTAATCCTTCTCTACTGCATCCCTCACTCCCAAACATTGACGAATTCACACGGAAATTCCGTCGCTGTGAAATACGAGTACTATGTGTTCTAAGACATTTCCTTCTAAATCGAGTAACGTTTCTATGGAAACGACAGGATTTTCTTTTGGGATACGACAATCACATTTCCGATCCACTAATCCTTCTTTACTGCATCCCTTACTCCCACACATTGAAGAATTCACACGGAAATTGCGTCGCTGTGAAATACGAGTACTATGTGTTCTAAGACATTTCCTTCTAAATCGAGTAACGTTTCTATGAAAACGACAGGATTTTCTTTTGGGATACGACAATCTCATTTCCGATCCACTAATCCTTCTTTACTGCATCCCTCACTCACAAACATTGACGATTTCACACGGAAATTCCGTCGCTGTGAAATACGAGTACTATGTGTTCTAAGACATTTCCTTCTAAATCGAGTAACGTTTCTATGGAAACGACAGGATTTTCTTTTGGGATACGACAATCACATTTCCCATCCACTAATCCTTCTTTACTGCATCCCTCACTCCCAAACATTGAAGAATTCACACGGAAATTGCGTCGCTGTGAAATACGAGTACTATGTGTTCTAAGACATTTCCTTCTAAATCGAGTAACGTTTCTATGGAAACGACAGGATTTTCTTTTGGGATACGACAATCTCATTTCCGATCCACTAATCGTTCTTTACTGCATCCCTCACTCCCAAACATTGACGAATTCACACGGAAAATCCGTCGCTATGAAATACGAGTACTATGTGTTCTAAGACATTTCCTTCTAAATCGAGTAACGTTACTATGGAAACGACAGGATTTTCATTTGGGAGACGACAATGTCATTTCTGATCCACTAATCCTTCTTTACTGCATCCCTCACTCCCAAACATTGACGAATTCACACGGAAATTCCGTCGCTGTGAAATACGAGTACTATGTGTTCTAAGACATTTCCATCTAAATCGAGTAACGTTTCTATGGAAACGACAGGATTTTCTTTTGGGATACGACAATCTCATTTCCGATCCACTAATCCTTCTTTACTGCATACCTCACTCCCAAACATTGACGAATTCACACGGAAATTCCGTCGCTGTGAAATACGAGTACTATCTGTTCTAAGACATTTCCTTCTAAATCGAGTAACGTTTCTATGGAAACGACAGGATTTTCGTTTGGGATACGACAATCTCATTTCCGATCCACTAATCCTTCTTTACTGCATCCCTCACTCCCAAACATTGACGAATTCACACAGAAATTCCGTCGCTATGAAATACGAGTACTATGTGATCTAAGACATTTCCTTCTAAATCGAGTAACGTTTCTATGGAAACGACAGGATTTTCTTTTGGGATACGACAATCTCATTTCCGATCCACTAATCCTTCTTTACTGCATCCCTCACTCCCAAACATTGACGAATTCACACGGAAATTCCGTCGCTGTGAAATACGAGTACTAAGTGTTCTAAGACATTTCCTTCTAAATCGAGTAACGTTTCTATGGAAACGACAGGATTTTCTTTTGGGATACGACAATCTCATTTCCGATCCACTAATCCTTCTTTACTGCATCCCTCACTCCCAAACATTGACGAATTCACACGGAAATTCCGTCGCTGTGAAATACGAGTACTATGTGTTCTAAGACATTTCCTTCTAAATCGACTAACGTTTCTATGGAAACGACAGGATTTTCTTTTGGGATACGACAATCTCATTTCCGATCCACTAATCGTTCTTTACTGCATCCCTCACTCCCAAACATTGACGAATTCACACGGAAAATCCGTCGCTATGAAATACGAGTACTATGTGTTCTAAGACATTTCCTTCTAAATCGAGTAACGTTACTATGGAAACGACAGGATTTTCATTTGGGAGACGACAATGTCATTTCTGATCCACTAATCCTTCTTTACTGCATCCCTCACTCCCAAACATTGACGAATTCACACGGAAATTCCGTCGCTGTGAAATACGAGTACTATGTGTTCTAAGACATTTCCATCTAAATCGAGTAACGTTTCTATGGAAACGACAGGATTTTCTTTTGGGATACGACAATCTCATTTCCGATCCACTAATCCTTCTTTACTGCATACCTCACTCCCAAACATTGACGAATTCACACGGAAATTCCGTCGCTGTGAAATACGAGTACTATCTGTTCTAAGACATTTCCTTCTAAATCGAGTAACGTTTCTATGGAAACGACAGGATTTTCGTTTGGGATACGACAATCTCATTTCCGATCCACTAATCCTTCTTTACTGCATCCCTCACTCCCAAACATTGACGAATTCACACAGAAATTCCGTCGCTATGAAATACGAGTACTATGTGATCTAAGACATTTCCTTCTAAATCGAGTAACGTTTCTATGGAAACGACAGGATTTTCTTTTGGGATACGACAATCTCATTTCCGATCCACTAATCCTTCTTTACTGCATCCCTCACTCCCAAACATTGACGAATTCACACGGAAATTCCGTCGCTGTGAAATACGAGTACTAAGTGTTCTAAGACATTTCCTTCTAAATCGAGTAACGTTTCTATGGAAACGACAGGATTTTCTTTTGGGATACGACAATCTCATTTCCGATCCACTAATCCTTCTTTACTGCATCCCTCACTCCCAAACATTGACGAATTCACACGGAAATTCCGTCGCTGTGAAATACGAGTACTATGTGTTCTAAGACATTTCCTTCTAAATCGACTAACGTTTCTATGGAAACGACAGGATTTTCTTTTGGGATACGACAATCTCATTACGATCCACTAATCCTTCTTTACTGCATCCCTCACTCCCAAACATTGACGAATTCACACGGAAATTCCGTCGCTATGAAATACGAGTACTATGTTATCTAAGACATTTCCTTCTAAATCGAGTAACGATTCTATGGAAACGACAGGATTTTCTTTTGGGATACGACAATCTCATTTCCGATCCACTAATCGTTCTTTACTGCATCCCTCACTCCCAAACATTGACGAATTCACACGGAAATTCCGTCGCTATGAAATACGAGTACTATGTGTTCTAAGACATTTCCTTCTAAATCGAGTAACGTTTCTATGGAAACGACAGGATTTTCATTTGGGAGGCGACAATCACATTTCCGATCCACTAATCCTTCTTTACTGCATCCCTCACTCCCAAATTTTGACGAATTCACACGGAAATTCCGTCGCTGTGAAATACGAGTACCATGTGCTCTAAGACATTTCCTTCTAAATCGAGTAACGTTTCAATGGAAACGACAGGATTTTCTTTTGGGATACGACAATCACATTTCCGATCCACTAATCCTTCTTTACTGCATCCCTCACTCCCACACATTGAAGAATTCACACGGAAATTGCGTCGCTGTGAAATACGAGTACTATGTGTTCTAAGACATTTCCTTCTAAATCGAGTAACGTTTCTATGGAAACGACAAGATTTTCTTTTGGGATACGGCAATCACATTTCCGATCCACTAATCCTTCTCTACTGCATCCCTCACTCCCAAACATTGACGAATTCACACGGAAATTCCGTCGCTGTGAAATACGAGTACTATGTGTTCTAAGACATTTCCTTCTAAATCGAGTAACGTTTCTATGGAAACGACAGGATTTTCTTTTGGGATACGACAATCACATTTCCGATCCACTAATCCTTCTTTACTGCATCCCTTACTCCCACACATTGAAGAATTCACACGGAAATTGCGTCGCTGTGAAATACGAGTACTATGTGTTCTAAGACATTTCCTTCTAAATCGAGTAACGTTTCTATGAAAACGACAGGATTTTCTTTTGGGATACGACAATCTCATTTCCGATCCACTAATCCTTCTTTACTGCATCCCTCACTCACAAACATTGACGATTTCACACGGAAATTCCGTCGCTGTGAAATACGAGTACTGTGTGTTCTAAGACATTTCCTTCTAAATCGAGTAACGTTTCTATGGAAACGACAGGATTTTCTTTTGGGATACGACAATCACATTTCCCATCCACTAATCCTTCTTTACTGCATCCCTCACTCCCAAACATTGAAGAATTCACACGGAAATTGCGTCGCTGTGAAATACGAGTACTATGTGTTCTAAGACATTTCCTTCTAAATCGAGTAACGTTTCTATGGAAACGACAGGATTTTCTTTTGGGATACGACAATCTCATTTCCGATCCACTAATCGTTCTTTACTGCATCCCTCACTCCCAAACATTGACGAATTCACACGGAAATTCCGTCGCTATGAAATACGAGTACTATGTGTTCTAAGACATTTCCTTCTAAATCGAGTAACGTTACTATGGAAACGACAGGATTTTCATTTGGGAGACGACAATGTCATTTCTGATCCACTAATCCTTCTTTACTGCATCCCTCACTCCCAAACATTGACGAATTCACACGGAAATTCCGTCGCTGTGAAATACGAGTACTATGTGTTCTAAGACATTTCCATCTAAATCGAGTAACGTTTCTATGGAAACGACAGGATTTTCTTTTGGGATACGACAATCACATTTCCGATCCACTAATCCTTCTTTACTGCATCCCTCACTCCCAAACATTGACGAATTCACACGGAAATTCCGTCGCTGTGAAATACGAGTACTATCTGTTCTAAGACATTTCCTTCTAAATCGAGTAACGTTTCTATGGAAACGACAGGATTTTCTTTTGGGATAAGACAATCTCATTTCCGATCCACTACCCTTCTTTACTGCATCCCTCACTCCCAAACATTGACGAATTCACACAGAAATTCCGTCGCTATGAAATACGAGTACTATGTGATCAAAGACATTTCCTTCTAAATCGAGTAACGTTTCTATGGAAACGACAGGATTTTCTTTTGGGATACGACAATCTCATTTCCGATCCACTAATCCTTCTTTACTGCATCCCTCACTCCCAAACATTGACGAATTCACACGGAAATTCCGTCGCTGTGAAATACGAGTACTATGTGTTCTAAGACATTTCCTTCGAAATCGAGTAACGTTTCTATGGAAACGACAGGATTTTCTTTTGGGATACGACAATCTCATTTCCGATCCACTAATCCTTCTTTACTGCATCCCTCACTCCCAAACATTGACGAATTCACACGGAAATTCCGTCGCTGTGAAATACGAGTACTATGTGTCCTAAGACATTTCCTTCTAAATCGAGTAACGTTTCTATGGAAACGACAGGATTTTCTTTTGGGATACGACAATCTCATTTCCGATCCACTAATCCTTCTTTACTGCATCCCTCACTCCCAAACATTGACGAATTCACACGGAAATTCCGTCGCTATGAAATACGAGTACTATGTGATCTAAGACATTTCCTTCTAAATCGAGTAACGTTTCTATGGAAACGACAGGATTTTCTTTTGGGATACGACAATCTCATTTCCGATCCACTAATCGTTCTTTACTGCATCCCTCACTCCCAAACATTGACGAATTCACACGGAAATTCCGTCGCTATGAAATACGAGTACTATGTGTTCTGAGACATTTCCTTCTAAATCGAGTAACGTTTCTATGGAAACGACAGGATTTTCATTTGGGAGACGACAATGTCATTTCTGATCCACTAATCCTTCTTTACTGCATCCCTCACTCCCAAACATTGACGAATTCACACGGAAATTCCGTCGCTGTGAAATACGAGTACTATGTGTTCTAAGACATTTCCATCTAAATCGAGTAACGTTTCTATGGAAACGACAGGATTTTCTTTTGGGATACGACAATCTCATTTCCGATCCACTAATCCTTCTTTACTGCATCCCTCACTCACAAACATTGACGAATTCACACGGAAATTCCGTCGCTGTGAAATACGAGTACTATGTGTTCCAAGACATTTCCTTCTAAATCGAGTAACGTTTCTATGGAAACGACAGGATATTCTTTTGGGATACGACAATCACATTTCCGATCCACTAATCCTTCTTTACTGCATCCCTCACTCCCACACCTTGAAGAATTCACACGGAAATTGCGTCGCTGTGAAATACGAGTACTATGTGTTCTAAGACATTTCCTTCTAAATCGAGTAACGTTACTATGGAAACGACAGGACTTTCTTTTGGGATACGACAATCTCATTTCCGAACCACTAATCCTTCTTTACTGCATCCCTCACTCCCAAACATTGAAGAATTCACACGGAAATTGCGTCGCTGTGAAATACGAGTACTATGTGTTCTAAGACATTTCCTTCTAAATCGAGTAACGTTTCTATGGAAACGACAGGATTTTCTTTTGGGATACGACAATCACATTTCCGATCCACTAATCCTTCTTTACTGCATCCCTTACTCCCACACATTGAAGAATTCACACGGAAATTCCGTCGCTGTGAAATACGAGTACTATGTGTTCTAAGACATTTCCTTCTAAATCGAGTAACATTTCTATGGAAACGACAGGATTTTTTTTATGATACGACAATCACATTTTCAATCCACTAATCCTTCTTTACTGCATCCCTCACTCCCAAACATTGACGAATTCACACGGAAATTCCGTCGCTCAGAAATACGAGTACTATGTGTTCTAAGACATTTCCTTCTAAATCGAGTAACGTTTCTATGGAAACGACAGGATTTTCTTTTGGGATACGACAATCTCATTTCCGATCCACTAATCCTTCTTTACTGCATCCCTCACTCCCAAACATTGACGAATTCACACGGATATTCCGTCGCTATGAACTACGAGTACTATGTGATCTAAGACATTTCCTTCTAAATCGAGTAACGTTTCAATGGAAACGACAGGATTTTCTTTTGGGATACGACAATCACATTTCCGATCCACTATTCCTTCTTTACTGCATCCCTCACTCCCACACAATGAAGAATTCACACGGAAATTGCGTCGCTGTGAAATACGAGTACTATGTGTTCTAAGACATTTCCTTCTAAATCGAGTAACGTTTCTATGGAAACGACAGGATTTTCTTTTGGGATACGACAATCTCATTTCCGATCCACTAATCCTTCTTTACTGCATCCCTCACTCCCAGACATTGTAGAATTCACACGGAAATTGCGTCGCTGTGAAATACGAGTACTATGTGTTCTAAGTCATTTCCTTCTAAATCGAGTAACGTTTCTATGGAAACGACAGGATTTTCTTTTGGGATACGACAATCACATTTCCGATCCACTAATCCTTCTTTACTGCATCCCTCACTCCCAAACATTGAAGAATTCACACGGAAATTGCGTCGTTGTGAAATAGGAGTACTATGTGTTCTAAGACATTGCCTTCTAAATCGAGTAACGTTTCTATGGAAATGACAATATTTTCTTTTGGGATACGACAATCACATTTCCGATCCACTAATCCTTCTTTACTGCATCCCTCACTCCCACACATTGAAGAATTCACACGGAAATTGCGTCGCTGTGAAATACGAGTACTATGTGTTCAAAGACATTTCCTTCTAAATTGAGTAACGTTTCTATGGAAACGACAGGATTTTCTTTTGGGATACGACAATCACATTTCCGATCCACTAATCCTTCTTTACTGCATCCCTCACTCCCAAACATTGACGAATTCACACAGAAACTCCGTCGCTATGAAATACGAGTACTATGTGATCTAAGACATTTCCTTCTAAATCGAGTAACGTTTCTATGCAAACGACAGGATTTTCTTTTGGGATACGACAATCTCATTTCCGATCCACTAATCCTTCTTTACTGCATCCCTCACTCCCAAACATTGATGAATTCACACGGAAATTCCGTCGCTGTGAAATATGAGTACTATGTGTTCTAAGACATTTCCTTCTAAATCGAGTAACGTTTCTGTGGAAACGACAGGATTTCCTTTTGGGATACGACAATCTCATTTCCGATCCACTAATCCTTCTTTACTGCATCCCTCACACACAAACATTGACGAATTCACACGGAAATTCCGTCGCTGTGAAATACGAGTACTATGTGTTCCAAGACATTTCCTTCTAAATCGAGTAACGTTTCTATGGAAACGACAGGATATTCTTTTGGGATACGACAATCACATTTCCGATCCACTAATCCTTCTTTACTGCATCCCTCACTCCCAAACATTGAAGAATTCACACGGAAATTGCGTCGCTGTGAAATACGAGTACTATGTGTTCTAAGACATTTCCTTCTAAATCGAGTAACGTTTCTATGGAAACGACAGGACTTTCTTTTGGGATACGACAATCTCATTTCCGAACCACTAATCCTTCTTTACTGCATCCCTCACTCCCAAACATTGAAGAATTCACACGGAAATTCCGTCGCTGTGAAATACGAGTACTATGTGTTCTAAGACATTTCCTTCTAAATCGAGTAACGTTTCTATGGAAACGACAGGATTTTCTTTTGGGATACGACAATCTCATTTCCGATCCACTAATCCTTCTTTACTGCATCCCTCACTCCCAAACATTGACGAATTCACACGGATATTCCTTCGCTATGAACTACGAGTACTATGTGATCTAAGACATTTCCTTCTAAATCGAGTAACGTTTCAATGGAAACGACAGGATTTTCTTTTGGGATACGACAATCACATTTCCGATCCACTAATCCTTCTTTACTGCATCCCTTACTCCCACACATTGAAGAATTCACACGGAAATTCCGTCGCTGTGAAATACGAGTACTATGTATCCTAAGACATTTCCTTCTAAATCGAGTAACATTTCTATGGAAACGACAGGATTTTTTTTTGGGATACGACAATCACATTTCCAATCCACTAATCCTTCTTTACTGCATCCCTCACTCCCAAACATTGACGAATTCACACGGAAATTCCGTCGCTCTGAAATACGAGTACTATGTGTTCTAAGACATTTCCTTCTAAATCGAGTAACGTTTCAATGGAAACGACAGGATTTTCTTTTGGGATACGACAATCTCATTTCCGATCCACTAATCCTTCTTTACTGCATCCCTCACTCCCAAACATTGACGAATTCACACGGATATTCCGTCGCTATGAACTACGAGTACTATGTGATCTAAGACATTTCCTTCTAAATCGAGTAACGTTTCAATGGAAACGACAGGATTTTCTTTTGGGATACGACAATCACATTTCCGATCCACTAATCCTTCTTTACTGCATCCCTCACTCCCACACATTGAAGAATTCACACGGAAATTGCGTCGCTGTGAAATACGAGTACTATGTGTTCTAAGACATTTCCTTCTAAATCGAGTAACGTTTCTATGGAAACGACAGGATTTTCTTTTGGGATACGACAATCTCATTTCCGATCCACTAATCCTTCTTTACTGCATCCCTCACTCCCAGACATTGTAGAATTCACACGGAAATTGCGTCGCTGTGAAATACGAGTGCTATGTGTTCTAAGTCATTTCCTTCTAAATCGAGTAACGTTTCTATGGAAACGACAGGATTTTCTTTTGGGATACGACAATCACATTTCCGATCCACTAATCCTTCTTTACTGCATCCCTCACTCCTAAACATTGAAGAATTCACACGGAAATTGCGTCGTTGTGAAATACGAGTACTATGTGTTCTAAGACATTGCCTTCTAAATCGAGTAACGTTTCTATGGAAATGACAATATTTTCTTTTGGGATACGACAATCACATTTCCGATCCACTAATCCTTCTTTACTGCATCCCTCACTCCCAAACATTGACGAATTCACGCGGAAATTGCGTCGCTGTGAAATAAGAGTACTATGTGCTCTAAGACATTTCCTTCTAAATCGAGTAACGTTTCTATGGAAACGACAGGATTTTCTTTTGGGATACGACAATCACATTTCCGATCCACTAATCCTTCTTTACTGCATCCCTCACTCCCACACATTGAAGAATTCACACGGAAATTGCGTCGCTGTGAAATACGAGTACTATGTGTTCTAAGACATTTCCTTCTAAATCGAGTAACGTTTCTATGGAAACGACAGGATTTTCTTTTGGGATACGACAATCACATTTCCGATCCACTAATCCTTCTTTACTGCATCCCTCACTCCCACACATTGAAGAATTCACACGGAAATTGCGTCGCTGTGAAATACGAGTACTATGTGTTCTAAGACATTTCCTTCTAAATCGAGTAACGTTTCTATGGAAACGACAGGATTTTCTTTTGGGATACGAAAATCACATTTCCGATCCACTAATCCTTCTTTACTGCATCCCTCACTCCCACACATTGAAGAATTCACACGGAAATTGCGTCGCTGTGAAATACGAGTACTATGTGTTCTAAGACATTTCCTTCTAAATCGAGTAACGTTTCTATGGAAACGACAGGATTTTCTTTTGGGATACGACAATCACATTTCCGATCCACTAATCCTTCCTTACTGCATCCCTCACTCCCAAACATTGACGAATTCACACGGAAATTGCGTCGCTGTGATATACGAGTACTATGTGTTCTAAGACATTTCCTTCTAAATCGAGTAACATTTCTATGGAAACAACAGGATTTTCTTTTGGGATACGACAATCTCATTTCCGTTCCACTAATCCTTCTTTACTGCATCCCTCACTCCCAAACATTGACGAATTCACACGGAAATTCCGTCGCTGTAAAATACGAGTACTATGTGTTCTAAGACATTTCCTTCTAAATCGAGTAACGTTTCTATGGAAACGACAGGATTTTCTTTTGGGATACGACAATCACATTTCCGATCCACTAATCCTTCTTTACTGCATCCCTCACTCCCACACATTGAAGAATTCACACGGAAATTGCGTCGCTGTGAAATACGAGTACTATGTGTTCAAAGACATTTCCTTCTAAATTGAGTAACGTTTCTATGGAAACGACAGGATTTTCTTTTGGGATACGACAATCACATTTCCGATCCACTAATCCTTCTTTACTGCATCCCTCACTCCCAAACATTGACGAATTCACACAGAAATTCCGTCGCTATGAAATACGAGTACTATGTGATCTAAGACATTTCCTTCTAAATCGAGTAACGTTTCTATGCAAACGACAGGATTTTCTTTTGGGATACGACAATCTCATTTCCGATCCACTAATCCTTCTTTACTGCATCCCTCACTCCCAAACATTGATGAATTCACACGGAAATTCCGTCGCTGTGAAATATGAGTACTATGTGTTCTAAGACATTTCCTTCTAAATCGAGTAACGTTTCTGTGGAAACGACAGGATTTCCTTTTGGGATACGACAATCTCATTTCCGATCCACTAATCCTTCTTTACTGCATCCCTCACACACAAACATTGACGAATTCACACGGAAATTCCGTCGCTGTGAAATACGAGTACTATGTGTTCCAAGACATTTCCTTCTAAATCGAGTAACGTTTCTATGGAAACGACAGGATATTCTTTTGGGATACGACAATCACATTTCCGATCCACTAATCCTTCTTTACTGCATCCCTCACTCCCAAACATTGAAGAATTCACACGGAAATTGCGTCGCTGTGAAATACGAGTACTATGTGTTCTAAGACATTTCCTTCTAAATCGAGTAACGTTTCTATGGAAACGACAGGACTTTCTTTTGGGATACGACAGTCTCATTTCCGAACCACTAATCCTTCTTTACTGCATCCCTCACTCCCAAACATTGAAGAATTCACACGGAAATTCCGTCGCTGTGAAATATGAGTACTATGTGTTCTAAGACATTTCCTTCTAAATCGAGTAACGTTTCTGTGGAAACGACAGGATTTCCTTTTGGGATACGACAATCTCATTTCCGATCCACTAATCCTTCTTTACTGCATCCCTCACACACAAACATTGACGAATTCACACGGAAATTCCGTCGCTGTGAAATACGAGTACTATGTGTTCCAAGACATTTCCTTCTAAATCGAGTAACGTTTCTATGGAAACGACAGGATATTCTTTTGGGATACGACAATCTCATTTCCGATCCACTAATCCTTCTTTACTGCATCCCTCTTTCCCAAACATTGACGAATTCACACGGATATTCCTTCGCTATGAACTACGAGTACTATGTGATCTAAGACATTTCCTTCTAAATCGAGTAACGTTTCAATGGAAACGACAGGATTTTCTTTTGGGATACAACAATCACATTTCCGATCCACTAATCCTTCTTTACTGCATCCCTTGCTCCCACACATTGAAGAATTCACACGGAAATTCCGTCGCTGTGAAATACGAGTACTATGTATCCTAAGACATTTCCTTCTAAATCGAGTAACATTTCTATGGAAACGACAGGATTTTTTTTTGGGATACGACAATCACATTTCCAATCCACTAATCCTTCTTTACTGCATCCCTCACTCCCAAACATTGACGAATTCACACGGAAATTCCGTCGCTCTGAAATACGAGTACTATGTGTTCTAAGACATTTCCTTCTAAATCGAGTAACGTTTCAATGGAAACGACAGGATTTTCTTTTGGGATACGACAATCTCATTTCCGATCCACTAATCCTTCTTTACTGCATCCCTCACTCCCAAACATTGACGAATTCACACGGATATTCCGTCGCTATGAACTACGAGTACTATGTGATCTAAGACATTTCCTTCTAAATCGAGTAACGTTTCAATGGAAACGACAGGATTTTCTTTTGGGATACGACAATCACATTTCCGATCCACTAATCCTTCTTTACTGCATCCCTCACTCCCACACATTGAAGAATTCACACGGAAATTGCGTCGCTGTGAAATACGAGTACTATGTGTTCTAAGACATTTCCTTCTAAATCGAGTAACGTTTCTATGGAAACGACAGGATTTTCTTTTGGGATACGACAATCTCATTTCCGATCCACTAATCCTTCTTTACTGCATCCCTCACTCCCAGACATTGTAGAATTCACACGGAAATTGCGTCGCTGTGAAATACGAGTGCTATGTGTTCTAAGTCATTTCCTTCTAAATCGAGTAACGTTTCTATGGAAACGACAGGATTTTCTTTTGGGATACGACAATCACATTTCCGATCCACTAATCCTTCTTTACTGCATCCCTCACTCCTAAACATTGAAGAATTCACACGGAAATTGCGTCGTTGTGAAATACGAGTACTATGTGTTCTAAGACATTGCCTTCTAAATCGAGTAACGTTTCTATGGAAATGACAATATTTTCTTTTGGGATACGACAATCACATTTCCGATCCACTAATCCTTCTTTACTGCATCCCTCACTCCCAAACATTGACGAATTCACGCGGAAATTGCGTCGCTGTGAAATAAGAGTACTATGTGCTCTAAGACATTTCCTTCTAAATCGAGTAACGTTTCTATGGAAACGAAAGGATTTTCTTTTGGGATACGACAATCACATTTCCGATCCACTAATCCTTCTTTACTGCATCCCTCACTCCCACACATTGAAGAATTCACACGGAAATTGCGTCGCTGTGAAATACGAGTACTATGTGTTCTAAGACATTTCCTTCTAAATCGAGTAACGTTTCTATGGAAACGACAGGATTTTCTTTTGGGATACGACAATCACATTTCCGATCCACTAATCCTTCTTTACTGCATCCCTCACTCCCACACATTGAAGAATTCACACGGAAATTGCGTCGCTGTGAAATACGAGTACTATGTGTTCTAAGACATTTCCTTCTAAATCGAGTAACGTTTCTATGGAAACGACAGGATTTTCTTTTGGGATACGAAAATCACATTTCCGATCCACTAATCCTTCTTTACTGCATCCCTCACTCCCACACATTGAAGAATTCACACGGAAATTGCGTCGCTGTGAAATACGAGTACTATGTGTTCTAAGACATTTCCTTCTAAATCGAGTAACGTTTCTATGGAAACGACAGGATTTTCTTTTGGGATACGACAATCACATTTCCGATCCACTAATCCTTCCTTACTGCATCCCTCACTCCCAAACATTGACGAATTCACACGGAAATTGCGTCGCTGTGATATACGAGTACTATGTGTTCTAAGACATTTCCTTCTAAATCGAGTAACATTTCTATGGAAACAACAGGATTTTCTTTTGGGATACGACAATCTCATTTCCGTTCCACTAATCCTTCTTTACTGCATCCCTCACTCCCAAACATTGACGAATTCACACGGAAATTCCGTCGCTGTAAAATACGAGTACTATGTGTTCTAAGACATTTCCTTCTAAATCGAGTAACGTTTCTATGGAAACGACAGGATTTTCTTTTGGGATACGACAATCACATTTCCGATCCACTAATCCTTCTTTACTGCATCCCTCACTCCCACACATTGAAGAATTCACACGGAAATTGCGTCGCTGTGAAATACGAGTACTATGTGTTCTAAGACATTTCCTTCTAAATCGAGTAACGTTTCTATGGAAACGACAGGATTTTCTTTTGGGATACGACAATCACATTTCCGATCCACTAATCCTTCTTTACTGCATCCCTCACTTCCAAACATTGACGAATTCACACGGAAATTCCGTCGCTATGAAATACGAGTACTATGTGTTCTAAGACATTTCCTTCTAAATCGAGTAAAGTTTCTATGGAAACGACAGGATTTTCTTTTTGGATACGACAATCACATTTCCGATCCACTAATCCTTCTTTACTGCATACCTCACTCCCAAACATTGACGAATTCACACGGAAATTCCGTCGCTATGAAATACGAGTACTATGTGTTCTAAGACATTTCCTTCTAAATCGAGTAACGTTTCTATGGAAACGACTGGAATATTCTTTTGGGATACGACAATCACATTTCCGATCCACTAATCCTTCTTTACTGCATCCCTCACTCCCACACATTGAAGAATTCACACGGAAATTGCGTCGCTGTGAAATACGAGTACTATGTGTTCTAAGACATTTCCTTCTAAATCGAGTAACGTTTCTATGGAAACGACAGGATTTTCTTTTGGGATACGACAATCACATTCCCGATCCACTAATCCTTCTTTACTGCATCCCTCACTCCCACACATTGAAGAATTCACACGGAAATTGCGTCGCTGTGAAATACGAGTACTATGTGTTCTAAGACATTTCCTTCTAAATCGAGTAACGTTTCTATGGAAACGACAGGATTTTCTTTTGGGATACGAAAATCACATTTCCGATCCACTAATCCTTCTTTACTGCATCCCTCACTCCCACACATTAAAGAATTCTCACGGAAATTGCGTCGCTGTGAAATACGAGTACTATGTGTTCTAAGACATTTCCTTCTAAATCGAGTAACGTTTCTATTGAAACGACAGGATTTTCTTTTGGGATACGACAATCACATTTCCGATCCACTAATCGTTCTTTACTGCATCCCTCACTCCCAAACATTGACGAATTCACACGGAAATTGCGTCGCTGTGATATACGAGTACTATGTGTTCTAAGACATTTCCTTCTAAATCGAGTAACATTTCTATGGAAACGACAGGATTTTCTTTTGGGATACGACAATCTCATTTCCGTTCCACTAATCCTTCTTTACTGCATCCCTCACTCCCAAACATTGACGAATTCACACGGAAATTCCGTCGCTGTGAAATACGAGTACTATGTGTTCTAAGACATTTCCTTCTAAATCGAGTAACGTTTCTATGGAAACGACAGGATTTTCTTTTGGGATACGACAATCACATTTCCGATCCACTAATCCTTCTTTACTGCATCCCTCACTCCCACACATTGAAGAATTCACACGGAAATTGCGTCGCCGTGAAATACGAGTACTATGTGTTCTAAGACATTTCCTTCTAAATCGAGTAACGTTTCTATGGAAACGACAGGATTTTCTTTTGGGATACGACAATCACGTTTCCGATCCACTAATCCTTCTTTACTGCATCCCTCACTTCCAAACATTGACGAATTCACACGGAAATTCCGTCGCTATGAAATACGAGTACTATGTGTTCTAAGACATTTCCTTCTAAATCGAGTAACGTTTCTATGGAAACGACAGGATTTTCTTTTGGGATACGACAATCACATTTCCGATCCACTAATCCTTCTTTACTGCATCCCTCACTCCCAAACATTGACGAATTCACACGGAAATTCCGTCGCTGTGAAATACGAGTACTATGTGTTCTAAGACATTTCCTTCTAAATCGAGTAACGTTTCTATGGAAACGACAGGATTTTCTTTTGGGATACGACAATCTCATTTCCGATCCACTAATCCTTCTTTACTGCATCCCTCACTCACAAACATTGACGAATTCACACGGAAATTCCGTCGCTGTGAAATACGAGTACTATGTGTTCCAAGACATTTCCTTCTAAATCGAGTAACGTTTCTATGGAAACGACAGGATATTCTTTTGGGATACGACAATCACATTTCCGATCCACTAATCCTTCTTTACTGCATCCCTCACTCCCAAACATTGAAGAATTCACACGGAAATTGCGTCGCTGTGAAATACGAGTACTATGTGTTCTAAGACATTTCCTTCTAAATCGAGTAACGTTTCTATGGAAACGACAGGACTTTCTTTTGGGATACGACAATCTCATTTCCGAACCACTAATCCTTCTTTACTGCATCCCTCACTCCCAAACATTGAAGAATTCACACGGAAATTCCGTCGCTGTGAAATACGAGTACTATGTGTTCTAAGACATTTCCTTCTAAATCGAGTAACGTTTCTATGGAAACGACAGGATTTTCTTTTAGGATACGACAATCTCATTTCCGATCCACTAATCCTTCTTTACTGCAACCCTCACTCCCAAACATTGACGAATTCACACGGATATTCCGTCGCTATGAACTACGAGTACTATGTGATCTAAGACATTTCCTTCTAAATCGAGTAACGTTTCAATGGAAACGACAGGATTTTCTTTTGGGATACGACAATCACATTTCCGATCCACTAATCCTTCTTTACTGCATCCCTTACTCCCACACATTGAAGAATTCACACGGAAATTCCGTCGCTGTGAAATACGAGTACTATGTATTCCAAGACATTTCCTTCTAAATCGAGTAACATTTCTATGGAAACGACAGGATTTTTTTTTGGGATACGACAATCACATTTCCAATCCACTAATCCTTCTTTACTGCATCCCTCACTACCAAACATTGACGAATTCACACGGAAATTCCGTCGCTCTGAAATACGAGTACTATGTGTTCTAAGACATTTCCTTCTAAATCGAGTAACGTTTCTATGGAAACGACAGGATTTTCTTTTGGGATACGACAATCTCATTTCCGATCCACTAATCCTTCTTTACTGCATCCCTCACTCCCAAACATTGACGAATTCACACGGATATTCCGTCGCTATGAACTACGAGTACTATGTGATCTAAGACATTTCCTTCTAAATCGAGTAACGTTTCAATGGAAACGACAGGATTTTCTTTTGGGATACGACAATCACATTTCCGATCCACTAATCCTTCTTTACTGCATCCCTCACTCCCACACATTGAAGAATTCACACGGAAATTGCGTCGCTGTGAAATACGAGTACTATGTGTTCTAAGACATTTCCTTCTAAATCGAGTAACGTTTCTATGGAAACGACAGGATTTTCTTTTGGGATACGACAATCTCATTTCCGATCCACTAATCCTTCTTTACTGCATCCCTCACTCCCAGACATTGTAGAATTCACACGGAAATTGCGTCGCTGTGAAATACGAGTACTATGTGTTCTAAGTCATTTCCTTCTAAATCGAGTAACGTTTCTATGGAAACGACAGGATTTTCTTTTGGGATACGACAATCACATTTCCGATCCACTAATCCTTCTTTACTGCATCCCTCACTCCCAAACATTGAAGAATTCACACGGAAATTGCGTCGTTGTGAAATACGAGTACTATGTGTTCTAAGACATTGCCTTCTAAATCGAGTAACGTTTCTATGGAAATGACAATATTTTCTTTTGGGATACAACAATCACATTTCCGATCCACTAATCCTTCTTTACTGCATCCCTCACTCCCAAACATTGACGAATTCACGCGGAAATTGCGTCGCTGTGAAATAAGAGTACTATGTGTTCTAAGACATTTCCTTCTAAATCGAGTAACGTTTCTATGGAAACGACAGGATTTTCTTTTGGGATACGACAATCACATTTCCGATCCACTAATCCTTCTTTACTGCATCCCTCACTCCCACACATTGAAGAATTCACACGGAAATTGCGTCGCTGTGAAATACGAGTACTATGTGTTCTAAGACATTTCCTTCTAAATCGAGTAACGTTTCTATGGAAACGACAGGATTTTCTTTTGGGATACGACAATCACATTTCCGATCCACTAATCCTTCTTTACTGCATCCCTCACTCCCACACATTGAAGAATTCACACGGAAATTGCGTCGCTGTGAAATACGAGTACTATGTGTTCTAAGACATTTCCTTCTAAATCGAGTAACGTTTCTATGGAAACGACAGGATTTTCTTTTGGGATACGAAAATCACATTTCCGATCCACTAATCCTTCTTTACTGCATCCCTCACTCCCACACATTGAAGAATTCACACGGAAATTGCGTCGCTGTGAAATACGAGTACTATGTGTTCTAAGACATTTCCTTCTAAATCGAGTAACGTTTCTATGGAAACGACAGGATTTTCTTTTGGGATACGACAATCACATTTCCGATCCACTAATCCTTCCTTACTGCATCCCTCACTCCCAAACATTGACGAATTCACACGGAAATTGCGTCGCTGTGATATACGAGTACTATGTGTTCTAAGACATTTCCTTCTAAATCGAGTAACGTTTCTATGGAAACGACAGGATTTTCTTTTGGGATACGACAATCACATTTCCGATCCACTAATCCTTCTTTACTGCATCCCTCACTCCCACACATTGAAGAATTCACACGGAAATTGCGTCGCTGTGAAATACGAGTACTATGTGTTCTAAGACATTTCCTTCTAAATCGAGTAACGTTTCTATGGAAACGACAGGATTTTCTTTTGGGATACGAAAATCACATTTCCGATCCACTAATCCTTCTTTACTGCATCCCTCACTCCCACACATTGAAGAATTCACACGGAAATTGCGTCGCTGTGAAATACGAGTACTATGTGTTCTAAGACATTTCCTTCTAAATCGAGTAACGTTTCTATGGAAACGACAGGATTTTCTTTTGGGATACGACAATCACATTTCCGATCCACTAATCCTTCCTTACTGCATCCCTCACTCCCAAACATTGACGAATTCACACGGAAATTGCGTCGCTGTGATATACGAGTACTATGTGTTCTAAGACATTTCCTTCTAAATCGAGTAACATTTCTATGGAAACAACAGGATTTTCTTTTGGGATACGACAATCTCATTTCCGTTCCACTAATCCTTCTTTACTGCATCCCTCACTCCCAAACATTGACGAATTCACACGGAAATTCCGTCGCTGTAAAATACGAGTACTATGTGTTCTAAGACATTTCCTTCTAAATCGAGTAACGTTTCTATGGAAACGACAGGATTTTCTTTTGGGATACGACAATCACATTTCCGATCCACTAATCCTTCTTTACTGCATCCCTCACTCCCACACATTGAAGAATTCACACGGAAATTGCGTCGCTGTGAAATACGAGTACTATGTGTTCTAAGACATTTCCTTCTAAATCGAGTAACGTTTCTATGGAAACGACAGGATTTTCTTTTGGGATACGACAATCACATTTCCGATCCACTAATCCTTCTTTACTGCATCCCTCACTTCCAAACATTGACGAATTCACACGGAAATTCCGTCGCTATGAAATACGAGTACTATGTGTTCTAAGACATTTCCTTCTAAATCGAGTAAAGTTTCTATGGAAACGACAGGATTTTCTTTTTGGATACGACAATCACATTTCCGATCCACTAATCCTTCTTTACTGCATACCTCACTCCCAAACATTGACGAATTCACACGGAAATTCCGTCGCTATGAAATACGAGTACTATGTGTTCTAAGACATTTCCTTCTAAATCGAGTAACGTTTCTATGGAAACGACTGGAATATTCTTTTGGGATACGACAATCACATTTCCGATCCACTAATCCTTCTTTACTGCATCCCTCACTCCCACACATTGAAGAATTCACACGGAAATTGCGTCGCTGTGAAATACGAGTACTATGTGTTCTAAGACATTTCCTTCTAAATCGAGTAACGTTTCTATGGAAACGACAGGATTTTCTTTTGGGATACGACAATCACATTCCCGATCCACTAATCCTTCTTTACTGCATCCCTCACTCCCACACATTGAAGAATTCACACGGAAATTGCGTCGCTGTGAAATACGAGTACTATGTGTTCTAAGACATTTCCTTCTAAATCGAGTAACGTTTCTATGGAAACGACAGGATTTTCTTTTGGGATACGAAAATCACATTTCCGATCCACTAATCCTTCTTTACTGCATCCCTCACTCCCACACATTAAAGAATTCTCACGGAAATTGCGTCGCTGTGAAATACGAGTACTATGTGTTCTAAGACATTTCCTTCTAAATCGAGTAACGTTTCTATTGAAACGACAGGATTTTCTTTTGGGATACGACAATCACATTTCCGATCCACTAATCGTTCTTTACTGCATCCCTCACTCCCAAACATTGACGAATTCACACGGAAATTGCGTCGCTGTGATATACGAGTACTATGTGTTCTAAGACATTTCCTTCTAAATCGAGTAACATTTCTATGGAAACGACAGGATTTTCTTTTGGGATACGACAATCTCATTTCCGTTCCACTAATCCTTCTTTACTGCATCCCTCACTCCCAAACATTGACGAATTCACACGGAAATTCCGTCGCTGTGAAATACGAGTACTATGTGTTCTAAGACATTTCCTTCTAAATCGAGTAACGTTTCTATGGAAACGACAGGATTTTCTTTTGGGATACGACAATCACATTTCCGATCCACTAATCCTTCTTTACTGCATCCCTCACTCCCACACATTGAAGAATTCACACGGAAATTGCGTCGCCGTGAAATACGAGTACTATGTGTTCTAAGACATTTCCTTCTAAATCGAGTAACGTTTCTATGGAAACGACAGGATTTTCTTTTGGGATACGACAATCACGTTTCCGATCCACTAATCCTTCTTTACTGCATCCCTCACTTCCAAACATTGACGAATTCACACGGAAATTCCGTCGCTATGAAATACGAGTACTATGTGTTCTAAGACATTTCCTTCTAAATCGAGTAACGTTTCTATGGAAACGACAGGATTTTCTTTTGGGATACGACAATCACATTTCCGATCCACTAATCCTTCTTTACTGCATCCCTCACTCCCAAACATTGACGAATTCACACGGAAATTCCGTCGCTGTGAAATACGAGTACTATGTGTTCTAAGACATTTCCTTCTAAATCGAGTAACGTTTCTATGGAAACGACAGGATTTTCTTTTGGGATACGACAATCTCATTTCCGATCCACTCATCCTTCTTTACTGCATCCCTCACTCACAAACATTGACGAATTCACACGGAAATTCCGTCGCTGTGAAATACGAGTACTATGTGTTCCAAGACATTTCCTTCTAAATCGAGTAACGTTTCTATGGAAACGACAGGATATTCTTTTGGGATACGACAATCACATTTCCGATCCACTAATCCTTCTTTACTGCATCCCTCACTCCCAAACATTGAAGAATTCACACGGAAATTGCGTCGCTGTGAAATACGAGTACTATGTGTTCTAAGACATTTCCTTCTAAATCGAGTAACGTTTCTATGGAAACGACAGGACTTTCTTTTGGGATACGACAATCTCATTTCCGAACCACTAATCCTTCTTTACTGCATCCCTCACTCCCAAACATTGAAGAATTCACACGGAAATTCCGTCGCTGTGAAATACGAGTACTATGTGTTCTAAGACATTTCCTTCTAAATCGAGTAACGTTTCTATGGAAACGACAGGATTTTCTTTTAGGATACGACAATCTCATTTCCGATCCACTAATCCTTCTTTACTGCAACCCTCACTCCCAAACATTGACGAATTCACACGGATATTCCGTCGCTATGAACTACGAGTACTATGTGATCTAAGACATTTCCTTCTAAATCGAGTAACGTTTCAATGGAAACGACAGGATTTTCTTTTGGGATACGACAATCACATTTCCGATCCACTAATCCTTCTTTACTGCATCCCTTACTCCCACACATTGAAGAATTCACACGGAAATTCCGTCGCTGTGAAATACGAGTACTATGTATTCCAAGACATTTCCTTCTAAATCGAGTAACATTTCTATGGAAACGACAGGATTTTTTTTTGGGATACGACAATCACATTTCCAATCCACTAATCCTTCTTTACTGCATCCCTCACTACCAAACATTGACGAATTCACACGGAAATTCCGTCGCTCTGAAATACGAGTACTATGTGTTCTAAGACATTTCCTTCTAAATCGAGTAACGTTTCTATGGAAACGACAGGATTTTCTTTTGGGATACGACAATCTCATTTCCGATCCACTAATCCTTCTTTACTGCATCCCTCACTCCCAAACATTGACGAATTCACACGGATATTCCGTCGCTATGAACTACGAGTACTATGTGATCTAAGACATTTCCTTCTAAATCGAGTAACGTTTCAATGGAAACGACAGGATTTTCTTTTGGGATACGACAATCACATTTCCGATCCACTAATCCTTCTTTACTGCATCCCTCACTCCCACACATTGAAGAATTCACACGGAAATTGCGTCGCTGTGAAATACGAGTACTATGTGTTCTAAGACATTTCCTTCTAAATCGAGTAACGTTTCTATGGAAACGACAGGATTTTCTTTTGGGATACGACAATCTCATTTCCGATCCACTAATCCTTCTTTACTGCATCCCTCACTCCCAGACATTGTAGAATTCACACGGAAATTGCGTCGCTGTGAAATACGAGTACTATGTGTTCTAAGTCATTTCCTTCTAAATCGAGTAACGTTTCTATGGAAACGACAGGATTTTCTTTTGGGATACGACAATCACATTTCCGATCCACTAATCCTTCTTTACTGCATCCCTCACTCCCAAACATTGAAGAATTCACACGGAAATTGCGTCGTTGTGAAATACGAGTACTATGTGTTCTAAGACATTGCCTTCTAAATCGAGTAACGTTTCTATGGAAATGACAATATTTTCTTTTGGGATACAACAATCACATTTCCGATCCACTAATCCTTCTTTACTGCATCCCTCACTCCCAAACATTGACGAATTCACGCGGAAATTGCGTCGCTGTGAAATAAGAGTACTATGTGTTCTAAGACATTTCCTTCTAAATCGAGTAACGTTTCTATGGAAACGACAGGATTTTCTTTTGGGATACGACAATCACATTTCCGATCCACTAATCCTTCTTTACTGCATCCCTCACTCCCACACATTGAAGAATTCACACGGAAATTGCGTCGCTGTGAAATACGAGTACTATGTGTTCTAAGACATTTCCTTCTAAATCGAGTAACGTTTCTATGGAAACGACAGGATTTTCTTTTGGGATACGACAATCACATTTCCGATCCACTAATCCTTCTTTACTGCATCCCTCACTCCCACACATTGAAGAATTCACACGGAAATTGCGTCGCTGTGAAATACGAGTACTATGTGTTCTAAGGCATTTCCTTCTAAATCGAGTAACGTTTCTATGGAAACGACAGGATTTTCTTTTGGGATACGAAAATCACATTTCCGATCCACTAATCCTTCTTTACTGCATCCCTCACTCCCACACATTGAAGAATTCACACGGAAATTGCGTCGCTGTGAAATACGAGTACTATGTGTTCTAAGACATTTCCTTCTAAATCGAGTAACGTTTCTATGGAAACGACAGGATTTTCTTTTGGGATACGACAATCACATTTCCGATCCACTAATCCTTCCTTACTGCATCCCTCACTCCCAAACATTGACGAATTCACACGGAAATTGCGTCGCTGTGATATACGAGTACTATGTGTTCTAAGACATTTCCTTCTAAATCGAGTAACATTTCTATGGAAACGACAGGATTTTCTTTTGGGATACGACAATCTCATTTCCGTTCCACTAATCCTTCTTTACTGCATCCCTCACTCCCAAACATTGACGAATTCACACGGAAATTCCGTCGCTGTGAAATACGAGTACTATGTGTTCTAAGACATTTCCTTCTAAATCGAGTAACGTTTCTATGGAAACGACAGGATTTTCTTTTGGGATACGACAATCACATTTCCGATCCACTAATCCTTCTTTACTGCATCCCTCACTCCCACACATTGAAGAATTCACACGGAAATTGCGTCGCTGTGAAATACGAGTACTATGTGTTCTAAGACATTTCCTTCTAAATCGAGTAACGTTTCTATGGAAACGACAGGATTTTCTTTTGGGATACGACAATCACATTTCCGATCCACTAATCCTTCTTTACTGCATACCTCACTCCCAAACATTGACGAATTCACACGGAAATTCCGTCGCTATGAAATACGAGTACTATGTGTTCTAAGACATTTCCTTCTAAATCGAGTAACGTTTCTATGGAAACGACTGGATTTTCTTTTGGGATACGACAATCACATTTCCGATCCACTAATCCTTCTTTACTGCATCCCTCACACCCACACATTGAAGAATTCACACGGAAATTGCGTCGCTGTGAAATACGAGTACTATGTGTTCTAAGACATTTCCTTCTAAATCGAGTAACGTTTCTATGGAAACGACAGGATTTTCTTTTGCGATACGACAATCACATTTCCGATCCACTAATCCTTCTTTACTGCATCCCTCACTCCCACACATTGAAGAATTCACACGGAAATTGCGTCGCTGTGAAATACGAGTACTATGTGTTCTAAGACATTTCCTTCTAAATCGAGTAACGTTTCTATGGAAACGACAGGATTTTCTTTTGGGATACGAAAATCACATTTCCGATCCACTAATCCTTCTTTACTGCATCCCTCACTCCCACACATTGAAGAATTCACACGGAAATTGCGTCGCTGTGAAATACGAGTACTATGTGTTCTAAGACATTTCCTTCTAAATCGAGTAACGTTTCTATTGAAACGACAGGATTTTCTTTTGGGATACGACAATCACATTTCCGATCCACTAATCCTTCTTTACTGCATCCCTCACTCCCAAACATTGACGAATTCACACGGAAATTGCGTCGCTGTGATATACGAGTACTATGTGATCTAAGACATTTCCTTCTAAATCGAGTAACATTTCTATGGAAACGACAGGATTTTCTTTTGGGTTACGACAATCTCATTTCCGTTCCACTAATCCTTCTTTACTGCATCCCTCACTCCCAAACATTGACGAATTCACACGGAAATTCCGTCGCTGTGAAATACGAGTACTATGTGTTCTAAGACATTTCCTTCTAAATCGAGTAACGTTTCTATGGAAACGACAGGATTTTCTTTTGGGATACGACAATCACATTTCCGATCCACTAATCCTTCTTTACTGCATCCCTCACTCCCACACATTGAAGAATTCACACGGAAATTGCGTCGCCGTGAAATACGAGTACTATGTGTTCTAAGACATTTCCTTCTAAATCGAGTAACGTTTCTATGGAAACGACAGGATTTTCTTTTGGGATACGACAATCACGTTTCCGATCCACTAATCCTTCTTTACTGCATCCCTCACTTCCAAACATTGACGAATTCACACGGAAATTCCGTCGCTATGAAATACGAGTACTATGTGTTCTAAGACATTTCCTTCTAAATCGAGTAAAGTTTCTATGGAAACGACAGGATTTTCTTTTGGGATACGACAATCACATTTCCGATCCACTAATCCTTCTTTACTGCATACCTCACTCCCAAACATTGACGAATTCACACGGAAATTCCGTCGCTATGAAATACGAGTACTGTGTGTTCTAAGACATTTCCTTCTGAATCGAGTATCGTTTCTATGGAAACGACAGGATTTTCTTTTGGGATACGACAATCACATTTCCGATCCACTAATCCTTCTTTACTGCATCCCTTACTCCCAAACATTGACGAATTCACACGGAAATTCCGTCGCTGCGAAATACGAGTACTATGTGTTCTAAGACATTTCCTTCTAAATCGAGTAACGTTTCTATGGAAACGACAGGATTTTCTTTTGGGATACGACAATCACATTTCCGATCCACTAATCCTTCTTTAATGCATCCCTCACTCCCAAACATTGAAGAATTCACACGGATATTGCGTCGCTGTGAATTACGAGTACTATGTGTTCTAAGACATTCCTTCTAAATCGAGTAACGTTTCTATGGAAACGACAGGACTTTCTTTTGGGATACGACAATGTCATTTCCGATCCACTAATCCTTCTTTACTGCATCCCTCACTCCCAAACATTGACGAATTCACACGGAAATTCCGTCGCTGTGAAATACGAGTACTATGTGTTCTAAGACATTTCCTTCTAAATCGAGTAACGTTTCTATGGAAACGACAGGATTTTCTTTTGGGATACGACAATCACATTTCCGATCCACTAATCATTCTTTGCTGCATCCCGCACTCCCAAACATTGACGAATTCACACGGAAATTGCGTCGCTGTGAAATACGAGTACTATGTGTTCTAAGACATTTCCTTCTAAATGGAGTAACGTTTCTATGGAAACCACAGGATTTTCTTTTGGGATACGACAATCACATTTCCGATCCACTAATCCTTCTTTACTGCATCCCTCACTAACACACATTGAAGAATTCACACGGAAATTGCGTCGCTGTGAAATACGAGTACTATGTGTTCTAAGACATTTCCTTCTAAATCGAGTAACTTTTCTATGGAAACGACAGGATTTTCTTTTGGGATACGAAAATCACATTTCCGATCCACTAATCCTTCTTTACTGCATCCCTCACTCCCACACATTGAAGAATTCACACGGAAATTGCGTCGCTGTGAAATACGAGTACTATGTGTTCTAAGACATTTCCTTCTAAATCGAGTAACGTTTCTATGGAAACAACAGGATTTTCTTTTGGGATACGACAATCACATTTCCGATCCACTAATCCTTCTTTACTGCATCCCTCACTCCCAAACATTGACGAATTCACATGGAAATTGCGTCGCTGTGATATACGAGTACTATGTGTTCTAAGACATTTCCTTATAAATCGAGTAACATTTCTATGGAAACGACAGGATTTTCTTTTGGGATACGAAAATCTCATTTCCGTTCCACTAATCCTTCTTTACTGCATCCCTCACTCCCAAACATTGACGAATTCACACGGAAATTCCGTCGCTGTGAAATACGAGTACTATGTGTTCTAAGACATTTCCTTCTAAATCGAGTAACGTTTCTATGGAAACGACAGGATTTTCTTTTGGGATACGACAATCACATTTCCGATCCACTAATCCTTCTTTACTGCATCCCTCACTCCCACACATTGAAGAATACACACGGAAATTGCGTCGCTGTGAAATACGAGTACTATGTGTTCTAAGACATTTCCTTCTAAATCGAGTAACGTTTCTATGGAAACGACAGGATTTTCTTTCGGGATACGACAATCACATTTCCGATCCACTAATCCTTCTTTACTGCATCCCTCACTTCCAAACATTGACGAATTCACACGGAAATTCCGTCGCTATGAAATACGAGTACTATGTGTTCTAAGACATTTCCTTCTAAATCGAGTAAAGTTTCTATGGAAACGACAGGATATTCTTTTGGGATACGACAATCACATTTCCGATCCACTAATCCTTCTTTACTGCATACCTCACTCCCAAACATTGACGAATTCACACGGAAATTCCGTCGCTATGAAATACGAGTACTATGTGTTCTAAGACATTTCCTTCTCAATCGAGTATCGTTTCTATGGAAAAGACAGGATTTTCTTTTGGGATACGACAATCACATTTCCGATCCACTAATCCTTCTTTACTGCATCCCTCACTCCCAAACATTGACGAATTCACACGGAAATTCCGTCGCTGTGAAATACGAGTACTATGTGTTCTAAGACATTTCCTTCTAAATCGAGTAACGTTTCTATGGAAACGACAGGATTTTCTTTTGGGATACGACAATCACATTTACGATCCACTAATCCTTCTTTATTGCATCCCTCACTCCCACACATTGAAGAATTCACACGGAAATTGCGTCGCTGTGAAATACGAGTACTATGGTTTCTAAGACATTTCATTCTAAATCGAGTAACGTTTCTATGGAAACGACAGGATTTTCTTTTGGGATACGACAATCACATTTCCGATCCACTAATCCTTCTTTACTGCATCCCTCACTCCCAAACATTGAAGAATTCACACGGATATTGCGTCGCTGTGAATTACGAGTACTATGTGTTCTAAGACATTCCTTCTAAATCGAGTAACGTTTCTATGGAAACGACAGGATTTTCTTTTGGGATACGACAATGTCATTTCCGATCCACTAATCCTTCTTTACTGCATCCCTCACTCCCAAACATTGACGAAATCACACGGAAATTCCGTCGCTGTGAAATACGAGTACTATGTGTTCTAAGACATTTCCTTCTAAATCGAGTAACGTTTCTATGGAAACGACAGGATTTTCTTTTGGGATACGACAATCACATTTCCGATCCACTAATCTTTCTTTGCTGCATCCCGCACTCCCAAACATTGACGAATTCACACGGAAATTGCGTCGCTGTGAAATACGAGTACTATGTGTTCTAAGACATTTCCTTCTAAATCGAGTAACGTTTCTATGGAAACGACAGGATTTTCTTTTGGGATACGACAATCTCATTTCCGATCCACTAATCCTTCTTTACTGCATCCCTCACTCCCAAACATTGACGAATTCACACGGAAATTCCGTCACTATGAAATACGAGTACTATGTGTTCTAAGACATTTCCTTCTAAATCGAGTAACGTTTCTATGGAAACGACAGGATTTTCTTTTGGGATACGACAATCACATTTACGATCCACTAATCCTTCCTTATTGCATCCCTCACTCCCACACATTGAAGAATTCACACGGAAATTGCGTCGCTGTGAAATACGAGTACTATGTGTTCTAAGACATTTCCTACTAAATCGAGTAACGTTTCTATGGAAACGACAGGATTTTCTTTTGGGATACGACAATCACATTTCCGATCCACTAATCCTTCTTTACTGCATCCCTCACTCCCACACATTGAAGAATTCACACTGAAATTGCGTCGCTGTGAAATACGAGTACTATGTGTTCTAAGACATTTCCTTCTAAATGGAGTAACGTTTCTATGGAAACGACAGGATTTTCTTTTGGGATACGACAATCACATTTCCGATCCACTAATCCTTCTTTACTGCATCCCTCACTCCCACACATTGAAGAATTCACACGGAAATTGCGTCGCTGTGAAATACGAGTACTATGTGTTCTAAGACAATGCCTTCTAAATCGAGTAACGTTTCTATGGAAACGACACGATTTTCTTTTGGGATACGACAATCACATTTCCGATCCACTAATCCTTCTTTACTGCATCCCTCACTCCCACACATTGAAGAATTCACACGGAAATTGCGTCGCTGTGAAATACGAGTACTATGTGTTCTAAGACATTTCCTTCTAAATCGAGTAACGTTTCTATGGAAACGACAGGATTTTCTTTTGGGATACGAAAATCACATTTCCGATCCACTAATCCTTCTTTACTGCATCCCTCACTCCCCCACATTGAAGAATTCACACGGAAATTGCGTCGCTGTGAAATACGAGTACTATGTGTTCTAAGACATTTCCTTCTAAATCGAGTAACGTTTCTATGGAAACGACAGGATTTTCTTTTGGGATACGACAATCACATTTCCGATCCACTAATCCTTCTTTACTGCATCCCTCACTCCCAAACATTGACGAATTCACACGGAAATTGCGTCGCTGTGATATACGAGTACTATGTGTTCTAAGACATTTCCTTCTAAATCGAGTAACATTTCTATGGAAACGACAGGATTTTCTTTTGGGATACGTAAATCTCATTTCCGTTCCACTAATCCCTCTTTACTGCATCCCTCAATCCCAAACATTGACGAATTCACACGGAAATTCCGTCGCTGTGAAATACGAGTACTATGTGTTCTAAGACATTTCCTTCTAAATCGAGTAACGTTTCTATGGAAACGACAAGATTTTCTTTTGGGATACGACAATCACATTTCCGATCCACTAATCCTTCTTTACTGCATCCCTCACTCCCAAACATTGAAGAATTCACACGGATATTGCGTCGCTGTGAATTACGAGTACTATGTGTTCTAAGACATTTCCTTCTAAATGGAGTAACGTTTCTATGGAGACGACAGGATTTTCTTTTGGGATACGACAATGTCATTTCCGATCCACTAATCCTTCTTTACTGCATCCCTCACTCCCAAACATTGACGAATTCACACGGAAATTCCGTCGTTGTGAAATACGAGTACAATGTGTTCTAAGACATTTCCTTCTAAATCGAGTAACGTTTCTATGGAAACGACAGGATTTTCTTTTGGGATACGACGATCTCATTTCCGATCCACTAATCCTTCATTACTGCATCCCTCACTCCCAAACATTGACGAATTCACACGGAAATTCCGTCGCTATGAAATACGAGTACTATGTGTTCTAAGACATTTCCTTCTAAATCGAGTAACGTTTCTATGGAAACGACAGGATTTTCTTTTGGGATACGACAATCACATTTACGATCCACTAATCCTTCTTTATTGCATCCCTCACTCCCACACATTGAAGAATTCACACGGAAATTGCGTCGCTGTGAAATACGAGTACTATGTGTTCTAAGACATTTCATTCTAAATCGAGTAACGTTTCTATGGAAACGACAGGATTTTCTTTTGGGATACGACAATCACATTTCCGATCCACTAATCCTTCTTTACTGCATCCCTCACTCCCACACATTGAAGAATTCACACGGAAATTGCGTCGCTGTGAAATACGAGTACTATGTGTTCTAAGACATTTCATTCTAAATCGAGTAACGTTTCTTTGGAAACGACAGGATTTTCTTTTGGGATACGACAATCACATTTCCGATCCACTAATCCTTCTTAACTGCATCCCTCACTCCCACACATTGAAGAATTCACACGGAAATTGCGTCGCTGTGAAATACGAGTACTATGTGTTCTAAGACATTTCCTTCTAAATGGAGTAACGTTTCTATGGAAACGACAGGATTTTCTTTTGGGATACGACAATCACATTTCCGATCCACTTATCCTTCTTTACTGCATCCCTCACTCCCACACATTGAAGAATTCACACGGAAATTGCGTCGCTGTGAAATACGAGTACTATGTGTTCTAAGACATTTCCTTCTAAATCGAGTAACGTTTCTATGGAAACGACAGGATTTTCTTTTGGGATACGACAATCACATTTCCGATCCACTAATCCTTCTTTACTGCATCCCTCACTCCCACACATTGAAGAATTCACACGGAAATTGCGTCGCTGTGAAATACGAGTACTATGTGTTCTAAGACATTTCCTTCTAAATCGAGTAACGTTTCTATGGAAACGACAGGATTTTCTTTTGGGATACGAAAATCACATTTCCGATCCACTAATCCTTCTTTACTGCATCCCTCACTCCCACACATTGAAGAATTCACACGGAAATTGCGTCGCTGTGAAATACGAGTACTATGTGTTCTAAGACATTTCCTCCTAAATCGAGTAACGTTTCTATGGAAACGACAGGATTTTCTTTTGGGATACAACAATCACATTTCCGATCCACTAATTCTTCTTTACTGCATCCCTCACTCCCACACATTGAAGAATTCACACGGAAATTGCGTCACTGTGAAATACGAGTACTATGTGTTCTAAGACATTTCCTTCTAAATCGAGTAACGTTTCTATGGAAACGACATAATTTTCTTTTGGGACACGATAATCACATTTCCGATCCACTAATCCTTCTTTACTGCATCCCTCACTTGCAAACATTGATGAATTCACACGGAAATTCCGTCGCTATGAAATACGAGTACTATGTGTTCTAAGACATTTCCTTCTAAATCGAGTAAAGTTTCTATGGAAACGACAGGATTTTCTTTTGGGATACGACAATCACATTTCCGATCCACTAATCCTTCTTTACTGCATACCTCACTCCCAAACATCGACGAATTCACACGGAAATTCCGTCGCTATGAAATACGAGTACTATGTGTTCTAAGACATTTCCTTCTAAATCGAGTATCGTTTCTATGAAAACGACAGGATTTTCTTTTGGGATACGACAATCACATTTCCGATCCACTAATCCTTTACTGCATCCCTCACTCCCAAACATTGACGAATTCGCACGGAAATTCCGTCGCTGTGAAATACGAGTACTATGTGTTCGAAGACATTTCCTTCTAAATCGAGTTACGTTTCTATGGAAACGACAAAATTTTCTTTTGGGATACGACAATCACATTTCCGATCCACTAATCCTTCTTTACTGCATCCCTCACTCCCAAACATTGAAGAATTCACACGGATTTTGCGTCGCTGTGAAATATGAGTACTATGTGTTCTAAGACATTTCCTTCTAAATCGAGTAACGTTTCTATGGAAACGACAGGATTTTCTTTTGGGATACGACAATCTCATTTCCGATCCACTAATCCTTCTTTACTGCATCCCTCACTCCCAAACATTGAAGAATTCACACGGATATTGCGTCGCTGTGAATTACGAGTACTATGTGTTCTAAGACATTTCCTTCTAAATGGAGTAACGTTTCTATGGAAACGACAGGATTTTCTTTTGGGATACGACAATGTCATTTCCGATCCACTAATCCTTCTTTACTGCATCCCTCACTCCCAAACATTGACGAATTCACACGGAAATTCCGTCGTTGTGAAATACGAGTACTATGTGTTCTAAGACATTTCCTTCTAAATCGAGTAACGTTTCTATGGAAACGACAGGATTTTCTTTTGGGATACGACAATCTCATTTCCGATCCACTAATCCTTCTTTACTGCATCCCTCACTCCAAAACATTGACGAATTCACACGGAAATTCCGTCGCTATGACATACGAGTACTATGTGTTCTAAGACATTTCCTTCTAAATCGAGTAACGTTTCTATGGAAACGACAGGATTTTCTTTTGGGATACGACAATCACATTTACGATCCACTAATCCTTCTTTATTGCATCCCTCACTCCCACACATTGAAGAATTCACACGGAAATTGCGTCGCTGTGAAATACGAGTACTATGTGTTCTAAGACATTTCATTCTAAATCGAGTAACGTTTCTATGGAAACGACAGGATTTTCTTTTGGGATACGACAATCACATTTCCGATCCACTAATCCTTCTTTACTGCATCCCTCACTCCCACACATTGAAGAATTCACACGGAAATTGCGTCGCTGTGAAATACGAGTACTATGTGTTCTAAGACATTTCATTCTAAATCGAGTAACGTTTCTATGGAAAAGACAGGATTTTCTTTTGGGATACGACAATCACATTTCCGATCCACTAATCCTTCTTTACTGCATCCCTCACTCCCACACATTGAAGAATTCACACGGAAATTGCGTCGCTGTGAAATACGAGTACTATGTGTTCTAAGACATTTCCTTCTAAATCGAGTAACGTTTCTACGGAAACGACAGGATTTTCTTTTGGGATACGAAAATCACATTTCCGATCCACTAATCCTTCTTTACTGCATCCCTCACTCCCACACATTGAAGAATTCACACGGAAATTGCGTCGCTGTGAAATACGAGTACTATGTGTTCTAAGACATTTCCTTCTAAATCGAGTAACGTTTCTATGGAAACGACAGGATTTTCTTTTGGGATACGACAATCACATTTCCGATCCACTAATTCTTCTTTAGTGCATCCCTCACTCCCACACATTGAAGAATTCACACGGAAATTGCGTCGCTGTGAAATACGAGTACTATGTGTTCTAAGACATTTCCTTCTAAATCGAGTAACGTTTCTATGGAAACGACAGGATTTTCTTTTGGGATACGACAATCACATTTCCGATCCACTAATCCTTCTTTACTGCATCCCTCACTTCCAAACATTGACGAATTCACACGGAAATTCCGTCGCTATGAAATACGAGTACTATGTGTTCTAAGACATTTCCTTCTAAATCGAGTAAAGTTTCTATGGAAACGACAGGATTTTCTTTTGGGATACGACAATCACATTTCCGATCCACTAATCCTTATTTACTGCATACCTCACTCCCAAACATTGACGAATTCACACAGAAATTCCGTCGCTATGAAATACGAGTACTATGTGTTCTAAGACATTTCCTTCTAAATCGAGTATCGTTTCTATGAAAACGACAGGATTTTCTTTTGGGATACGACAATCACATTTCCGATCCACTAATCCTTCTTTACTGCATCCCTCACTCCCAAACATTGACGAATTCACACGGAAATTCCGTCGCTGTGAAATACGAGTACTATGTGTTCGAAGACATTTCCTTCTAAATCGAGTAACGTTTCTTTGGAAACGACAGCATTTTCTTTTGGGATACGACAATCACATTTCCGATCCACTAATCCTTCTTTACTGCATCCCTCACTCCCACACATTGAAGAATTCACACGGAAATTCCGTCGCTGTGAAATACGAGTACTATGTGTTCTAAGACATTTCCTTCTAAATCGAGTAACGTTTCTATGGAAACAACAGGATTTTCTTTTGGGATACGACAATCACATTTCCGATCCACTAATCCTTCTTTACTGCATCCCTCACTCCCACACATTGAAGAATTCACACGGAAATTCCGTCGCTGTGAAATACGAGTACTATGTGTTCTAAGACATTTCCTTCTAAATCGAGTAACGTTTCTATGGAAACGACAGGATTTTCTTTTGGGATACGACAATCTCATTTCCGAACCACTAATCCTTCTTTACTGCATCCCTCACTCCCAAACATTGAAGAATTCACACGGAAATTCCGTCGCTATGAAATACGAGTACTATGTGATCTAAGACATTTCCTTGTAAATCGAGTAACGTTTCTATGGAAACGACAGGATTTTCTTTTGGGATACGACAATCTCATTTCCGATCCACTAATCGTTCTCTACTGCATCCCTCACTCCCAAACATTGACGAATTCACACGGAAATTCCGTCACTGTGAAATACGAGTACTATGTGTTCTAAGACATTTCCTTCTAAATCGAGTAACGTTTCTATGGAAACGACAGGATTTTCTTTTGGGATACGACAATCACATTTCCGATCCACTAATCCTTCTTTACTGCATCCCTCACTCCCAAACATTGACGAATTCACACGGAAATTCCGTCGCTATGAAATACGAGTACTATGTGTTCTAAGACATTTCCTTCTAAATCGAGTAACGTTTCTATGGAAACGACAGGATTTTCTTTTGGGATACGACAATCACATTTCCGATCCACTAATCCTTCTTTACTGCATCCATCACTCCCAAACATTGACGAATTCACACGGAAATTCCGTCGCTGTGAAATACGAGTACTATGTGTTCTAAGACATTTCCTTCTAAATCGAGTAACGTTTCTATGGAAACGACAGGATTTTCTTTTGGGATACGACAATGTCATTTCCGATCCACTAATCCTTCTTTACTGAATCCCTCACTCCCAAACATTGACGAATTCACACGGAAATTCCGTCGCTGTGAAATACGAGTACTATGTGTTCTAAGACATTTCCATCTAAATCGAGTAACGTTTCTATGGAAACGACAGGATTTTCTTTTGGGATACGACAATCTCATTTCCGATCCACTAATCCTTCTTTACTGCATCCCACACACCCAAACATTGACGAATTCACACGGAAATTCCGTCGCTGTGAAATACGAGTACTATCTGTTCTAAGACATTTCCTTCTAAATCGAGTAACGTTTCTATGGAAACGACAGGATTTTCTTTTGGGATACGACAATCTCATTTCCGATCCACTAATCCTTCTTCACTGCATCCCTCACTCCCAAACATTGACGAATTCACACGGAAATTCCGTCGCTATGAAATACGAGTACTATGTGATCTAAGACATTTCCTTCTAAATCGAGTAACGTTTCTATGGAAACGACAGGATTTTCTTTTGGGATACGACAATCTCATTTCCGATCCACTAATCGTTCTTTACTGCATCCCTCACTCCCAAACATTGACGAATTCACACGGAAATTCCGTCGCTGTGAAATACGAGTACTATGTGTTCTAAGACATTTCCTTCTAAATCGAGTAACGTTTCTATGGAAACGACAGGATTTTCTTTTGGGATACGACAATCTCATTTCCGTTCCACTAATCCTTCTTTACTGCATCCCTCACTCCCAAACATTGACGAATTCACACGGAAATTCCGTCGCTGTGAAATACGAGTACTATGTGTTCTAAGACATTTCCTTCTAAATCGAGTAACGTTTCTATGGAAACGACAGGATTTTCTTTTCGGATACGAAAATCACATTTCCGATCCACTAATCTTTCTTTACTGCATCCCTCACTCCCACACATTGAAGAATTCACACGGAAATTGCGTCGCTGTGAAATACGAGTACTATGTGTTCTAAGACATTTCCTTCTAAATCGAGTAACGTTTCTATGGAAACGACAGGATTTTCTTTTGGGATACGACAATCAAATATCCGATCCACTAATCCTTCTTTACAGCATCCCTCACTTCCAAACATTGACGAATTCACACGGAAATTGCGTCGCTGTGATATACGAGTACTATGTGTTCTAAGACATTTCCTTCTAAATCGAGTAACATTTCTATGGAAACGACAGGATTTTCTTTTGGGATACGACAATCTCATTTCCGTTCCACTAATCCTTCTTTACTGCATCCCTCACTCCCAAACATTGACTAATTCACACGGAAATTCCGTCGCTGTGAAATACGAGTACTATGTGTTCTAAGACATTTCCTTCTAAATCGAGTAACGTTTCTATGGAAACGACAGGATTTTCTTTTGGGATACGACAATCACATTTCCGATCCACTAATCCTTCTTTACTGCATACCTCACTCCCAAACATTGACGAATTCACACGGAAATTCCGTCGCTATGAAATACGAGTACTATGTGTTCTAAGACATTTCCTTCTAAATCGAGTAACGTTTCTATGGAAACGACAGGATTTTCTTTTGGGATACGACAATCACATTTCCGATCCACTAATCCTTCTTTACTGCATCCCTCACTCCCACACATTGAAGAATTCACACGGAAATTGCGTCGCTGTGAAATACGAGTACTATGTGTTCTAAGACATTTCCTTCTAAATCGAGTAACGTTTCTATTGAAACGACAGGATTTTCTTTTGGGATACGACAATCACATTTCCGATCCACTAATCCTTCTTTACTGCATCCCTCACTCCCAAACATTGACGAATTCACACGGAAATTGCGTCGCTGTGATATACGAGTACTATGTGTTCTAAGACATTTCCTTCTAAATCGAGTAACATTTCTATGGAAACGACAGGATTTTCTTTTGGGATACGACAATCTCATTTCCGTTCCACTAATCCTTCTTTACTGCATCCCTCACTCGCAAACATTGACGAATTAACACGGAAATTCCGTCGCTGTGAAATACGAGTACTATGTGTTCTAAGACATTTCCTTCTAAATCGAGTAACGTTTCTATGGAAACGACAGGATTTTCTTTTCGGATACGACAATCACATTTCCGATCCACTAATCGTTCTTTACTGCATCCCTCACTCCCACACATTGAAGAATTCACACGGAAATTGCGTCGCCGTGAAATACGAGTACTATGTGTTCTAAGACATTTCCTTCTAAATCGAGTAACGTTTCTATGGAAACGACAGGATTTTCTTTTGGGATACGACAATCACGTTTCCGATCCACTAATCCTTCTTTACTGCATCCCTCACTTCCAAACATTGACGAATTCACACGGAAATTCCGTCGCTATGAAATACGAGTACTATGTGTTCTAAGACATTTCCTTCTAAATCGAGTAAAGTTTCTATGGAAACGACAGGATTTTCTTTTGGGATACGACAATCACATTTCCGATCCACTAATCCTTCTTTACTGCATACCTCACTCCCAAACATTGACGAATTCACACGGAAATTCCGTCGCTATGAAATACGAGTACTATGTGTTCTAAGACATTTCCTTCTAAATCGAGTATCGTTTCTATGAAAACGACAGGATTTTCTTTTGGGATACGACAATCACATTTCCGATCCACTAATCCTTCTTTACTGCATCCCTCACTCCCAAACATTGACGAATTCACACGGAAATTCCGTCGCTGTGAAATACGAGTACTATGTGTTCGAAGACATTTCCTTCTAAATCGAGTAACGTTTCTATGGAAACGACAGCATTTTCTTTTGGGATACGACAATCACATTTCCGATCCACTAATCCTTCTTTACTGCATCCCTCACTCCCACACATGGAAGAATTCACACGGAAATTCCGTCGCTGTGAAATACGAGTACTATGTGTTCTAAGACATTTCCTTCTAAATCAGGTAACGTTTCTATGGAAACAACAGGATTTTCTTTTGGGATACGACAATCACATTTCCGATCCACTAATCCTTCTTTACTGCATCCCTCACTCCCACACATTGAAGAATTCACACGGAAATTCCGTCGCTGTGAAATACGAGTACTATGTGTTCTAAGACATTTCCTTCTAAATCGAGTAACGTTTCTATGGAAACGACAGGATTTTCTTTTGGGATACGACAATCTCATTTCCGAACCACTAATCCTTCTTTACTGCATCCCTCACTCCCAAACATTGAAGAATTCACACGGAAATTCCGTCGCTATGAAATACGAGTACTATGTGATCTAAGACATTTCCTTGTAAATCGAGTAACGTTTCTATGGAAACGACAGGATTTTCTTTTGGGATACGACAATCTCATTTCCGATCCACTAATCGTTCTCTACTGCATCCCTCACTCCCAAACATTGACGAATTCACACGGAAATTCCGTCACTATGAAATACGAGTACTATGTGTTCTAAGACATTTCCTTCTAAATCGAGTAACGTTTCTATGGAAACGACAGGATTTTCTTTTGGGATACGACAATCACATTTCCGATCCACTAATCCTTCTTTACTGCATCCCTCACTCCCAAACATTGACGAATTCACACGGAAATTCCGTCGCTATGAAATACGAGTACTATGTGTTCTAAGACATTTCCTTCTAAATCGAGTAACGTTTCTATGGAAACGACAGGATTTTCTTTTGGGATACGACAATCACATTTCCGATCCACTAATCCTTCTTTACTGCATCCATCACTCCCAAACATTGACGAATTCACACGGAAATTCCGTCGCTGTGAAATACGAGTACTATGTGTTCTAAGACATTTCCTTCTAAATCGAGTAACGTTTCTATGGAAACGACAGGATTTTCTTTTGGGATACCACAATCTCATTTCCGATCCACTAATCCTTCTTTACTGCATCCCTCACTCCCAAACATTGGCGAATTCACACGGAAATTCCGTCGCTATGAAATACGAGTACTATGTGATCTAAGACATTTCCTTCTAAATCGAGTAACGTTTCTATGGAAACAACAGGATTTTCTTTTGGGATACGACAATCTCATTTCCGATCCACTAATCCTTCTTTACTGCATCCCTCACTCCCAAACATTGACGAATTCACACGGAAATTCCGTCGCTATGAAATACGAGTACTATGTGTTCTAAGACATTTCCTTCTAAATCGAGTAACGTTTCTATGGAAACGACAGGATTTTCTTTTGGGATACGACAATGTCATTTCCGATCCACTAATCCCTCTTTACTGAATCCCTCACTTACAAACATTGACGAATTCACACGGAAATTCCGTCGCTGTGAAATACGAGTACTATGTGTTCTAAGACATTTCCATCTAAATCGAGTAACGTTTCTATGGAAACGACAGGATTTTCTTTTGGGATACGACAATCTCATTTCCGATCCACTAATCCTTCTTTACTGCATCCCTCACACCCAAACATTGACGAATTCACACGGAAATTCCGTCGCTGTGAAATACGAGTACTATCTGTTCTAAGACATTTCCTTCTAAATCGAGTAACGTTTCTATGGAAACGACAGGATTTTCTTTTGGGATACGACAATCTCATTTCCGATCCACTAATCCTTCTTCACTGCATCCCTCACTCCCAAACATTGACGAATTCACACGGAAATTCCGTCGCTATGAAATACGAGTACTATGTGATCTAAGACATTTCCTTCTAAATCGAGTAACGTTTCTATGGAAACGACAGGATTTTCTTTTGGGATACGACAATCTCATTTCCGATCCACTAAACCTTCTTTACTGCATCCCTCACTCCCAAACATTGACGAATTCACACGGAAATTCCGTCGCTGTGAAATACGAGTACTATGTGTTCTAAGACATTTCCTTCTAAATCGAGTAACGTTTCTATGGAAACGACAGGATTTTCTTTTGGGATACGACAATCTCATTTCCGTTCCACTAATCCTTCTTTACTGCATCCCTCACTCCCAAACATTGACGAATTCACACGGAAATTCCGTCGCTGTGAAATACGAGTACTATGTGTTCTAAGACATTTCCTTCTAAATCGAGTAACGTTTCTATGGAAACGACAGGATTTTCTTTTCGGATACGAAAATCACATTTCCGATCCACTAATCTTTCTTTACTGCATCCCTCACTCCCACACATTGAAGAATTCACACGGAAATTGCGTCGCTGTGAAATACGAGCACTATGTGTTCTAAGACATTTCCTTCTAAATCGAGTAACGTTTCTATGGAAACGACAGGATTTTCTTTTGGGATACGACAATCAAATATCCGATCCACTAATCCTTCTTTACAGCATCCCTCACTCCCAAACATTGACGAATTCACACGGAAATTGCGTCGCTGTGATATACGAGTACTATGTGTTCTAAGACATTTCCTTCTAAATCGAGTAACATTTCTATGGAAACGACAGGATTTTCTTTTGGGATACGACAATCTCATTTCCGTTCCACTAATCCTTCTTTACTGCATCCCTCACTCCCAAACATTGACGAATTCACACGGAAATTCCGTCGCTGTGAAATACGAGTACTATGTGTTCTAAGACATTTCCTTCTAAATCGAGTAACGTTTCTATGGAAACGACAGGATTTTCTTTTGGGATACGACAATCACATTTCCGATCCACTAATCCTTCTTTACTGCATCCCTCACTCCCACACATTGAAGAATTCACACGGAAATTGCGTCGCTGTGAAATACGAGTACTATGTGTTCTAAGACATTTCCTTCTAAATCGAGTAACGTTTCTATGGAAACGACAGGATTTTCTTTTGGGATACGACAATCACATTACCGATCCACTAATCCTTCTTTACTGCATCCCTCACTTCCAAACATTGACGAATTCACACGGAAATTCCGTCGCTATGAAATACGAGTACTATGTGTTCTAAGACATTTCCTTCTAAATCGAGTAAAGTTTCTATGGAAACGACAGGATTTTCTTTTGGGATACGACAATCTCATTTCCGTTCCACTAATCCTTCTTTACTGCATCCCTCACTCCCAAACATTGACGAATTCACACGGAAATTCCGTCGCTGTGAAATACGAGTACTATGTGTTCTAAGACATTTCCTTCTAAATCGAGTAACGTTTCTATGGAAACGACAGGATTTTCTTTTCGGATACGACAATCACATTTCCGATCCACTAATCGTTCTTTACTGCATCCCTCACTCCCACACATTGAAGAATTCACACGGAAATTGCGTCGCCGTGAAATACGAGTACTATGTGTTCTAAGACATTTCCTTCTAAATCGAGTAACGTTTCTATGGAAACGACAGGATTTTCTTTTGGGATACGACAATCACGTTTCCGATCCACTAATCCTTCTTTACTGCATCCCTCACTTCCAAACATTGACGAATTCACACGGAAATTCCGTCGCTATGAAATACGAGTACTATGTGTTCTAAGACATTTCCTTCTAAATCGAGTAAAGTTTCTATGGAAACGACAGGATTTTCTTTTGGGATACGACAATCACATTTCCGATCCACTAATCCTTCTTTACTGCATACCTCACTCCCAAACATTGACGAATTCACACGGAAATTCCGTCGCTATGAAATACGAGTACTATGTGTTCTAAGACATTTCCTTCTAACTCGAGTATCGTTTCTATGGAAACGACAGGATTTTCTTTTGGGATACGACAATCACATTTCCGATCCACTAATCCTTCTTTACTGCATCCCTTACTCCCAAACATTGACGAATTTACACGGAAATTCCGTCGCTGTGAAATACGAGTACTATGTGTTCTAAGACATTTCCTTCTAAATCGAGTAACGTTTCTATGGAAACGACAGGATTTTCTTTTGGGATACGACAATCACATTTCCGATCCACTAATCCTTCTTTACTGCATCCCTCACTCCCAAACATTGACGAATTCACACGGAAATTCCGTCGCTATGAAATACGAGTACTATGTGTTCTAAGACATTTCCTTCTAAATCGAGTAACGTTTCTATGGAAACGACAGGATTTACTTTTTGGATACGACAATCACATTTCCGATCCACTAATCCTTCTTTACTGCATCCCTCACTCCCACACATTGAAGAATTCACACGGAAATTCCGTCGCTGTGAAATACGAGTACTATGTGTTCTAAGACATTTCCTTCTAAATCGAGTAATGTTTCTATGGAAACGACAGGATTTTCTTTTGGGATACGACAATCTCATTTCCGAACCACTAATCCTTCTTTACTGCATCCCTCACTCCCAAACATTGAAGAATTCACACGGAAATTCCGTCGCTATGAAATACGAGTACTATGTGATCTAAGACATTTCCTTGTAAATCGAGTAACGTTTCTATGGAAACGACAGGAATTTCTTTTGGGATACGACAATCTCATTTCCGATCCACTAATCGTTCTCTACTGCATCCCTCACTCCCAAACATTGACGAATTTACACGGAAATTCCGTCACTATGAAATACGAGTACTATGCGTTCTAAGACATTTCCTTCTAAATCGAGTAACGTTTCTATGGAAACGACAGGATTTTCTTTTGGGATACGACAATCACATTTCCGATCCACTAATCCTTCTTTACTGCATCCCTCACTCCCAAACATTGACGAATTCACACGGAAATTCCGTCGCTATGAAATACGAGTACTATGTGTTCTAAGACATTTCCATCTAAATCGAGTAACGTTTCTATGGAAACGACAGGATTTTCTTTTGGGATACGACAATCACATTTCCGATCCACTAATCCTTCTTTACTGCATCCATCACTCCCAAACATTGACGAATTCACACGGAAATTCCGTCGCTGTGAAATACGAGTACTATGTGTTCTAAGACATTTCCTTATAAATCGAGTAACGTTTCTATGGAAACGACAGGATTTTCTTTTGGGATACGAATATCTCAATTCCGATCCACTAATCCTTCTTTACTGCATCCCTCACTCCCAAACATTGGCGAATTCACACGGAAATTCCGTCGCTATGAAATACGAGTACTATGTGATCTAAGACATTTCCTTCTAAATCGAGTAACGTTTCTATGGAAACAACAGGATTTTCTTTTGGGATACGACAATCTCATTTCCGATCCACTAATCCTTCTTTACTGCATCCCTCACTCCCAAACATTGACGAATTCACACGGAAATTCCGTCGCTATGAAATACGAGTACTATGTGTTCTAAGACATTTCCTTCTAAATCGAGTAACGTTTCTATGGAAACGACAGGATTTTCTTTTGGGATACGACAATGTCATTTCCGATCCACTAATCCTTCTTTACTGAATCCCTCACTCCCAAACATTGACGAATTCACACGGAAATTCCGTCGCTGTGAAATACGAGTACTATGTGTTCTAAGACATTTCCATCTAAATCGAGTAACGTTTCTATGGAAACGACAGGATTTTCTTTTGGGATACGACAATCTCATTTCCGATCCACTAATCCTTCTTTACTGCATCCCTCACACCCAAACATTGACGAATTCACACGGAAATTGCGTCGCTGTGAAATACGAGTACTATCTGTTCTAAGACATTTCCTTCTAAATCGAGTAACGTTTCTATGGAAACGACAGGATTTTCTTTTGGGATACGACAATCTCATTTCCGATCCACTAATCCTTCTTTACTGCATCCCTCACTCCCAAACATTGACGAATTCACACGGAAATTCCGTCGCTATGAAATACGAGTACTATGTGATCTAAGACATTTCCTTCTAAATCGAGTAACGTTTCTATGGAAACGACAGGATTTTCTTTTGGGATACGACAATCTCATTTCCGATCCACTAAACCTTCTTTACTGCATCCCTCACTCCCAAACATTGACGAATTCACACGGAAATTCCGTCGCTGTGAAATACGAGTACTATGTGTTCTAAGACATTTCCTTCTAAATCGAGTAACGTTTCTATGGAAACGACAGGATTTTCTTTTGGGATACGACAATCTCATTTCCGTTCCACTAATCCTTCTTTACTGCATCCCTCACTCCCAAACATTGACGAATTCACACGGAAATTCCGTCGCTGTGAAATACGAGTACTATGTGTTCTAAGACATTTCCTTCTAAATCGAGTAACGTTTCTATGGAAACGACAGGATTTTCTTTTCGGATACGAAAATCACATTTCCGATCCACTAATCTTTCTTTACTGCATCCCTCACTCCCACACATTGAAGAATTCACACGGAAATTGCGTCGCTGTGAAATACGAGTACTATGTGTTCTAAGACATTTCCTTCTAAATCGAGTAACGTTTCTATGGAAACGACAGGATTTTCTTTTGGGATACGACAATCAAATTTCCGATCCACTAATCCTTCTTTACAGCATCCCTCACTCCCAAACATTGACGAATTCACACGGAAATTGCGTCGCTGTGATATACGAGTACTATGTGTTCTAAGACATTTCCTTCTAAATCGAGTAACATTTCTATGGAAACGACAGGATTTTCTTTTGGGATACGACAATCTCATTTCCGTTCCACTAATCCTTCTTTACTGCATCCCTCACTCCCAAACATTGACGAATTCACACGGAAATTCCGTCGCTGTGAAATACGAGTACTATGTGTTTAAGACATTTCCTTCTAAATCGAGTAACGTTTCTATGGAAACGACAGGATTTTCTTTTGGGATACGACAATCACATTTCCGATCCACTAATCCTTCTTTACTGCATCCCTCACTCCCACACATTGAAGAATTCACACGGAAATTGCGTCGCTGTGAAATACGAGTACTATGTGTTCTAAGACATTTCCTTCTAAATCGAGTAACGTTTCTATGGAAACGACAGGATTTTCTTTTGGGATACGACAATCACATTACCGATCCACTAATCCTTCTTTACTGCATCCCTCACTTCCAAACATTGACGAATTCACACGGAAATTCCGTCGCTATGAAATACGAGTACTATGTGTTCTAAGACATTTCCTTCTAAATCGAGTAAAGTTTCTATGGAAACGACAGGATTTTCTTTTGGGATACGACAATCACATTTCCGATCCACTAACCCTTCTTTACTGCATACCTCACTCCCAAACATTGACGAATTCACACGGAAATTCCGTCGCTATGAAATACGAGTACTATGTGTTCTAAGACATTTCCTTCTAAATCGAGTAACGTTTCTATGGAAACGACAGGATTTTCTTTTGGGATACGACAATCACATTTCCGATCCACTAATCCTTCTTTACAGCATCCCTCACTCCCACACATTGAAGAATTCACACGGAAATTGCGTCGCTGTGAAATACGAGTACTATGTGTTCTAAGACATTTCCTTCTAAATCGAGTAACGTTTCTATTGAAACGACAGGATTTTCTTTTTGGATACGACAATCACATTTCCGATCCACTAATCCTTCTTTACTGCATCCCTCACTCCCAAACATTGACGAATTCACACGGAAATTGCGTCGCTGTGATATACGAGTACTATGTGTTCTAAGACATTTCCTTCTAAATCGAGTAACATTTCTATGGAAACGACAGGATTTTCTTTTGGGATACGACAATCTCATTTCCGTTCCACTAATCCTTCTTTACTGCATCCCTCACTCCCACACATTGACGAATTCACACGGAAATTCCGTCGCTGTGAAATACGAGTACTATGTGTTCTAAGACATTTCCTTCTAAATCGAGTAACGTTTCTATGGAAACGACAGGATTTTCTTTTCGGATACGACAATCTCATTTCCGATCCACTAATCCTTCTTTACTGCATCCCTCACTCCCACACATTGAAGAATTCACACGGAAATTGCGTCGCCGTGAAATACGAGTACTATGTGTTCTAAGACATTTCCTTCTAAATCGAGTAACGTTTCTATGGAAACGACAGGATTTTCTTTTGGGATACGACAATCACGTTTCCGATCCACTAATCCTTCTTTACTGCATCCCTCACTTCCAAACATTGACGAATTCACACGGAAATTCCGTCGCTATGAAATACGAGTACTATGTGTTCTAAGACATTTCCTTCTAAATCGAGTAAAGTTTCTATGGAAACGACAGGATTTTCTTTTGGGATACGACAATCACATTTCCGATCCACTAATCCTTCTTTACTGCATACCTCACTCCCAAACATTGACGAATTCACACGGAAATTCCGTCGCTATGAAATACGAGTACTATGTGTTCTAAGACATTTCCTTCTAAATCGAGTATCGTTTCTATGGAAACGACAGGATTTTCTTTTGGGATACGACAATCACATTTCCGATCCACTAATCCTTCTTTACTGCATCCCTTACTCCCAAACATTGACGAATTTACACGGAAATTCCGTCGCTGTGAAATACGAGTACTATGTGTTCTAAGACATTTCCTTCTAAATCGAGTAACGTTTCTATGGAAACGACAGGATTTTCTTTTGGGATACGACAATCACATTTCCGATCCACTAATCCTTCTTTACTGCATCCCTCACTCCCAAACATTGAAGAATTCACACGGATATTGCGTCGCTGTGAAATACGAGTACTATGTGTTCTAAGACATTTCCTTCTAAATCGAGTAACGTTTCTATGGAAACGACAGGATTTTCTTTTGGGATACGACAATCACATTTCCGATCCACTAATACTTCTTTGCTGCATCCCGCACTCCCAAACATTGACGAATTCACACGGAAATTGCGTCGCTGTGAAATACGAGTACTATGTGTTCTAAGACATTTCCTTCTAAATCGAGTAACGTTTCTATGGAAACGACAGGATTTTCTTTTGGGATACGACAATCTCATTTCCGATCCACTGATCCTTCTTTACTGCATCCCTCACTCCCAAACATTGACGAATTCACACGGAAATTCCGTCGCTATGAAATACGAGTACTATGTGTTCTAAGACATTTCCTTCTAAATCGAGTAACGTTTCTATGGAAACGACAGGATTTTCTTTTGGGATACGACAATCACATTTACGATCCACTAATCCTTCTTTATTGCATCCCTCACTCCCACACATTGAAGAATTCACACGGAAATTGCGTCGCTGTGAAATACGAGTACTATGTGTTCTAAGACATTTCCTTCTAAATCGAGTAACGTTTCTATGGAAACGACAGGATATTCTTTTGGGATACGACAATCACATTTCCGATCCACTAATCCTTCTTTACTGCATCCCTCACTCCCACACATTGAAGAATTCACACGGAAATTGCGTCGCTGTGAAATACGAGTACTATGTGTTCTAAGACATTTCCTTCTAAATCGAGTAACGTTTCTATGGAAACGACAGGATTTTCTTTTGGGATACGACAATCACATTTCCGATCCACTAATCCTTCTTTACTGCATCCCTCACTCCCACACATTGAAGAATTCACACGGAAATTGCGTCGCTGTGAAATACGAGTACTATGTGTTCTAAGACATTTCCTTCTAAATCGAGTAACGTTTCTATGGAAACGACAGGATTTTCTTTTGAGATACGACAATCACATTTCCGATCCACTAATCCTTCTTTACTGCATCCCTCACTCCCACACATTGAAGAATTCACACGGAAATTGCGTCGCTGTGAAATACGAGTACTATGTGTTCTAAGACATTTCCTTCTAAATCGAGTAACGTTTCTATGGAAACGACAGGATTTTCTTTTGGGATACGACAATCACATTTCCGATCCACTAATCCTTCTTTACTGCATCCCTCACTCCCACACATTGAAGAATTCACACGGAAATTGCGTCGCTGTGATATACGAGTACTATGTATTCTAAGACATTTCCTTCTAAATCGAGTAACGTTTCTATGGAAACGACAGGATTTTCTTTTGGGATACGAAAATCTCATTTCCGTTCCACTAATCCTTCTTTACTGCATCCCTCACTCCCAAACATTGACGAATTCACACGGAAATTCCGTCGCTATGAAATACGAGTACTATGTGTTCTAAGACATTTCCTTCTAAATCGAGTAACGTTTCTATGGAAACGACAGGATTTTCTTTTGGGATACGACAATGTCATTTCCGATCCACTAATCCTTCTTTACTGAATCCCTCACTCCCAAACATTGAAGAATTCACACGGAAATTCCGTCGCTATGAAATACGAGTACTATGTGATCTAAGACATTTCCTTCTAAATCGAGTAACGTTTCGATGGAAACGACAGGATTTTCTTTTGGGATACGACAATCTCATTTCCGATCCACTAATCGTTCTTTACTGCATCCCTCACTCCCAAACATTGACGAATTCACACGGAAATTCCGTCACTATGAAATACGAGTACTATGTGTTCTAAGACATTTCCTTCTAAATCGAGTAACGTTTCTATGGAAACGACAGGATTTTCTTTTGGGATACGACAATCACATTTCCGATCCACTAATCCTTCTTTACTGCATCCCTCACTCCCAAACATTGACGAATTCACACGGAAATTCCGTCGCTATGAAATACGAGTACTATGTGTTCTAAGACATTTCCTTCTAAATCGAGTAACGTTTCTATGGAAACGACAGGATTTTCTTTTGGGATACGACAATCACATTTCCGATCCACTAATCCTTCTTTACTGCATCCATCACACCCAAACATTGACGAATTCACACGGAAATTCCGTCGCTGTGAAATACGAGTACTATGTGTTCTAAGAAATTTCCTTCTAAATCGAGTAACGTTTCTATGGAAACGACAGGATTTTCTTTTGGGATACGACAATCTCATTTCCGATCCACTAATCCTTCTTTACTGCATCCCTCACTCCCAAACATTGGCGAATTCACACGGAAATTCCGTCGCTATGAAATACGAGTACTATGTGATCTAAGAAATTTCCTTCTAAATCGAGTAACGTTTCTATGGAAACAACAGGATTTTCTTTTGGGATACGACAATCTCATTTCCGATCCACCAATCCTTCTTTACTGCATCCCTCACTCCCAAACATTGACGAATTCACACGGAAATTCCGTCGCTATGAAATACTAGTACTATGTGTTCTAAGACGTTTCCTTCTAAATCGAGTAACGTTTCTATGGAAACGACAGGATTTTCTTTTGGGATACGACAATGTCATTTCCGATCCACTAATCCTTCTTTACTGCATCCCTCACTCCCAAACATTGAAGAATTCACACGGAAATTCCGTCGCTATGAAATACGAGTACTATGTGATCTAAGACATTTCCTTCTAAATCGAGTAACGTTTCTATGGAAACGACAGGATTTTCTTTTGGGATACGACAATCTCATTTCCGATCCACTAATCGTTCTTTTACTGCATCCCTCACTCCCAAACATTGACGAATTCACACGGAAATTCCGTCACTATGAAATACGAGTACTATGTGTTCTAAGACATTTCCTTCTAAATCGAGTAACGTTTCTATGGAAACGACAGGATTTTCTTTTGGGATACGACAATCACATTTCCGATCCACTAATCCTTCTTTACTGCATCCCTCACTCCCAAACATTGACGAATTCACACGGAAACTCCGTCGCTATGAAATACGAGTACTATGTGTTCTAAGACATTTCCTTCTAAATCGAGTAACGTTTCTATGGAAACGACAGGATTTTCTTTTGGGATACGACAATCACATTTCCGATCCACTAATCCTTCTTTACTGCATCCATCACTCCCAAACATTGACGAATTCACACGGAAATTCCGTCGCTGTGAAATACGAGTACTATGTGTTCTAAGACATTTCCTTCTAAATCGAGTAACGTTTCTATGGAAACGACAGGATTTTCTTTTGGGATACGACAATCTCATTTCCGATCCACTAATCCTTCTTTACTGCATCCCTCACCCCCAAACATTGGCGAATTCACACGGAACTTTCGTCGCTATGAAATACGAGTACTATGTGATCTAAGACATTTCCTTCTAAATCGAGTAACGTTTCTATGGAAACAACAGGATTTTCTTTTGGGATACGACAATCTCATTTCCGATCCACTAATCCTTCTTTACTGCATCCCTCACTCCCAAACATTGACGAATTCACACGGAAATTCCGTCGCTATGAAATACGAGTACTATGTGTTCTAAGACATTTCCTTCTAAATCGAGTAACGTTTCTATGGAAACGACAGGATTTTCTTTTGGGATACGACAATGTCATTTCCGATCCACTAATCCTTCTTTACTGAATCCCTCACTCCCAAACATTGACGAATTCACACGGAAATTCCGTCGCTGTGAAATACGAGTACTATGTGTTCTAAGACATTTCCATCTAAATCGAGTAACGTTTCTATGGAAACGACAGGATTTTCTTTTGGGATACGACAATCTCATTTCCGATCCACTAATCCTTCTTTACTGCATCCCTCACTCCCAAACATTGACGAATTCACACGGAAATTCCGTCGCTGTGAAATACGAGTACTATCTGTTCTAAGACATTTCCTTCTAAATCGAGTAACGTTTCTATGGAAACGACAGGATTTTCTTTTGGGATACGACAATCTCATTTCCGATCCACTAATCCTTCTTTACTGCATCCCTCACTCCCAAACATTGACGAATTCACACGGAAATTCCGTCGCTATGAAATACGAGTACTATGTGATCTAAGACATTTCCTTCTAAATCGAGTAACGTTTCTATGGAAACGACAGGATTTTCTTTTGGGATACGACAATCTCATTTCCGATCCACTAATCCTTCTTTACTGCATCCCTCACTCCCAAACATTGACGAATTCACACGGAAATTCCGTCGCTGTGAAATACGAGTACTATGTGTTCTAAGACATTTCCTTCTAAATCGAGTAACGTTTCTATGGAGACGACAGGATTTTCTTTTGGGATACGACAATCTCATTTCCGTTCCACTAATCCTTCTTTACTGCATCCCTCACTCCCAAACATTGACGAATTCACACGGAAATTCCGTCGCTGTGAAATACGAGTACTATGTGTTCTAAGACATTTCCTTCTAAATCGAGTAACGTTTCTATGGAAACGACAGGATTTTCTTTTGGGATACGAAAATCACATTTCCGATCCACTAATCTTTCTTTACTGCATCCCTCACTCCCACACATTGAAGAATTCACACGGAAATTGCGTCGCTGTGAAATACGAGTACTATGTGTTCTAAGACATTTCCTTCTAAATCGAGTAACGTTTCTATGGAAACGACAGGATTTTCTTTTGGGATACGACAATCACATTTCCGATCCACTAATCCTTCTTTACTGCATCCCTCACTCCCAAACATTGACGAATTCACACGGAAATTGCGTCGCTGTGATATACGAGTACTATGTGTTCTAAGACATTTCCTTCTAAATCGAGTAACATTTCTATGGAAACGACAGGATTTTCTTTTGGGATACGACAATCTCATTTCCGTTCCACTAATCCTTCTTTACTGCATCCCTCACTCCCAAACATTGACGAATTCACACGGAAATTCCGTCGCTGTGAAATACGATTACTATGTGTTCTAAGACATTTCCTTCTAAATCGAGTAACGTTTCTATGGAAACGACAGGATTTTCTTTTGGGATACGACAATCACATTTCCGATCCACTAATCCTACTTTACTGCATCCCTCACTCCCACACATTGAAGAATTCACACGGAAATTGCGTCACTGTGAAATACGAGTACTATGTGTTCCAAGACATTTCCTTCTAAATCGAGTAACGTTTCTATGGAAACGACAGGATTTTCTTTTGGGATACGACAATCACATTTCCGATCCACTAATCCTTCTTTACTGCATCCCTCACTTCCAAACATTGACGAATTCACACGGAAATTCCGTCGCTATGAAATACGAGTACTATGTGTTCTAAGACATTTCCTTCTAAATCGAGTAAAGTTTCTATGGAAACGACAGGATTTTCTTTTGGGATACGACAATCACATTTCCGATCCACTAATCCTTCTTTACTGCATACCTCACTCCCAAACATTGACGAATTCACACGGAAATTCCGCCGCTATGAAATACGAGTACTATGTGTTCTAAGACATTTTCTTCTAAATCGAGTAACGTTTCTATGGAAACGACAGGTTTTTCTTTTGGGATACGACAATCACATTTCCGATCCACTAATCCTTCTTTACTGCATCCCTCACTCCCACACATTGAAGAATTCACACGGAAATTGCGTCGCTGTGAAATACGAGTACTATGTGTTCTAAGACATTTCCTTCTAAATCGAGTAACGTTTCTATTGAAACGACAGGATTTTCTTTTGGGATACGACAATCACATTTCCGATCCACTAATCCTTCTTTACTGCATCCCTCACTCCCAAACATTGACGAATTCACACGGAAATTGCGTCGCTGTGATATACGAGTACTATGTGTTCTAAGACATTTCCTTCTAAATCGAGTAACATTTCTATGGAAACGACAGGATTTTCTTTTGGGATACGACAATCTCATTTCCGTTCCACTAATCCTTCTTTACTGCATCCCTCACTCCCAAACATTGACGAATTCACACGGAAATTCCGTCGCTGTGAAATACGAGTACTATGTGTTCTAAGACATTTCCTTCTAAATCGAGTAACGTTTCTATGGAAACGACAGGATTTTCTTTTCGGATACGACAATCACATTTCCGATCCACTAATTCCTTCTTTACTGCATCCCTCACTCCCACACATTGAAGAATTCACACGGAAATTGCGTCGCCGTGAAATACGAGTACTATGTGTTCTAAGACATTTCCTTCTAAATCGAGTAACGTTTCTATGGAAACGACAGGATTTTCTTTTGGGATACGACAATCACGTTTCCGATCCACTAATCCTTCTTTACTGCATCCCTCACTTCCAAACATTGACGAATTCACACGGAAATTCCGTCGCTATGAAATACGAGTACTATGTGTTCTAAGACATTTCCTTCTAAATCGAGTAAAGTTTCTATGGAAACGACAGGATTTTCTTTTGGGATACGACAATCACATTTCCGATCCACTAATCCTTCTTTACTGCATACCTCACTCCCAAACATTGACGAATTCACACGGAAATTCCGTCGCTATGAAATACGAGTACTATGTGTTCTAAGACATTTCCTTCTAAATCGAGTATCGTTTCTATGGAAACGACAGGATTTTCTTTTGGGATACGACAATCACATTTCCGATCCACTAATCCTTCTTTACTGCATCCCTTACTCCCAAACATTGACGAATTCACATGGAAATTCCGTCGCTGTGAAATACGAGTACTATGTGTTCTAAGACATTTCCTTCTAAATCGAGTAACGTTTCTATGGAAACGACAGGATTTTCTTTTGGGATACGACAATCACATTTCCGATCCACTAATCCTTCTTTACTGCATCCCTCACTCCCAAACATTGAAGAATTCACACGGATATTGCGTCGCTGTGAATTACGAGTACTATGTGTTCTAAGACATTCCTTCTAAATCGAGTAACGTTTCTATGGAAACGACAGGATTTTCTTTTGGGATACGACAATGTCATTTCCGATCCACTAATCCTTCTTTACTGCATCCCTCACTCCCAAACATTGACGAATTCACACGGAAATTCCGTCGCTGTGAAATACGAGTACTATGTGTTCTAAGACATTTCCTTCTAAATCGAGTAACGTTTCTATGGAAACGACAGGATTTTCTTTTGGGATACGACAATCACATTTCCGATCCACTAATCCTTCTTTGCTGCATCCCGCCCTCCCAAACATTGACGAATTCACACGGAAATCGCGTCGCTGTGAAATACGAGTACTATGTGTTCTAAGACATTTCCTTCTAAATCGAGTAACGTTTCTATGGAAACGACAGGTTTTTCTTTTGGGATACGACAATCTCATTTCCGATCCACTAATCCTTCTTTACTGAATCCCTCACTCCCAAACATTGACGAATTCACACGGAAATTCCGTCGCTATGAAATACGAGTACTATGTGTTCTAAGACATTTCCGTCTAAATCGAGTAACGTTTCTATGGAAACGACAGGATTTTCTTTTGGGATACGACAATCACATTTACGATCCACTAATCCTTCTTTATTGCATCCCTCACTCCCACACATTGAAGAATTCACACGGAAATTGCGTCGCTGTGAAATACGAGTACTATGTGTTCTAAGACATTTCCTTCTAAATCGAGTAACGTTTCTATGGAAACGACAGGATATTCTTTTGGGATACGACAATCACATTTCCGATCCACTAATCCTTCTTTACTGCATCCCTCACTCCCACACATTGAAGAATTCACACGGAAATTGCGTCGCTGTGAAATACGAGTACTATGTGTTCTAAGACATTTCCTTCTAAATCGAGTAACGTTTCTATGGAAACGACAGGATTTTCTTTTGGGATACGACAATCACATTTCCGATCCACTAATCCTTCTTTACTGCATCCCTCACTCCCACACATTGAAGAATTCACACGGAAATTGCGTCGCTGTGAAATACGAGTACTATGTGTTCTAAGACATTTCCTTCTAAATCGAGTAACGTTTCTATGGAAACGACAGGATTTTCTTTTGGGATACGACAATCACATTTCCGATCCACTAATCCTTCTTTACTGCATCCCTCACTCCCACACATTGAAGAATTCACACGGAAATTGCGTCGCTGTGAAATACGAGTACTATGTGTTCTAAGACATTTCCTTCTAAATCGAGTAACGTTTCTATGGAAACGACAGGATTTTCTTTTGGGATACGACAATCACATTTCCGATCCACTAATCCTTCTTTACTGCATCCCTCACTCCCACACATTGAAGAATTCACACGGAAATTGCGTCGCTGTGAAATACGAGTACTATGTGTTCTAAGACATTTCCTTCTAAATCGAGTAACGTTTCTATGGAAACGACAGGATTTTCTTTTGGGATACGAAAATCACATTTCCGATCCACTAATCCTTCTTTACTGCATCCCTCACTCCCACACATTGAAGAATTCACACGGAAATTGCGTCGCTGTGAAATACGAGTACTATGTGTTCTAAGACATTTCCTTCTAAATCGAGTATCGTTTCTATGGAAACGACAGGATTTTCTTTTGGGATACGACAATCACATTTCCGATCCACTAATCCTTCTTTACTGCATCCCTTACTCCCAAACATTGACGAATTCACATGGAAATTCCGTCGCTGTGAAATACGAGTACTATGTGTTCTAAGACATTTCCTTCTAAATCGAGTAACGTTTCTATGGAAACGACAGGATTTTCTTTTGGGATACGACAATCACATTTCCGATCCACTAATCCTTCTTTACTGCATCCCTCACTCCCAAACATTGAAGAATTCACACGGATATTGCGTCGCTGTGAATTACGAGTACTATGTGTTCTAAGACATTCCTTCTAAATCGAGTAACGTTTCTATGGAAACGACAGGATTTTCTTTTGGGATACGACAATGTCATTTCCGATCCACTAATCCTTCTTTACTGCATCCCTCACTCCCAAACATTGACGAATTCACACGGAAATTCCGTCGCTGTGAAATACGAGTACTATGTGTTCTAAGACATTTCCTTCTAAATCGAGTAACGTTTCTATGGAAACGACAGGATTTTCTTTTGGGATACGACAATCACATTTCCGATCCACTAATCCTTCTTTGCTGCATCCCGCCCTCCCAAACATTGACGAATTCACACGGAAATCGCGTCGCTGTGAAATACGAGTACTATGTGTTCTAAGACATTTCCTTCTAAATCGAGTAACGTTTCTATGGAAACGACAGGTTTTTCTTTTGGGATACGACAATCTCATTTCCGATCCACTAATCCTTCTTTACTGAATCCCTCACTCCCAAACATTGACGAATTCACACGGAAATTCCGTCGCTATGAAATACGAGTACTATGTGTTCTAAGACATTTCCGTCTAAATCGAGTAACGTTTCTATGGAAACGACAGGATTTTCTTTTGGGATACGACAATCACATTTACGATCCACTAATCCTTCTTTATTGCATCCCTCACTCCCACACATTGAAGAATTCACACGGAAATTGCGTCGCTGTGAAATACGAGTACTATGTGTTCTAAGACATTTCCTTCTAAATCGAGTAACGTTTCTATGGAAACGACAGGATATTCTTTTGGGATACGACAATCACATTTCCGATCCACTAATCCTTCTTTACTGCATCCCTCACTCCCACACATTGAAGAATTCACACGGAAATTGCGTCGCTGTGAAATACGAGTACTATGTGTTCTAAGACATTTCCTTCTAAATCGAGTAACGTTTCTATGGAAACGACAGGATTTTCTTTTGGGATACGACAATCACATTTCCGATCCACTAATCCTTCTTTACTGCATCCCTCACTCCCACACATTGAAGAATTCACACGGAAATTGCGTCGCTGTGAAATACGAGTACTATGTGTTCTAAGACATTTCCTTCTAAATCGAGTAACGTTTCTATGGAAACGACAGGATTTTCTTTTGGGATACGACAATCACATTTCCGATCCACTAATCCTTCTTTACTGCATCCCTCACTCCCACACATTGAAGAATTCACACGGAAATTGCGTCGCTGTGAAATACGAGTACTATGTGTTCTAAGACATTTCCTTCTAAATCGAGTAACGTTTCTATGGAAACGACAGGATTTTCTTTTGGGATACGACAATCACATTTCCGATCCACTAATCCTTCTTTACTGCATCCCTCACTCCCACACATTGAAGAATTCACACGGAAATTGCGTCGCTGTGAAATACGAGTACTATGTGTTCTAAGACATTTCCTTCTAAATCGAGTAACGTTTCTATGGAAACGACAGGATTTTCTTTTGGGATACGAAAATCACATTTCCGATCCACTAATCCTTCTTTACTGCATCCCTCACTCCCACACATTGAAGAATTCACACGGAAATTGCGTCGCTGTGAAATACGAGTACTATGTGTTCTAAGACATTTCCTTCTAAATCGAGTAACGTTTCTATCGAAACGACAGGATTTTCTTTTGGGATACGACAATCACATTTCCGATCCACTAATCCTTCTTTACTGCATCCCTCACTCCCAAACATTGACGAATTCACACGGAAATTGCGTCGCTGTGATATACGAGTACTATGTGTTCTAAGACATTTCCTTCTAAATCGAGTAACGTTTCTATGGAAACGACAGGATTTTCTTTTGGGATACGAAAATCTCATTTCCGTTCCACTAATCCTTCTTTACTGCATCCCTCACTCCCAAACATTGACGAATTCACACGGAAATTCCGTCGCTGTGAAATACGAGTACTATGTGTTCTAAGACATTTCCTTCTAAATCGAGTAACGTTTCTATGGAAAGGACAGGATTTTCTTTTGGGATACGACAATGTCATTTCCGATCCACTAATCCTTCTTTACTGCATCCCTCACTCCCAAACATTGACGAATTCACACGGAAATTCCGTCGTTGTGAAATACGAGTACTATGTGTTCTAAGACATTTCCTTCTAAATCGAGTAACGTTTCTATGGAAACGACAGGATTTTCTTTTGGGATACGACAATCTCATTTCCGATCCACTAATCCTTCTTTACTGCATCCCTCACTCCCAAACATTGACGAATTCACACGGAAATTCCTTCGCTATGAAATACGAGTACTATGTGTTCTAAGACATTTCCTTCTAAATCGAGTAACGTTTCTATGGAAACGACAGGATTTTCTTTTGGGATACGACAATCACATTTACGATCCACTAATCCTTCTTTATTGCATCCCTCACTCCCACACTTTGAAGAATTCACACGGAAATTGCGTCGCTGTGAAATACGAGTACTATGTGTTCTAAGACATTTCCTTCTAAATCGAGTAACGTTTCTATGGAAACGACAGGATTTTCTTTTGGGATACGACAATCACATTTCCGATCCACTAATCCTTCTTTACTGCATCCCTCACTCCCACACATTGAAGAATTCACACGGAAATTGCGTCGCTGTGAAATACGAGTACTATGTGTTCTAAGACATTTCCTTCTAAATGGAGTAACGTTTCTATGGAAACAACAGGATTTTCTTTTGGGATACGACAATCACATTTCCGATCCACTAATCCTTCTTTACTGCATCCCTCACTCCCACACATTGAAGATTTCACACGGAAATTGCGTCGCTGTGAAATACGAGTACTATGTGTTCTAAGACATTTCCTTCTAAATCGAGTAACGTTTCTATGGAAACGACAGGATTTTCTTTTGGGATACGACAATCACATTTCCGATCCACTAATCCTTCTTTACTGCATCCCTCACTCCCACACATTGAAGAATTCACACGGAAATTGCGTCGCTGTGAAATACGAGTACTATGTGTTCTAAGACATTTCCTTCTAAATGGAGTAACGTTTCTATGGAAACAACAGGATTTTCTTTTGGGATACGACAATCACATTTCCGATCCACTAATTCCTTCTTTACTGCATCCCTCACTCCCACACATTGAAGAATTCACACGGAAATTGCGTCGCCGTGAAATACGAGTACTATGTGTTCTAAGACATTTCCTTCTAAATCGAGTAACGTTTCTATGGAAACGACAGGATTTTCTTTTGGGATACGACAATCACGTTTCCGATCCACTAATCCTTCTTTACTGCATCCCTCACTTCCAAACATTGACGAATTCACACGGAAATTCCGTCGCTATGAAATACGAGTACTATGTGTTCTAAGACATTTCCTTCTAAATCGAGTAAAGTTTCTATGGAAACGACAGGATTTTCTTTTGGGATACGACAATCACATTTCCGATCCACTAATCCTTCTTTACTGCATACCTCACTCCCAAACATTGACGAATTCACACGGAAATTCCGTCGCTATGAAATACGAGTACTATGTGTTCTAAGACATTTCCTTCTAAATCGAGTATCGTTTCTATGGAAACGACAGGATTTTCTTTTGGGATACGACAATCACATTTCCGATCCACTAATCCTTCTTTACTGCATCCCTTACTCCCAAACATTGACGAATTCACATGGAAATTCCGTCGCTGTGAAATACGAGTACTATGTGTTCTAAGACATTTCCTTCTAAATCGAGTAACGTTTCTATGGAAACGACAGGATTTTCTTTTGGGATACGACAATCACATTTCCGATCCACTAATCCTTCTTTACTGCATCCCTCACTCCCAAACATTGAAGAATTCACACGGATATTGCGTCGCTGTGAATTACGAGTACTATGTGTTCTAAGACATTCCTTCTAAATCGAGTAACGTTTCTATGGAAACGACAGGATTTTCTTTTGGGATACGACAATGTCATTTCCGATCCACTAATCCTTCTTTACTGCATCCCTCACTCCCAAACATTGACGAATTCACACGGAAATTCCGTCGCTGTGAAATACGAGTACTATGTGTTCTAAGACATTTCCTTCTAAATCGAGTAACGTTTCTATGGAAACGACAGGATTTTCTTTTGGGATACGACAATCACATTTCCGATCCACTAATCCTTCTTTGCTGCATCCCGCCCTCCCAAACATTGACGAATTCACACGGAAATCGCGTCGCTGTGAAATACGAGTACTATGTGTTCTAAGACATTTCCTTCTAAATCGAGTAACGTTTCTATGGAAACGACAGGTTTTTCTTTTGGGATACGACAATCTCATTTCCGATCCACTAATCCTTCTTTACTGAATCCCTCACTCCCAAACATTGACGAATTCACACGGAAATTCCGTCGCTATGAAATACGAGTACTATGTGTTCTAAGACATTTCCGTCTAAATCGAGTAACGTTTCTATGGAAACGACAGGATTTTCTTTTGGGATACGACAATCACATTTACGATCCACTAATCCTTCTTTATTGCATCCCTCACTCCCACACATTGAAGAATTCACACGGAAATTGCGTCGCTGTGAAATACGAGTACTATGTGTTCTAAGACATTTCCTTCTAAATCGAGTAACGTTTCTATGGAAACGACAGGATATTCTTTTGGGATACGACAATCACATTTCCGATCCACTAATCCTTCTTTACTGCATCCCTCACTCCCACACATTGAAGAATTCACACGGAAATTGCGTCGCTGTGAAATACGAGTACTATGTGTTCTAAGACATTTCCTTCTAAATCGAGTAACGTTTCTATGGAAACGACAGGATTTTCTTTTGGGATACGACAATCACATTTCCGATCCACTAATCCTTCTTTACTGCATCCCTCACTCCCACACATTGAAGAATTCACACGGAAATTGCGTCGCTGTGAAATACGAGTACTATGTGTTCTAAGACATTTCCTTCTAAATCGAGTAACGTTTCTATGGAAACGACAGGATTTTCTTTTGGGATACGACAATCACATTTCCGATCCACTAATCCTTCTTTACTGCATCCCTCACTCCCACACATTGAAGAATTCACACGGAAATTGCGTCGCTGTGAAATACGAGTACTATGTGTTCTAAGACATTTCCTTCTAAATCGAGTAACGTTTCTATGGAAACGACAGGATTTTCTTTTGGGATACGACAATCACATTTCCGATCCACTAATCCTTCTTTACTGCATCCCTCACTCCCACACATTGAAGAATTCACACGGAAATTGCGTCGCTGTGAAATACGAGTACTATGTGTTCTAAGACATTTCCTTCTAAATCGAGTAACGTTTCTATGGAAACGACAGGATTTTCTTTTGGGATACGAAAATCACATTTCCGATCCACTAATCCTTCTTTACTGCATCCCTCACTCCCACACATTGAAGAATTCACACGGAAATTGCGTCGCTGTGAAATACGAGTACTATGTGTTCTAAGACATTTCCTTCTAAATCGAGTAACGTTTCTATCGAAACGACAGGATTTTCTTTTGGGATACGACAATCACATTTCCGATCCACTAATCCTTCTTTACTGCATCCCTCACTCCCAAACATTGACGAATTCACACGGAAATTGCGTCGCTGTGATATACGAGTACTATGTGTTCTAAGACATTTCCTTCTAAATCGAGTAACGTTTCTATGGAAACGACAGGATTTTCTTTTGGGATACGAAAATCTCATTTCCGTTCCACTAATCCTTCTTTACTGCATCCCTCACTCCCAAACATTGACGAATTCACACGGAAATTCCGTCGCTGTGAAATACGAGTACTATGTGTTCTAAGACATTTCCTTCTAAATCGAGTAACGTTTCTATGGAAAGGACAGGATTTTCTTTTGGGATACGACAATGTCATTTCCGATCCACTAATCCTTCTTTACTGCATCCCTCACTCCCAAACATTGACGAATTCACACGGAAATTCCGTCGTTGTGAAATACGAGTACTATGTGTTCTAAGACATTTCCTTCTAAATCGAGTAACGTTTCTATGGAAACGACAGGATTTTCTTTTGGGATACGACAATCTCATTTCCGATCCACTAATCCTTCTTTACTGCATCCCTCACTCCCAAACATTGACGAATTCACACGGAAATTCCTTCGCTATGAAATACGAGTACTATGTGTTCTAAGACATTTCCTTCTAAATCGAGTAACGTTTCTATGGAAACGACAGGATTTTCTTTTGGGATACGACAATCACATTTACGATCCACTAATCCTTCTTTATTGCATCCCTCACTCCCACACATTGAAGAATTCACACGGAAATTGCGTCGCTGTGAAATACGAGTACTATGTGTTCTAAGACATTTCCTTCTAAATCGAGTAACGTTTCTATGGAAACGACAGGATTTTCTTTTGGGATACGACAATCACATTTCCGATCCACTAATCCTTCTTTACTGCATCCCTCACTCCCACACATTGAAGAATTCACACGGAAATTGCGTCGCTGTGAAATACGAGTACTATGTGTTCTAAGACATTTCCTTCTAAATGGAGTAACGTTTCTATGGAAACAACAGGATTTTCTTTTGGGATACGACAATCACATTTCCGATCCACTAATCCTTCTTTACTGCATCCCTCACTCCCACACATTGAAGAATTCACACGGAAATTGCGTCGCTGTGAAATACGAGTACTATGTGTTCTAAGACATTTCCTTCTAAATCGAGTAACGTTTCTATGGAAACGACAGGATTTTCTTTTGGGATACGACAATCACATTTCCGATCCACTAATCCTTCTTTACTGCATCCCTCACTCCCACACATTGAAGAATTCACACGGAAATTGCGTCGCTGTGAAATACGAGTACTATGTGTTCTAAGACATTTCCTTCTAAATCGAGTAACGTTTCTATGGAAACGACAGGATTTTCTTTTGGGATACGAAAATCACATTTCCGATCCACTAATCCTTCTTTACTGCATCCCTCACTCCCACACATTGAAGAATTCACACGGAAATTGCGTCGCTGTGAAATACGAGTACTATGTGTTCTAAGACATTTCCTTCTAAATCGAGTAACGTTTCTATGGAAACGACAGGATTTTCTTTTGGGATACGACAATCACATTTCCGATCCACTAATTCTTCTTTACTGCATCCCTCACTCCCACACATTGAAGAATTCACACGGAAATTGCGTCGCTGTGAAATACGAGTACTATGTGTTCTAAGACATTTCCTTCTAAATCGAGTAACGTTTCTATGGAAACGACAGGATTTTCTTTTGGGATACGACAATCACATTTCCGATCCACTAATCCTTCTTTACTGCATCCCTCACTTCCAAACATTGACGAATTCACACGGAAATTCCGTCGCTATGAAATACGAGTACTATGTGTTCAAATACATTTCCTTCTAAATCGAGTAAAGTTTCTATGGAAACGACAGGATTTTCTTTTGGGATACGACAATCACATTTCCGATCCACTAATCCTTCTTTACTGCATACCTCACTCCCAAGCATTGACGAATTCACACGGAAATTCCGTCGCTATGAAATACGAGTACTATGTGTTCTAAGACATTTCCTTCTAAATCGAGTATCGTTTCTATGAAAACGACAGGATTTTCTTTTGGGATACGACAATCACATTTCCGATCCACTAATCCTTCTTTACTGCATCCCTCACTCCCAAACATTGGCGAATTCACACGGAAATTCCGTCGCTATGAAATACGAGTACTATGTGATCTGAGACATTTCCTTCTAAATCGAGTAACGTTTCTATGGAAACAACAGGATTTTCTTTTGGGATACGACAATCTCATTTCCGATCCACTAATCCTTCTTTACTGCATCCCTCACTCCCAAACATTGACGAATTCACACGGAAATTCCGTCGCTATGAAATACGAGTACTATGTGTTCTAAGACATTTCCTTCTAAATCGAGTAACGTTTCTATGGAAACGACAGGATTTTCTTTTGGGATACGACAATGTCATTTCCGATCCACTAATCCTTCTTTACTGAATCCCTCACTCCCAAACATTGACGAATTCACACGGAAATTCCGTCGCTGTGAAATACGAGTACTATGTGTTCTAAGACATTTCCATCTAAATCGAGTAACGTTTCTATGGAAACGACAGGATTTTCTTTTGGGATACGACAATCTCATTTCCGATCCACTAATCCTTCTTTACTGCATCCCTCACTCCCAAACATTGACGAATTCACACGGAAATTCCGTCGCTGTGAAATACGAGTACTATCTGTTCTAAGACATTTCCTTCTAAATCGAGTAACGTTTCTATGGAAACGACAGGATTTTCTTTTGGGATACGACAATCTCATTTCCGATCCACTAATCCTTCTTTACTGCATCCCTCACTCCCAAACATTGACGAATTCACACGGAAATTCCGTCGCTATGAAATACGAGTACTATGTGATCTAAGACATTTCCTTCTAAATCGAGTAACGTTTCTATGGAAACGACAGGATTTTCTTTTGGGATACGACAATCTCATTTCCGATCCACTAATCCTTCTTTACTGCATCCCTCACTCCCAAACATTGACGAATTCACACGGAAATTCCGTCGCTGTGAAATACGAGTACTATGTGTTCTAAGACATTTCCTTCTAAATCGAGTAACGTTTCTATGGAGACGACAGGATTTTCTTTTGGGATACGACAATCTCATTTCCGTTCCACTAATCCTTCTTTACTGCATCCCTCACTCCCAAACATTGACGAATTCACACGGAAATTCCGTCGCTGTGAAATACGAGTACTATGTGTTCTAAGACATTTCCTTCTAAATCGAGTAACGTTTCTATGGAAACGACAGGATTTTCTTTTGGGATACGAAAATCACATTTCCGATCCACTAATCTTTCTTTACTGCATCCCTCACTCCCACACATTGAAGAATTCACACGGAAATTGCGTCGCTGTGAAATACGAGTACTATGTGTTCTAAGACATTTCCTTCTAAATCGAGTAACGTTTCTCTGGAAACGACAGGATTCTCTTTTGGGATACGACAATCACATTTCCGATCCACTAATCCTTCTTTACTGCATCCCTCACTCCCAAACATTGACGAATTCACACGGAAATTGCGTCGCTGTGATATACGAGTACTATGTGTTCTAAGACATTTCCTTCTAAATCGAGTAACATTTCTATGGAAACGACAGGATTTTCTTTTGGGATACGACAATCTCATTTCCGTTCCACTAATCCTTCTTTACTGCATCCCTCACTCCCAAACATTGACGAATTCACACGGAAATTCCGTCGCTGTGAAATACGATTACTATGTGTTCTAAGACATTTCCTTCTAAATCGAGTAACGTTTCTATGGAAACGACAGGATTTTCTTTTGGGATACGACAATCACATTTCCGATCCACTAATCCTACTTTACTGCATCCCTCACTCCCACACATTGAAGAATTCACACGGAAATTGCGTCGCTGTGAAATACGAGTACTATGTGTTCCAAGACATTTCCTTCTAAATCGAGTAACGTTTCTATGGAAACGACAGGATTTTCTTTTGGGATACGACAATCACATTTCCGATCCACTAATCCTTCTTTACTGCATCCCTCACTTCCAAACATTGACGAATTCACACGGAAATTCCGTCGCTATGAAATACGAGTACTATGTGTTCTAAGACATTTCCTTCTAAATCGAGTAAAGTTTCTATGGAAACGACAGGATTTTCTTTTGGGATACGACAATCACATTTCCGATCCACTAATCCTTCTTTACTGCATACCTCACTCCCAAACATTGACGAATTCACACGGAAATTCCGTCGCTATGAAATACGAGTACTATGTGTTCTAAGACATTTTCTTCTAAATCGAGTAACGTTTCTATGGAAACGACAGGTTTTTCTTTTGGGATACGACAATCACATTTCCGATCCACTAATCCTTCTTTACTGCATCCCTCACTCCCACACATTGAAGAATTCACACGGAAATTGCGTCGCTGTGAAATACGAGTACTATGTGTTCTAAGACATTTCCTTCTAAATCGAGTAACGTTTCTATTGAAACGACAGGATTTTCTTTTGGGATACGACAATCACATTTCCGATCCACTAATCCTTCTTTACTGCATCCCTCACTCCCAAACATTGACGAATTCACACGGAAATTGCGTCGCTGTGATATACGAGTACTATGTGTTCTAAGACATTTCCTTCTAAATCGAGTAACATTTCTATGGAAACGACAGGATTTTCTTTTGGGATACGACAATCTCATTTCCGTTCCACTAATCCTTCTTTACTGCATCCCTCACTCCCAAACATTGACGAATTCACACGGAAATTCCGTCGCTGTGAAATACGAGTACTATGTGTTCTAAGACATTTCCTTCTAAATCGAGTAACGTTTCTATGGAAACGACAGGATTTTCTTTTCGGATACGACAATCACATTTCTGATCCACTAATTCCTTCTTTACTGCATCCCTCACTCCCACACATTGAAGAATTCACACGGAAATTGCGTCGCCGTGAAATACGAGTACTATGTGTTCTAAGACATTTCCTTCTAAATCGAGTAACGTTTCTATGGAAACGACAGGATTTTCTTTTGGGATACGACAATCACGTTTCCGATCCACTAATCCTTCTTTACTGCATCCCTCACTTCCAAACATTGACGAATTCACACGGAAATTCCGTCGCTATGAAATACGAGTACTATGTGTTCTAAGACATTTCCTTCTAAATCGAGTAAAGTTTCTATGGAAACGACAGGATTTTCTTTTGGGATACGACAATCACATTTCCGATCCACTAATCCTTCTTTACTGCATACCTCACTCCCAAACATTGACGAATTCACACGGAAATTCCGTCGCTATGAAATACGAGTACTATGTGTTCTAAGACATTTCCTTCTAAATCGAGTATCGTTTCTATGGAAACGACAGGATTTTCTTTTGGGATACGACAATCACATTTCCGATCCACTAATCCTTCTTTACTGCATCCCTTACTCCCAAACATTGACGAATTCACATGGAAATTCCGTCGCTGTGAAATACGAGTACTATGTGTTCTAAGACATTTCCTTCTAAATCGAGTAACGTTTCTATGGAAACGACAGGATTTTCTTTTGGGATACGACAATCACATTTCCGATCCACTAATCCTTCTTTACTGCATCCCTCACTCCCAAACATTGAAGAATTCACACGGATATTGCGTCGCTGTGAATTACGAGTACTATGTGTTCTAAGACATTCCTTCTAAATCGAGTAACGTTTCTATGGAAACGACAGGATTTTCTTTTGGGATACGACAATGTCATTTCCGATTCACTAATCCTTCTTTACTGCATCCCTCACTCCCAAACATTGACGAATTCACACGGAAATTCCGTCGCTGTGAAATACGAGTACTATGTGTTCTAAGACATTTCCTTCTAAATCGAGTAACGTTTCTATGGAAACGACAGGATTTTCTTTTGGGATACGACAATCACATTTCCGATCCACTAATCCTTCTTTGCTGCATCCCGCACTCCCAAACATTGACGAATTCACACGGAAATTGCGTCGCTGTGAAATACGAGTACTATGTGTTCTAAGACATTTCCTTCTAAATCGAGTAACGTTTCTATGGAAACGACAGGTTTTTCTTTTGGGATACGACAATCTCATTTCCGATCCACTAATCCTTCTTTACTGCATCCCTCACTCCCAAACATTGACGAATTCACACGGAAATTCCGTCGCTATGAAATACGAGTACTATGTGTTCTAAGACATTTCCTTCTAAATCGAGTAACGTTTCTATGGAAACGACAGGATTTTCTTTTGGGATACGACAATCACATTTACGATCCACTAATCCTTCTTTATTGCATCCCTCACTCCCACACATTGAAGAATTCACACGGAAATTGCGTCGCTGTGAAATACGAGTACTATGTGTTCTAAGACATTTCCTTCTAAATCGAGTAACGTTTCTATGGAAACGACAGGATATTCTTTTGGGATACGACAATCACATTTCCGATCCACTAATCCTTCTTTACTGCATCCCTCACTCCCACACATTGAAGAATTCACACGGAAATTGCGTCGCTGTGAAATACGAGTACTATGTGTTCTAAGACATTTCCTTCTAAATCGAGTAACGTTTCTATGGAAACGACAGGATTTTCTTTTGGGATACGACAATCACATTTCCGATCCACTAATCCTTCTTTACTGCATCCCTCACTCCCACACATTGAAGAATTCACACGGAAATTGCGTCGCTGTGAAATACGAGTACTATGTGTTCTAAGACATTTCCTTCTAAATCGAGTAACGTTTCTATGGAAACGACAGGATTTTCTTTTGGGATACGACAATCACATTTCCGATCCACTAATCCTTCTTTACTGCATCCCTCACTCCCACACATTGAAGAATTCACACGGAAATTGCGTCGCTGTGAAATACGAGTACTATGTGTTCTAAGACATTTCCTTCTAAATCGAGTAACGTTTCTATGGAAACGACAGGATTTTCTTTTGGGATACGACAATCACATTTCCGATCCACTAATCCTTCTTTACTGCATCCCTCACTCCCACACATTGAAGAATTCACACGGAAATTGCGTCGCTGTGAAATACGAGTACTATGTGTTCTAAGACATTTCCTTCTAAATCGAGTAACGTTTCTATGGAAACGACAGGATTTTCTTTTGGGATACGAAAATCACATTTCCGATCCACTAATCCTTCTTTACTGCATCCCTCACTCCCACACATTGAAGAATTCGCACGGAAATTGCGTCGCTGTGAAATACGAGTACTATGTGTTCTAAGACATTTCCTTCTAAATCGAGTAACGTTTCTATCGAAACGACAGGATTTTCTTTTGGGATACGACAATCACATTTCCGATCCACTAATCCTTCTTTACTGCATCCCTCACTCCCAAACATTGACGAATTCACACGGAAATTGCGTCGCTGTGATATACGAGTACTATGTGTTCTAAGACATTTCCTTCTAAATCGAGTAACGTTTCTATGGAAACGACAGGATTTTCTTTTGGGATACGAAAATCTCATTTCCGTTCCACTAATCCTTCTTTACTGCATCCCTCACTCCCAAACATTGACGAATTCACACGGAAATTCCGTCGCTGTGAAATACGAGTACTATGTGTTCTAAGACATTTCCTTCTAAATCGAGTAACGTTTCTATGGAAACGACAGGATTTTCTTTTGGGATACGACAATGTCATTTCCGATCCACTAATCCTTCTTTACTGCATCCCTCACTCCCAAACATTGACGAATTCACACGGAAATTCCGTCGTTGTGAAATACGAGTACTATGTGTTCTAAGACATTTCCTTCTAAATCGAGTAACGTTTCTATGGAAACGACAGGATTTTCTTTTGGGATACGACAATCTCATTTCCGATCCACTAATCCTTCTTTACTGCATCCCTCACTCCCAAACATTGACGAATTCACACGGAAATTCCTTCGCTATGAAATACGAGTACTATGTGTTCTAAGACATTTCCTTCTAAATCGAGTAACGTTTCTATGGAAACGACAGGATTTTCTTTTGGGATACGACAATCACATTTACGATCCACTAATCCTTCTTTATTGCTTCCCTCACTCCCACACATTGAAGAATTCACACGGAAATTGCGTCGCTGTGAAATACGAGTACTATGTGTTCTAAGACACTTCCTTCTAAATCGAGTAACGTTTCTATGGAAACGACAGGATTTTCTTTTGGGATACGACAATCACATTTCCGATCCACTAATCCTTCTTTACTGCATCCCTCACTCCCACACATTGAAGAATTCACACGGAAATTGCGTCGCTGTGAAATACGAGTACTATGTGTTCTAAGACATTTCATTCTAAATCGAGTAACGTTTCTATGGAAGCGACAGGATTTTCTTTTGGGATACGACAATCAAATTTCCGATCCACTAATCCTTCTTTACTGCATCCCTCACTCCCACACATTGAAGAATTCACACGGAAATTGCGTCGCTGTGAAATACGAGTACTATGTGTTCTAAGACATTTCCTTCTAAATGGAGTAACGTTTCTATGGAAACAACAGGATTTTCTTTTGGAATACGACAATCACATTTCCGATCCACTAATCCTTCTTTACTGCATCCCTCACTCCCACACATTGAAGAATTCACACGGAAATTGCGTCGCTGTGAAATACGAGTACTATGTGTTCTAAGACATTTCCTTCTAAATCGAGTAACGTTTCTATGGAAACGACAGGATTTTCTTTTGGGATACGACAATCACATTTCCGATCCACTAATCCTTCTTTACTGCATCCCTCACTCCCACACATTGAAGAATTCACACGGAAATTGCGTCGCTGTGAAATACGAGTACTATGTGTTCTAAGACATTTCCTTCTAAATCGAGTAACGTTTCTATGGAAACGACAGGATTTTCTTTTGGGATACGAAAATCACATTTCCGATCCACTAATCCTTCTTTACTGCATCCCTCACTCCCACACATTGAAGAATTCACACGGAAATTGCGTCGCTGTGAAATACGAGTACTATGTGTTCTAAGACATTTCCTTCTAAATCGAGTAACGTTTCTATGGAAACGACAGGATTTTCTTTTGGGATACGACAATCACATTTCCGATCCACTAATTCTTCTTCACTGCATCCCTCACTCCCACACATTGAAGAATTCACACGGAAATTGCGTCGCTGTGAAATACGAGTACTATGTGTTCTAAGACATTTCCTTCTAAATCGAGTAACGTTTCTATGGAAACGACAGGATTTTCTTTTGGGATACGACAATCACATTTCCGATCCACTAATCCTTCTTTACTGCATCCCTCACTTCCAAACATTGACGAATTCACACGGAAATTCCGTCGCTATGAAATACGAGTACTATGTGTTCAAATACATTTCCTTCTAAATCGAGTAAAGTTTCTATGGAAACGACAGGATTTTCTTTTGGGATACGACAATCACATTTCCGATCCACTAATCCTTCTTTACTGCATACCTCACTCCCAAGCATTGACGAATTCACACGGAAATGCCGTCGCTATGAAATACGAGTACTATGTGTTCTAAGACATTTCCTTCTAAATCGAGTATCGTTTCTATGAAAACGACAGGATTTTCTTTTGGGATACGACAATCACATTTCCGATCCACTAATCCTTCTTTACTGCATCCCTCACTCCCAAACATTGACGAATTCACACGGAAATTCCGTCGCTGTGAAATACGAGTACTATGTGTTCGAAGACATTTCCTTCTAAATCGAGTAACGTTTCTATGGAAACGACAGGATTTTCTTTTGGGATACGACAATCACATTTCCGATCCACTAATCCTTCTTTACTGCATCCCTCACTCCCAAACATTGAAGAATTCACACGGATATTGCGTCGCTGTGAAATACGAGTACTATGTGTTCTAAGACATTTCCTTCTAAATCGAGTAACGTTTCTATGGAAACGACAGGATTTTCTTTTGGGATACGACAATGTCATTTCCGATCCACTAATCCTTCTTTACTGCATCCCTCACGCCCAAACATTGACGAATTCACACGGAAATTCCGTCGCTGTGAAATACGAGTACTATGTGTTCTAAGACATTTCCTTCTAAATCGAGTAACGTTTCTATGGAAACAACAGAATTTTCTTTTGGGATACGTCAATCACATTTCCGATCCACTAATCCTTCTTTACTGCATCCCCCACTCCCACACATTGAAGAATTCACACGGAAATTCCGTCGCTGTGAAATACGAGTACTATGTGTTCTAAGACATTTCCTTCTAAATCGAGTAACGTTTCTATGGAAACGACAGGATTTTCTTTTGGGATACGACAATCTCATTTCCGAACCACTAATCCTTCTTTACTGCATCCCTCACTCCCAAACATTGAAGAATTCACACGGAAATTCCGTCGCTATGAAATACGAGTACTATGTGATCTAAGACATTTCCTTCTAAATCGAGTAACGTTTCTATGGAAACGACAGGATTTTCTTTTGGGATACGACAATCTCATTTCCGATCCACTAATCGTTCTTTACTGCATCCCTCACTCCCAAACATTGACGAATTCACATGGAAATTCCGTCACTATGAAATACGAGTACTATGTGTTCTAAGACATTTCCTTCTAAATCGAGTAACGTTTCTATGGAAACGACAGGATTTTCTTTTGGGATACGACAATCACATTTCCGATCCACTAATCCTTCTTTACTGCATCCCTCACTCCCAAACATTGACGAATTCACACGGAAATTCCGTCGCTATGAAATACGAGTACTATGTGTTCTAAGACATTTCCTTCTAAATCGAGTAACGTTTCTATGGAAACGACAGGATTTTCTTTTGGGATACGACAATCACATTTCCGATCCACTAATCCTTCTTTACTGCATCCCTCACTCCCAAACATTGACGAATTCACACGGAAATTCCGTCGCTGTGAAATACGAGTACTATGTGTTCTAAGACATTTCCTTCTAAATCGAGTAACGTTTCTATGGAAACGACAGGATTTTCTTTTGGGATACGACAATCTCATTTCCGATCCACTAATCCTTCTTTACTGCATCCCTCACTCCCAAACATTGGCGAATTCACACGGAAATTCCGTCACTATGAAATTCGAGTACTATGTGATCTAAGACATTTCCTTCTAAATCGAGTAACGTTTCTATGGAAACAAAAGGATTTTCTTTTGGGATACGACAATCTCATTTCCGATCCACTAATCCTTCTTTACTGCATCCCTCACTCCCAAACATTGACGAATTCACACGGAAATTCCGTCGCTATGAAATACGAGTACTATGTGTTCTAAGACATTTCCTTCTAAATCGAGTAACGTTTCTATGGAAACGACAGTATTTTCTTTTGGGATACGACAATGTCATTTCCGATCCACTAATCCTTCTTTACTGAATCCCTCACTCCCAAACATTGAAGAATTCACACGGAAATTCCGTCGCTGTGAAATACGAGTACTATGTGTTCTAAGACATTTCCATCTAAATCGAGTAACGTTTCTATGGAAACGACAGGATTTTCTTTTGGGATACGACAATCTCATTTCCGATCCACTAATCCTTCTTTACTGCATCCCTCACTCCCAAACATTGACGAATTCACACGGAAATTCCGTCGCTGTGAAATACGAGTACTATCTGTTCTAAGACATTTCCATCTAAATCGAGTAACGTTTCTATGGAAACGACAGGATTTTCTTTTGGGATACGACAATCTAATTTCCGATCCACTAATCCTTCTTTACTGCATCCCTCACTCCCAAACATTGACGAATTCACACGGAAATTCCGTCGCTATGAAATACGAGTACTATGTGATCTAAGACATTTCCTTCTAAATCGAGTAACGTTTCTATGGAAACGACAGGATTTTCTTTTGGGATACGACAATCTCATTTCCGATCCACTAATCCTTCTTTACTGCATCCCTCACTCCCAAACATTGACGAATTCACACGGAAATTCCGTCGCTGTGAAATACGAGTACTATGTGTTCTAAGACATTTCCTTCTAAATCGAGTAACGTTTCTATGGAAACGACAGGATTTTCTTTTGGGATACGACAATCTCATTTCCGATCCACTAATCCTTCTTTACTGCATCCCTCACTCCCAAACATTGACGAATTCACACGGAAATTCCGTGGCTATGAAATACGAGTACTATGTGATCTAAGACATTTCCTTCTAAATCGAGTAACGTTTCTATGGAAACGACAGGATTTTCTTTTGGGATACGACAATCTCATTTCCGATCCACTAATCCTTCTTTACTGCAATCCTCACTCCCAAACATTGACGAATTCACACGGAAATTCCGTCGCTGTGAAATACGAGTACTATGTGTTCTAAGACATTTCCTTCTAAATCGAGTAACGTTTCTATGGAAACGACAGGATTTTCTTTTGGGATACGACAATCACATTTCCGATCCACTAATCCTTCTTTACTGCATCCCTCACTCCCAAACATTGAAGAATTCACACGGAAATTGCGTCGCTGTGAAATACGAGTACTATGTGTTCTAAGACATTTCCTTCTAAATCGAGTAACGTTTCTATGGAAACGACAGGATTTTCTTTTGGGATACGACATTCTCATTTCCGATGCACTAATCCTTCTTTACTGCATCCCTCACTCCCAAACATTGACCTATTCACACGGAAATTCCGTCGCTGTGAAATACGAGTACTATGTGTTCTAAGACATTTCCTTCTAAATCGAGTAACGTTTCTATGGAAACAACAGGATTTTCTTTTGGGATACGACAATCACATTTCCGATCCACTAATCCTTCTTTACTGCATCCCTCACTCCCACACATTGAAGAATTCACACGGAAATTGCGTCGCTGTGAAATACGAGTACTATGTGTTCTAAGACATTTCCTTCTAAATCGAGTAACGTTTCTATGGAAACGACAGGATTTTCTTTTGGGATACGACAAACTCATTTCCGATCCACTAATCCTTCTTTACTGCATCCCTCACTCCCAGACATTGTAGAATTCACACGGAAATTGCGTCGCTGTGAAATACGAGTACTATGTGTTCTAAGACATTTCCTTCTAAATCGAGTAACGTTTCTATGGAAACGACAGGATTTTCTTTTGGGATACGACAATCACATTTCCGATCCACTAATCCTTCTTTACTGCATCCCTCACTCCCAAACATTGACGAATTCACACGGAAATTGCGTCGCTGTGAAATACGAGTACTATGTGTTCTAAGACATTTCCTTGTAAATCGAGTAACGTTTCTATGGAAACGACAGGATTTTCTTTTGGGATACGACAATCTCATTTCCGATCCACTAATCCTTCTTTACTGCATCCCGAACTCCCAAACATTGACGAATTCACACGGAAATTCCGTCGCTATGAAATACGAATACTATGTGTTCTAAGACATTTCCTTCTAAATCGAGTAACGTTTCTATGGAAACGACAGGATTTTCTTTTGGGATACGACAATCACATTTACGATCCACTAATCCTTCTTTATTGCATCCCTCACTCCCACACATTGAAGATTTCACACGGAAATTGCGTCGCTGTGAAATACGAGTACTATGTGTTCTAAGACATTTCCTTCTAAATCGAGTAACGTTTCTATGGAAACGACAGGATTTCCTTTTGGGATACGACAATCACATTTCCGATCCACTAATCCTTCTCTACTGCATCCCTCACTCCCACACATTGAAGAATTCACACAGAAATTGCGTCGCTGTGAAATACGAGTACTATGTGTTCTAAGACATTTCCTTCTAAATCTAGTAACGTTTCTATGGAAACGACAGGATTTTCTTTTGGGATACGACAATCACATTTCCGATCCACTAATCCTTCTTTACTGCATCCCTCACTCCCACACGTTGAAGAATTCACACGGAAATTGCGTCGCTGTGAAATACGAGTACTATGTGTTCTAAGACATTTCCTTCTAAATGGAGTAACGTTTCTATGGAAACGACAGGATTTTCTTTTGGGATACGACAATCACATTTCGGATCCACTAATCCTTCTTTACTGCATCCCTCACTCCCACACATTGAAGAATTCATACGGAAATTGCGTCGTTGTGAAATACGAGTACTATGTGTTCTAAGACATTTCCTTCTAAATCGAGTAACGTTTCTATGGAAACGACAGGTTTTTCTTTTGGGATACGACAATCACATTTCCGATCCACTAATCCTTCTTTACTGCATCCCTCACTCCCACACATTGAAGAATTCACACGGAAATTCGGTCGCTGTGAAATACGAGTACTATGTGTTCTAAGACATTTCCTTCTAAATCGAGTAACGTTTCTATGGAAACGACAGGATTTTCTTTTGGGATACGAAAATCTCATTTCCGATCCACTAATCCTTCTTTACTGCATCCCTCACTCCCAAACATTGACCAATTCACACGGAAATTCCGTCGCTGTGAAATACGAGTACTATGTGTTCTAAGACATTTCCTTCTAAATCGAGTAACGTTTCTATGGAAACGACAGGATTTTCTTTTGGGATACGACAATCACATTTCCGATCCACTAATCCTTCTTTACTGCATCCCTCACTCCCACACATTGAAGAATTCACACGGAAATTCCGTCGCTGTGAAATACGAGTACTATGCGTTCTAAGACATTTCCTTCTAAATCGAGTAACATGTCTATGGAAACGACAGGATATTTTTTTGGGATACGACAATCACATTTCCGATCCACTAATCCTTCTTTACTGCATCCCTAACTCCCAAACATGGACGAATTCACACGGAAATTCCGTCGCTATGAAATACGAGTACTATGTGTTCTAAGACATTTCCTTCTAAATCGAGTAACGTTTCTATGGAAACGACAGGATTTTCTTTTAGGATACGACAATCACATTTCCGATCCACTAATCCTTCTTTACTGCATCCCTCACTCCCAAACATTGACGAATTCACACGGAAATTCCGTCGAACTGAAATACGAGTACTATGTGTTCTAAGACATTTCCTTGTAAATCGAGTAACGTTTCTATGGAAACGACAGGATTTTCTTTTGGGATACGACAATCTCATTTCCGATCCACTAATCCTTCTTTACTGCATCCCTCACTCCCAAACATTGACGAATTCACACGGATATTCCGTCGCTATGAAATACGAGTACTATGTGATCTAAGACATTTCCTTCTAAATCGAGTAACGTTTCTATGGAAACGACAGGATTTTCTTTTGGGATACGACAATCATATTTCCGATCCACTAATCCTTCTTTACTGCATCCCTCACTCCCACACATTGAAGAATTCACACGGAAATTGCGTCGCTGTGAAATACGAGTACTATGTGTTCTAAGACATTTCCTTCTAAATCGAGTAACGTTTCTATGGAAACGACAGGATTTTCTTTTGGGATACGACAATCTCATTTCCGATCCACTAATCCTTCTTTACTGCATCCCTCACTCCCAGACATTGTAGAATTCACACGGAAATTGCGTCGCTGTGAAATTCGAGTACTATGTGTTCTAAGACATTTCCTTCTAAATCGAGTAACGTTTCTATGGAAACGACAGGATTTTCTTTTGGGATACGACAATCACATTTCCGATCCACTAATCCTTCTTTACTGCATCCCTCACTCCCAAACATTGACGAATTCACATGGAAATTGCGTCGCTGTGAAATACGAGTACTATGTGTTCTAAGACATTTCCTTCTAAATCGAGTAACGTTTCTATGGAAACGACAGGATTTCCTTTTGGGATACGACAATCACATTTCCGATCCACTAATCCTTCTTTACTGCATCCCTCACTCCCACACATTGAAGAATTCACACGGAAATTGCGTCGCTGTGAAATACGAGTACTATGTGTTCTAAGACATTTCCTTCTAAATCTAGTAACGTTTCTATGGAAACGACAGGATTTTCTTTTGGGATACGACAATCACATTTCCGATCCACTAATCCTTCTTTACTGCATCCCTCACTCCCACACATTGAAGAATTCACACGGAAATTGCGTCGCTGTGAAATACGAGTACTATGTGTTCTAAGACATTTCCTTCTAAATGGAGTAACGTTTCTATGGAAACGACAGGATTTTCTTTTGGGATACGACAATCACATTTCCGATCCACTAATCCTTCTTTACTGCATCCCTCACTCCCACACATTGAAGAATTCATACGGAAATTGCGTCGCTGTGAAATACGAGTACTATGTGTTCTAAGACATTTCCTTCTAAATCGAGTAACGTTTCTATGGAAACGACAGGATTTTCTTTTGGGATACGACAATCACATTTCCGATCCACTAATCCTTCTTTACTGCATCCCTCACTCCCACACATTGAAGAAATCACACGGCAATTGCGTCGCTGTGAAATACGAGTACTATGTGTTCTAAGACATTTCCTTCTAAATCGAGTAACGTTTCTATGGAAACGACAGGATTTTCTTTTGGGATACGACAATGTCATTTCCGATCCACTAATCCTTCTTTACTGCATCCCTCACTCCCAAACATTGACGAATTCACAGGGAAATTCCGTCGCTATGAAATACGAGTACTATGTGTTCTAAGACATTTCCTTCTAAATCGAGTAACGTTTCTATGGAAACGACAGGATTTTCTTTTGGGATACGACAATCACATTTCCGATCCACTAATCCTTCTTTACTGCATCCCTCACTCCCAAACATTGACGAATTCACACGGAAATTCCGTCGCTGTGAAATACGAGTACTATGTGTTCTAAGACATTTCCTTCTAAATCGAGTAACGTTTCTATGGAAACGACAGGATTTTCTTTTGGGATACGACAATCTCATTTCCGATCCACTAATCCTTCTTTACTGCATCCCTCACTCCCAAACATTGACGAATTCACACGGATATTCCGTCGCTATGAAATACGAGTACTATGTGATCTAAGACATTTCCTTCTAAATCGAGTAACGTTTCTATGGAAACGACAGGATTTTCTTTTGGGATACGACAATCACATTTCCGATCCACTAATCCTTCTTTACTGCATCCCTCACTCCCACACATTGAAGAATTCACATGGAAATTGCGTCGCTGTGAAATACGAGTACTATGTGTTCTAAGACATTTCCTTCTAAATCGAGTAACGTTTCTATGGAAACGACAGGATTTTCTTTTGGGATACGACAATCTCATTTCCGATCCACTAATCCTTCTTTACTGCATCCCTCACTCCCACACATTGTAGAATTCACACGGAAATTGCGTCGCTGTGAAATACGAGTACTATGTGTTCTAAAACATTTCCTACTAAATCGAGTAACGTTTCTATGGAAACGACAGGATTTTCTTTTGGGATACGACAATCTCATTTCCGATCCACTAATCCTTCTTTACTACATCCCTCACTCCCAAACATTGACGAATTCACACGGAAATTCCGTCGCTATGAAATACGAGTACTATGTGATCTCAGACATTTCCTTCTAAATCGAGTAACGTTTCTATGGAAACGACAGGATTTTCTTTTGGGATACGACAATCTCATTTCCGATCCACTAATCCTTCTTTACTGCATCCCTCACTCACAAACATTGACGAATTCACACGGAAATTCCGTCGCTGTGAAATACGAGTACTATGTGTTCTAAGACATTTCCTTCTAAATCGAGTAACGTTTCTATGGAAACGACAGGATTTTCTTTTGGGATACGACAATCACATTTCCGATCCACTAATCCTTCTTTACTGCATCCCTCACTCCCAAACATTGAAGAATTCACACGGAAATTGCGTCGCTGTGAAATACGAGTACTATGTGTTCTAAGACATTTCCTTCTAAATCGAGTAACGTTTCTATGGAAACGACAGGATTATCTTTTGGGATACGACAATCACATTTCCGATCCACTAATCCTTCTTTACTGCATCCCTCACTCCCAGACATTGTAGAATTCACACGGAAATTGCGTCGCTGTGAAATACGAGTACTATGTGTTCTAAGACATTTCCTTCTAAATCGAGTAACGTTTCTATGGAAACGACAGGATTTTCTTTTGGGATACGACAATCACATTTCCGATCCACTAATCCTTCTTTACTGCATCCCTCACTCCCAAACATTGACGAATTCACACGGAAATTGCGTCGCTGTGAAATACGAGTACTATGTGTTCCAAGACATTTCCTTCTAAATCGAGTAACGTTTCTATGGAAACGACAGGATTTTCTTTTGGGATACGACAATCTCATTTCCGATCCACTAATCCTTCTTTACTGCATCACGAACTCCCAAACATTGACGAATTCACACGGAAATTCCGTCGCTATGAAATACGAATACTATGTGTTCTAAGACATTTCCTTCTAAATCGAGTAACGTTTCTTTGGAAACGACAGGATTTTCTTTTGGGATACGACAATCACATTTACGATCCACTAATCCTTCTTTATTGCATCCCTCACTCCCACACATTGAAGAATTCACACGGAAATTGCGTCGCTGTGAAATACGAGTACTATGTGTTCTAAGACATTTCCTTCGAAATCGAGTAACGTTTCTATGGAAACGACAGGATTTCCTTTTGGGATACGACAATCACATTTCCGATCCACTAATCCTTCTTTACTGCATCCCTCACTCCCACACATTGAAGAATTCACACGGAAATTGCGTCGCTGTGAAATACGAGTACTATGTGTTCTAAGACATTTCCTTCTAAATCTAGTAACGTTTCTATGGAAACGACAGGATTTTCTTTTGGGATACGACAATCACATTTCCGATCCACTAATCCTTCTTTACTGCATCCCTCACTCCCACACATTGAAGAATTCACACGGAAATTGCGTCGCTGTGAAATACGAGTACTATGTGTTCTAAGACATTTCCTTCTAAATGGAGTAACGTTTCTATGGAAACGACAGGATTTTCTTTTGGGATACGACAATCACATTTCCGATCCACTAATCCTTCTTTACTGCATCCCTCACTCCCACACATTGAAGAATTCATACGGAAATTGCGTCGCTGTGAAATACGAGTACTATGTGTTCTAAGACATTTCCTTCTAAATCGAGTAACGTTTCTATGGAAACGACAGGATTTTCTTTTGGGATACGACAATCACATTTCCGATCCACTAATCCTTCTTTACTGCATCCCTCGCTCCCACACATTGAAGAATTCACACGGAAATTGCGTCGCTGTGAAATACGAGTACTATGTGTTCTAAGACATTTCCTTCTAAATCGAGTAACGTTTCTATGGAAACGACAGGATTTTCTTTTGGGATACGACAATCTCATTTCCGATCCACTAATCCTTCTTTACTGCATCCCTCACTCCCAAACATTAACCAATTCACACGGAAATTCCGTCGCTGTGAAATACGAGTACTATGTGTTCTAAGACATTTCCTTCTAAATCGAGTAACGTTTCTATGGAAACAACAGGATTTTCTTTTGGGATACGACAATCACATTTCCGATCCACTAATCCTTCTTTACTGCATCCCTGACTCCCACACATTGAAGAATTCACACGGAAATTCCGTCGCTGTGAAATACGAGTACTATGCGTTCTAAGACATTTCCTTCTAAATCGAGTAACATTTCTATGGAAACGACAGGATTTTCTATTGGGATACGACAATCACATTTCCGATCCACTAATCCTTCTTTACTGCATCCCTCACTCCCAAACATTGACGAATTCACACGGAAATTCCGTCGCTATGAAATACGAGTACTATGTGTTCTAAGACATTTCCTTCTAAATCGAGTAACGTTTCTATGGAAACGACAGGATTTTCTTTTGGGATACGACAATCACATTTCCGATCCACTAATCCTTCTTTACTGCATCCCTCACTATCAAACATTGACGAATTCACACGGAAATTCCGTCGCTCTGAAATACGAGTACTATGTGTTCTAAGACATTTCCTTCTAAATCGAGTAACGTTTCTATGGAAACGGCAGGATTTTCTTTTGGGATACGACAATCTCATTTCCGATCCACTAATCCTTCTTTACTGCATCCCTCACTCCCAAACATTGACGAATTCACACGGATATTCCGTCGCTATGAAATACGAGTACTATGTGTTCTAAGACATTTCCTTCTAAATCGAGTAACGTTTCTATGGAAACGACAGGATTTTCTTTTGGGATACGACAATCACATTTCCGATCCACTAATCCTTCTTTACTGCATCCCTCACTCCCACACATTGAAGAATTCACACGGAAATTGCGTCGCTGTGAAATACGAGTACTATGTGTTCTAAGACATTTCCTTCTAAATCGAGTAACGTTTCTATGGAAACGACAGGATTTTCTTTTGGGATACGACAATCTCATTTCCGATCCACTAATCCTTCTTTACTGAATCCCTCACTCCCAGACATTGTAGAATTCACACGGAAATTGCGTCGCTGTGAAATACGAGTACTATGTGTTCTAAGACATTTCCTTCTAAATCGAGTAACGTTTCTATGGAAACGACAGGACTATCTTTTGGGATACGACAATCACATTTCCGATCCACTAATCCTTCTTTACTGCATCCCTCACTCCCAAACATTGACGAATTCACACGGAAATTGCGTCGCTATGAAATACGAGTACTATGTGTTCTAAGACATTTCCTTCTAAATCGAGTAACGTTTCTATGGAAACGACAGGATTTTCTTTTGGGATACGACAATCTCATTTCCGATCCACTAATCCTTCTTTACTGCATCCCGAACTCCCAAACATTGACGAATTCACACGGAAATTCCGTCGCTATGAAATACGAATACTATGTGTTCTAAGACATTTCCTTCTAAATCGAGTAACGTTTCTATGGAAACGACAGGATTTTCTTTTGGGATACGACAATCACATTTACGATCCACTAATCCTTCTTTATTGCATCCCTCACTCCCACACATTGAAGGATTCACACGGAAATTGCGTCGCTGTGAAATACGAGTACTATGTGTTCTAAGACATTTCCTTCTAAATCGAGTAACGTTTCTATCTAAACGACAGGATTTTCTTTTGGGATACGACAATCACATTTCCGATCCACTAATCCTTCTTTACTGCATCCCTCACTCCCAAACATTGACGAATTCACACGGAAATTGCGTCGCTGTGAAATACGAGTACTATGTGTTCCAAGACATTTCCTTCTAAATCGAGTAACGTTTCTATGGAAACGACAGGATTTTCTTTTGGGATACGACAATCTCATTTCCGATCCACTAATCCTTCTTTACTGCATCACGAACTCCCAAACATTGACGAATTCACACGGAAATTCCGTCGCTATGAAATACGAATACTATGTGTTCTAAGACATTTCCTTCTAAATCGAGTAACGTTTCTTTGGAATCGACAGGATTTTCTTTTGGGATACGACAATCACATTTACGATCCACTAATAATTCTTTATTGCATCCCTCACTCCCACACATTGAAGAATTCACACGGAAATTGCGTCGCTGTGAAATACGAGTACTATGTGTTCTAAGACATTTCCTTCTAAATCGAGTAACGTTTCTATGGAAACGACAGGATTTCCTTTTGGGATACGACAATCACATTTCCGATCCACTAATCCTTCTTTACTGCATCCCTCACTCCCACACATTGAAGAATTCACACGGAAATTGCATCGCTGTGAAATACGAGTACTATGTGTTCTAAGACATTTCCTTCTAAATCTAGTAACGTTTCTATGGAAACGACAGGATTTTCTTTTGGGATACGACAATCACATTTCCGATCCACTAATCCTTCTTTACTGCATCCCTCACTCCCACACATTGAAGAATTCACACGGAAATTGCGTCGCTGTGAAATACGAGTACTATGTGTTCTAAGAAATTTCCTTCTAAATGGAGTAACGTTTCTATGGAAACGACAGGATTTTCTTTTGGGATACGACAATCACATTTCCGATCCACTAATCCTTCTTTACTGCATCCCTCACTCCCACACATTGAAGAATTCATACGGAAATTGCGTCGCTGTGAAATACGAGTACTATGTGTTCTAAGACATTTCCTTCTAAATCGAGTAACGTTTCTATGGAAACGACAGGATTTTCTTTTGGGATACGACAATCACATTTCCGATCCACTAATCCTTCTTTACTGCATCCCTCACTCCCACACATTGAAGAATTCACACGGAAATTGCGTCGCTGTGAAATACGAGTACTATGTGTTCTAAGACATTTCCTTCTAAATCGAGTAACGTTTCTATGGAAACGACAGGATTTTCTTTTGGGATACGACAATCTCATTTCCGATCCACTAATCCTTCTTTACTGCATCCCTCACTCCCAAACATTAACCAATTCACACGGAAATTCCGTCGCTGTGAAATACGAGTACTATGTGTTCTACGACATTTCCTTCTAAATCGAGTAACGTTTCTATGGAAACAACAGGATTTTCTTTTGGGATACGACAATCACATTTCCGATCCACTAATCCTTCTTTACTGCATCCCTGACTCCCACACATTGAAGAATTCACACGGAAATTCCGTCGCTGTGAAATACGAGTACTATGCGTTCTAAGACATTTCCTTCTAAATCGAGTAACATTTCTATGGAAACGACAGGATTTTCTATTGGGATACGACAATCACATTTCCGATCCACTAATCCTTCTTTACTGCATCCCTCACTCCCAAACATTGACGAATTCACACGGAAATTCCGTCGCTATGAAATACGAGTACTATGTGTTCTAAGACATTTCCTTCTAAATCGAGTAACGTTTCTATGGAAACGACAGGATTTTCTTTTGGGATACGACAATCACATTTCCGATCCACTAATCCTTCTTTACTGCATCCCTCACTCCCAAACATTGACGAATTCACACGGAAATTCCGTCGCTCTGAAATACGAGTACTATGTGTTCTAAGACATTTCCTTCTAAATCGAGTAACGTTTCTATGGAAACGGCAGGATTTTCTTTTGGGATACGACAATCTCATTTCCGATCCACTAATCCTTCTTTACTGCATCCCTCACTCCCAAACATTGACGAATTCACACGGATATTCCGTCGCTATGAAATACGAGTACTATGTGTTCTAAGACATTTCCTTCTAAATCGAGTAACGTTTCTATGGAAACGACAGGATTTTCTTTTGGGATACGACAATCACATTTCCGATCCACTAATCCTTCTTTACTGCATCCCTCACTCCCACACATTGAAGAATTCACACGGAAATTGCGTCGCTGTGAAATACGAGTACTATGTGTTCTAAGACATTTCCTTCTAAATCGAGTAACGTTTCTATGGAAACGACAGGATTTTCTTTTGGGATACGACAATCTCATTTCCGATCCACTAATCCTTCTTTACTGAATCCCTCACTCCCAGACATTGTAGAATTCACACGGAAATTGCGTCGCTGTGAAATACGAGTACTATGTGTTCTAAGACATTTCCTTCTAAATCGAGTAACGTTTCTATGGAAACGACAGGACTATCTTTTGGGATACGACAATCACATTTCCGATCCACTAATCCTTCTTTACTGCATCCCTCACTCCCAAACATTGACGAATTCACACGGAAATTGCGTCGCTATGAAATACGAGTACTATGTGTTCTAAGACATTTCCTTCTAAATCGAGTAACGTTTCTATGGAAAGGACAGGATTTTCTTTTGGGATACGACAATCTCATTTCCGATCCACTAATCCTTCTTTACTGCATCCCGAACTCCCAAACATTGACGAATTCACACGGAAATTCCGTCGCTATGAAATACGAATACTATGTGTTCTAAGACATTTCCTTCTAAATCGAGTAACGTTTCTATGGAAACGACAGGATTTTCTTTTGGGATACGACAATCACATTTACGATCCACTAATCCTTCTTTATTGCATCCCTCACTCCCACACATTGAAGGATTCACACGGAAATTGCGTCGCTGTGAAATACGAGTACTATGTGTTCTAAGACATTTCCTTCTAAATCGAGTAACGTTTCTATGGAAACGACAGGATTTCCTTTTGGGATACGACAATCACATTTCCGATCCACTAATCCTTCTTTACTGCATCCCTCACTCCCACACATTGAAGAATTCACACGGAAATTGCGTCGCTGTGAAATACGAGTACTATGTGTTCTAAGACATTTGCTTCTAAATCTAGTAACGTTTCTATGGAAACGACAGGATTTTCTTTTGGGATACGACAATCACATTTCCGATCCACTAATCCTTCTTTACTGCATCCCTCACTCCCACACATTGAAGAATTCACACGGAAATTGCGTCGCTGTGAAATACGAGTACTATGTGTTCTAAGACATTTCCTTCTAAATCGAGTAACGTTTCTATGGAAACGACAGGATTTTCTTTTGGCATACGACAATCACATTTCCGATCCACTAATCCTTCTTTACTGCATCCCTCACTCCCACACATTGAAGAATTCACACGGAAATTGCGTCGCTGTGAAATACGAGTACTATGTGTTCTAAGACATTTCCTTCTAAATGGAGTAACGTTTCTATGGAAACGACAGGATTTTCTTTTGGGATACGACAATCACATTTCCGATCCACTAATCCTTCTTTACTGCATCCCTCACTCCCACACATTGAAGAATTCATACGGAAATTGCGTCGCTGTGAAATACGAGTACTATGTGTTCTAAGACATTTCCTTCTAAATCGAGTAACGTTTCTATGGAAACGACAGGATTTTCTTTTGGGATACGACAATCACATTTACGATCCACTAATCCTTCTTTACTGCATCCCTCACTCCCACACATTGAAGAATTCACACGGAAATTGCGTCGCTTTGAAATACGAGTACTATGTGTTCTAAGACATTTCCTTCTAAATCGAGTAACGTTTCTATGGAAACGACAGGATTTTCTTTTGGGATACGACAATCTCATTTCCGATCCACTAATCCTTCTTTACTGCATCCCTCACTCCCAAACATTGACCAATTCACACGGAAATTCCGTCGCTGTGAAATACGAGTACTATGTGTTCTAAGACATTTCCTTCTAAATCGAGTAACGTTTCTATGGAAACAACAGGATTTTCTTTTTGGATACGACAATCACATTTCCGATCCACTAATCCTTCTTTACTGCATCCCTCACTCCCACACATTGAAGAATTCACACGGAAATTCCGTCGCTGTGAAATACGAGTACTATGCGTTCTAAGACATTTCCTTCTAAATCGAGTAACATTTCTATGGAAACGACAGGATATTCTTTTGGGATACGACAATCACATTTCCGATCCACTAATCCTTCTTTACTGCATCCCTCACTCCCAAACATTGACGAATTCACACGGAAATTCCGTCGCTATGAAATACGAGTACTATGTGTTCTAAGACATTTCCTTCTAAATCGAGTAACGTTTCTATGGAAACGACAGGATTTTCTTTTGGGATACGACAATCACATTTCCGATCCACTAATCTTCTTTACTGCATCCCTCACTCCCAAACATTGACGAATTCACACGGAAATTCCGTCGCTCTGAAATACGAGTACTATGTGTTCTAAGACATTTCCTTCTAAATCGAGTAACGTTTCTATGGAAACGACAGGATTTTCTTTTGGGATACGACAATCTCATTTCCGATCCACTAATCCTTCTTTACTGCATCCCTCACTCCCAAACATTGACGAATTCACACGGATATTCCGTCGCTATGAAATACGAGTACTATGTGATCTAAGACATTTCCTTCTAAATCGAGTAACGTTTCTATGGAAACGACAGGATTTTCTTTTGGGATACGACAATCACATTTCCGATCCACTAATACTTCTTTACTGCATCCCTCACTCCCAAACATTGACGAATTCACACGGAAATTGCGTCGCTATGAAATACGAGTACTATGTGTTCTAAGACATTTCCTTCTAAATCGAGTAACGTTTCTATGGAAACGACAGGATTTTCTTTTGGGATACGACAATCTCATTTCCGATCCACTAATCCTTCTTTACTGCATCCCGAACTCCCAAACATTGACGAATTCACACGGAAATTCCGTCGCTATGAAATACGAATACTATGTGTTCTAAGACATTTCCTTCTAAATCGAGTAACGTTTCTATGGAAACGACAGGATTTTCTTTTGGGATACGACAATCACATTTACGATCCACTAATCCTTCTTTATTGCATCCCTCACTCCCACACATTGAAGGATTCACACGGAAATTGCGTCGCTGTGAAATACGAGTACTATGTGTTCTAAGACATTTCCTTCTAAATCGAGTAACGTTTCTATGGAAACGACAGGATTTCCTTTTGGGATACGACAATCACATTTCCGATCCACTAATCCTTCTTTACTGCATCCCTCACTCCCACACATTGAAGAATTCACACGGAAATTGCGTCGCTGTGAAATACGAGTACTATGTGTTCTAAGACATTTCCTTCTAAATCTAGTAACGTTTCGATGGAAACGACAGGATTTTGTTTTGGGATACGACAATCACATTTCCGATCCACTAATCCTTCTTTACTGCATCCCTCACTCCCACACATTGAAGAATTCACACGGAAATTGCGTCGCTGTGAAATACGAGTACTATGTGTTCTAAGACATTTCCTTCTAAATGGAGTAACGTTTCTATGGAAACGACAGGATTTTCTTTTGGGATACGACAATCACATTTCCGATCCACTAATCCTTCTTTACTGCATCCCTCACTCCCACACATTGAAGAATTCACACGGAAATTGCGTCGCTGTGAAATACGAGTACTATGTGTTCTAAGACATTTCCTTCTAAATGGAGTAACGTTTCTATGGAAACGACAGGATTTTCTTTTGGGATACGACAATCACATTTCCGATCCACTAATCCTTCTTTACTGCATCCCTCACTCCCACACATTGAAGAATTCATACGGAAATTGCGTCGCTGTGAAATACGAGTACTATGTGTTCTAAGACATTACCTTCTAAATCGAGTAACGTTTCTATGGAAACGACAGGATTTTCTTTTGGGATACGACAATCACATTTCCGATCCACTAATCCTTCTTTACTGCATCCCTCACTCCCACACATTGAAGAATTCACACGGAAATTGCGTCGCTGTGAAATACGAGTACTATGTGTTCTAAGACATTTCCTTCTAAATCGAGTAACGTTTCTATGGAAACGACAGGATTTTCTTTTGGGATACGACAATCACATTTCCGATCCACTAATCCTTCTTTACTGCATCCCTCACTCCCAAACATTGACGAATTCACACGGAAATTCCGTCGCTATGAAATACGAGTACTATGTGTTCTAAGACATTTCCTTCTAAATCGAGTAACGTTTCTATGGAAACGACAGGATTTTCTTTTGGGATACGACAATCACATTTCCGATCCACTAATCCTTCTTTACTGCATCCCTCACTCCCAAACATTGACGAATTCACACGGATATTCCGTCGCTATGAAATACGAGTACTATGTGATCTAAGACATTTCCTTCTAAATCGAGTAACGTTTCTATGGAAACGACAGGATTTTCTTTTGGGATACGACAATCACATTTCCGATCCACTAATCCTTCTTTACTGCATCCCTCACTCCCACACATTGAAGAATTCACACGGAAATTGCGTCGCTGTGAAATACGAGTACTATGTGTTCTAAGACATTTCCTTCTAAATCGAGTAACGTTTCTATGGAAACGACAGGATTTTCTTTTGGGATACGACAATCTCATTTCCGATCCACTAATCCTTCTTTACTGCATCCCTCACTCCCAGACATTGTAGAATTCACACGGAAATTGCGTCCCTGTGAAATACGAGTACTATGTGTTCTAAGACATTTCCTTCTAAATCGAGTAACATTTCTATGGAAACGACAGGATTTTCTTTTGGGATACGACAATCACATTTCCGATCCACTAATCCTTCTTTACTGCATCCCTCACTCCCACACATTGAAGAATTCACACGGAAATTGCGTCGCTGTGAAATACGAGTACTATGTGTTCTAAGACATTTCCTTCTAAATCTAGTAACGTTTCTATGGAAACGACAGGATTTTCTTTTGGGATACGACAATCACATTTCCGATCCACTAATCCTTCTTTACTGCATCCCTCACTCCCACACATTGAAGAATTCACACGGAAATTGCGTCGCTGTGAAATACGAGTACTATGTGTTCTAAGACATTTCCTTCTAAATGGAGTAACGTTTCTATGGAAACGACAGGATTTTCTTTTGGGATACGACAATCACATTTCCGATCCACTAATTGTTCTTTACTGCATCCCTCACTCCCACACATTGAAGAATTCATACGGAAATTGCGTCGCTGTGAAAAACGAGTACTATGTGTTCTAAGACATTTCCTTCTAAATCGAGTAACGTTTCTATGGAAACGACAGGATTTTCTTTTGGGATACGACAATCGCATTTCCGATCCACTAATCCTTCTTTACTGCATCCCTCACTCCCACACATTGACGAATTCACACGGAAATTGCGTCGCTGTGAAATACGAGTACTATGTGTTCTAAGACATTTCCTTCTAAATCGAGTAACGTTTCTATGGAAACGACAGGATTTTCTTTTGGGATACGACAATCTCATTTCCGATCCACTAATCCTTCTTTACTGCATCCCTCACTCCCAGACATTGTAGAATTCACACGGAAATTGCGTCGCTGTGAAATACGAGTACTATGTGTTCTAAGACATTTCCTTCTAAATCGAGTAACGTTTCTATGGAAACGACAGGATTTTCTTTTGGGATACGACAATCACATTTCCGATCCACTAATCCTTCTTTACTGCATCCCTCACTCCCAAACATTGACGAATTCACACGGATATTCCGTCGCTATGAAATACGAGTACTATGTGATCTAAGACATTTCCTTCTAAATCGAGTAACGTTTCTATGGAAACGACAGGATTTCCTTTTGGGATACGACAATCACATTTCCGATCCACTAATCCTTCTTTACTGCATCCCTCACTCCCACACATTGAAGAATTCACACGGAAATTGCGTCGCTGTGAAATACGAGTACTATGTGTTCTAAGACATTTCCTTCTAAATCTAGTAACGTTTCTATGGAAACGACAGGATTTTCTTTTGGGATACGACAATCACATTTCCGATCCACTAATCCTTCTTTACTGCATCCCTCACTCCCACACATTGAAGAATTCACACGGCAATTGCGTCGCTGTGAAATACGAGTACTATGTGTTCTAAGACATTTCCATCTAAATCAAGTAACGTTTCTATGGAAACGACAGGATTTTCTTTTGGGATACGACAATCACATTTCCGATCCACTAATCCTTCTTTACTGCATCCCTCACTCCCACACATTGAAGAATTCACACGGAAATTGCGTCGCTGTGAAATACGAGTACTATGTGTTCTAAGACATTTCCTTCTAAATGGAGTAACGTTTCTATGGAAACGACAGGATTTTCTTTTGGGATACGACAATCACATTTCCGATCCACTAATCCTTCTTTACTGCATCCCTCACTCCCACACATTGAAGAATTCACACGGAAATTGCGTCGCTGTGAAATACGAGTACTATGTGTTCTAAGACATTTCCTTCTTAATCGAGTAACGTTTCTATGGAAACGACAGGATTTTCTTTTGGGATACGACAATCACATTTCCGATCCACTAATCCTTCTTTACTGCATCCCTCACTCCCACACATTGAAGAATTCATACGGAAATTGCGTCGCTGTGAAATACGAGTACTATGTGTTCTAAGACATTACCTTCTAAATCGAGTAACGTTTCTATGGAAACGACAGGATTTTCTTTTGGGATACGACAATCACATTTCCGATCCACTAATCCTTCTTTACTGCATCCCTCACTCCCACACATTGAAGAATTCACACGGAAATTGCGTCGCTGTGAAATACGAGTACTATGTGTTCTAAGACATTTCCTTCTAAATCGAGTAACGTTTCTATGGAAACGACAGGATTTTCTTTTGGGATACGACAATCACATTTCCGATCCACTAATCCTTCTTTACTGCATCCCTCACTCCCAAACATTGACGAATTCACACGGAAATTCCGTCGCTATGAAATACGAGTACTATGTGTTCTAAGACATTTCCTTCTAAATCGAGTAACGTTTCTATGGAAACGACAGGATTTTCTTTTGGGATACGACAATCACATTTCCGATCCACTAATCCTTATTTACTGCATCCCTCACTCCCAAACATTGACAAATTCACACGGAAATTCCGTCGCTCTGAAATACGAGTACTATGTGTTCTAAGACATTTCCTTCTAAATCGAGTAACGTTTCTATGGAAACGACAGGATTTTCTTTTGGGATACGACAATCTCATTTCCGATCCACTAATCCTTCTTTACTGCATCCCTCACTCCCAAACATTGACGAATTCACACGGATATTCCGTCGCTATGAAATACGAATACTATGTGATCTAAGACATTTCCTTCTAAATCGAGTAACGTTTCTATGGAAACGACAGGATTTTCTTTTGGGATACGACAATCACATTTCCGATCCACTAATCCTTCTTTACTGCATCCCTCACTCCCACACATTGAAGAATTCACACGGAAATTGCGTCGCTGTGAAATACGAGTACTATGTGTTCTAAGACATTTCCTTCTAAATCGAGTAACGTTTCTATGGAAACGACAGGATTTTCTTTTGGGATACGACAATCTCATTTCCGATCCACTAATCCTTCTTTACTGCATCCCTCACTCCCAGACATTGTAGAATTCACACGGAAATTGCGTCGCTGTGAAATACGAGTACTATGTGTTCTAAGACATTTCCTTCTAAATCGAGTAACATTTCTATGGAAACGACAGGATTTTCTTTTGGGATACGACAATCACATTTCCGATCCACTAATCCTTCTTTACTGCATCCCTCACTCCCACACATTGAAGAATTCACACGGAAATTGCGTCGCTGTGAAATACGAGTACTATGTGTTCTAAGACATTTCCTTCTAAATCTAGTAACGTTTCTATGGAAACGACAGGATTTTCTTTTGGGATACGACAATCACATTTCCGATCCACTAATCCTTCTTTACTGCATCCCTCACTCCCACACATTGAAGAATTCACACGGAAATTGCGTCGCTGTGAAATACGAGTACTATGTGTTCTAAGACATTTCCTTCTAAATGGAGTAACGTTTCTATGGAAACGACAGGATTTTCTTTTGGGATACGACAATCACATTTCCGATCCACTAATCCTTCTTTACTGCATCCCTCACTCCCACACATCGAAGAATTCATACGGAAATTGCGTCGCTGTGAAAAACGAGTACTATGTGTTCTAAGACATTTCCTTCTAAATCGAGTAACGTTTCTATGGAAACGACAGGATTTTCTTTTGGGATACGACAATCGCATTTCCGATCCACTAATCCTTCTTTACTGCATCATTCACTCCCACACATTGACGAATTCACACGGAAATTGCGTCGCTGTGAAATACGAGTACTATGTGTTCTAAGACATTTCCTTCTAAATCGAGTAACGTTTCTATGGAAACGACAGGATTTTCTTTTGGGATACGACAATCTCATTTCCGATCCACTAATCCTTCTTTACTGCATCCCTCACTCCCAGACATTGTAGAATTCACACGGAAATTGCGTCGCTGTGAAATACGAGTACTATGTGTTCTAAGACATTTCCTTCTAAATCGAGTAACGTTTCTATGGAAACGACAGGATTTTCTTTTGGGATACGACAATCACATTTCCGATCCACTAATCCTTCTTTACTGCATCCCTCACTCCCAAACATTGACGAATTCACACGGAAATTGCGTCGCTGTGAAATACGAGTACTATGTGTTCTAAGACATTTCCTTCTAAATCGAGTAACGTTTCTATGGAAACGACAGGATTTTCTTTTGGGATACGACAATCTCATTTCCGATCCACTAATCCCTCTTTACTGCATCCCTCACTCCCAAACATTGACGAATTCACACGGAAAATCCGTCGCTATGAAATACGAGTACTATGTGTTCTGAAACATTTCCTTCTAAATCGAGTAACGTTTCTATGGAAACGACAGGATTTTCTTTTGGGATACGACAATCACATTTCCGATCCACTAATCCTTCTTTACTGCATCCCTCACTCCCACACATTGAAGAATTCACACGGAAATTGCGTCGCTGTGAAATACGAGTACTATGTGTTCTAAGACATTTCCTTCTAAATGGAGTAACGTTTCTATGGAAACGACAGGATTTTCTTTTGGGATACGACAATCACATTTCCGATCCACTAATCCTTCTTTACTGCATCCCTCACTCCCACACATTGAAGAATTCATACGGAAATTGCGTCGCTGTGAAATACGAGTACTATGTGTTCTAAGACATTACCTTCTAAATCGAGTAACGTTTCTATGGAAACGACAGGATTTTCTTTTGGGATACGACAATCACATTTCCGATCCACTAATCCTTCTTTACTGCATCCCTCACTCCCACACATTGAAGAATTCACACGGAAATTGCGTCGCTGTGAAATACGAGTACTATGTGTTCTAAGACATTTCCTTCTAAATCGAGTAACGTTTCTATGGAAACGACAGGATTTTCTTTTGGGATACGACAATCACATTTCCGATCCACTAATCCTTCTTTACTGCATCCCTCACTCCCAAACATTGACGAATTCACACGGAAATTCCGTCGCTATGAAATACGAGTACTATGTGTTCTAAGACATTTCCTTCTAAATCGAGTAACGTTTCTATGGAAACGACAGGATTTTCTTTTGGGATACGACAATCACATTTCCGATCCACTAATCCTTATTTACTGCATCCCTCACTCCCAAACATTGACAAATTCACACGGAAATTCCGTCGCTCTGAAATACGAGTACTATGTGTTCTAAGACATTTCCTTCTAAATCGAGTAACGTTTCTATGGAAACGACAGGATTTTCTTTTGGGATACGACAATCTCATTTCCGATCCACTAATCCTTCTTTACTGCATCCCTCACTCCCAAACATTGACGAATTCACACGGATATTCCGTCGCTATGAAATACGAGTACTATGTGATCTAAGACATTTCCTTCTAAATCGAGTAACGTTTCTATGGAAACGACAGGATTTTCTTTTGGGATACGACAATCACATTTCCGATCCACTAATCCTTCTTTACTGCATCCCTCACTCCCACACATTGAAGAATTCACACGGAAATTGCGTCGCTGTGAAATACGAGTACTATGTGTTCTAAGACATTTCCTTCTAAATCGAGTAACGTTTCTATGGAAACGACCGGATTTTCTTTTGGGATACGACAATCACATTTACGATCCACTAATCCACCTTTACTGCATCCCTCACTCCCACACATTGAAGAATTCACACGGAAATTGCGTCGCTGTGAAATACGAGTACTATGTGTTCTAAGACATTTCCTTCTAAATGGAGTAACGTTTCTATGGAAACGACAGGATTTTCTTTTGGGATACGACAATCACATTTCCGATCCACTAATCCTTCTTTACTGCATCCCTCACTCCCACACATTGAAGAATTCATACGGAAATTGCGTCGCTGTGAAAAACGAGTACTATGTGTTCTAAGACATTTCCTTCTAAATCGAGTAACGTTTCTATGGAAACGACAGGATTTTCTTTTGGGATACGACAATCGCATTTCCGATCCACTAATCCTTCTTTACTGCATCCCTCACTCCCACACATTGACGAATTCACACGGAAATTGCGTCGCTGTGAAATACGAGTACTATGTGTTCTAAGACATTTCCTTCTAAATCGAGTAACGTTTCTATGGAAACGACAGGATTTTCTTTTGGGATACGACAATCTCATTTCCGATCCACTAATCCTTCTTTACTGCATCCCTCACTCCCAGACATTGTAGAATTCACACGGAAATTGCGTCGCTGTGAAATACGAGTACTATGTGTTCTAAGACATTTCCTTCTAAATCGAGTAACGTTTCTATGGAAACGACAGGATTTTCTTTTGGGATACGACAATCACATTTCCGATCCACTAATCCTTCTTTACTGCATCCCTCACTCCCAAACATTGACGAATTCACACGGAAATTGCGTCGCTGTGAAATACGAGTACTATGTGTTCTAAGACATTTCCTTCTAAATCGAGTAACGTTTCTATGGAAACGACAGGATTTTCTTTTGGGATACGACAATCTCATTTCCGATCCACTAATCCCTCTTTACTGCATCCCTCACTCCCAAACATTGACGAATTCACACGGAAATTCCGTCGCTATGAAATACGAGTACTATGTGTTCTGAAACATTTCCTTCTAAATCGAGTAACGTTTCTATGGAAACGACAGGATTTTCTTTTGGGATACGACAATCATATTTACGATCCACTAATCCTTCTTTATTGCATCCCTCACTCCCACACATTGAAGAATTCACACGGAAATTGCGTCGCTGTGAAATACGAGTACTATGTGTTCTAAGACATTTCCTTCTAAATCGAGTACCGTTTCTATGGAAACGACAGGATTTTCTTTTGGGATACGACAATCACATTTCCGATCCACTAATCCTTCTTTACTGCATCCCTCACTCCCACACATTGAAGAATTCACACTGAAATTGCGTCGCTGTGAAATACGAGTACTGTGTGTTCTAAGACATTTCCTTCTAAATCGAGTAACGTTTCTATGGAAACGACAGGATTTTCTTTTGGGATACGACAATCACATTTACGATCCACTAATCCACCTTTACTGCATCCCTCACTCCCACACCTTGAAGAATTCACACGGAAATTGCGTCGCTGTGAAATACGAGTACTATGTGTTCTGAGACATTTCCATCTAAATGGAGTAACGTTTCTGTGGAAACGACAGGATTTTCTTTTGGGATACGACAATCACATTTCCGATCCACTAATCCTTCTTTACTGCATCCCTCACTCCCACACATTGAAGAATTCACACGAAAATTGCGTCGCTGTGAAATACGAGTACTATGTGTTCTAAGACATTTCCTTCTAAATCGAGTAACGTTTCTATGGAAACGACAGGATTTTCTTTTGGGATACGACAATCATATTTCCGATCCACTAATCCTTCTTTACTGCATCCCTCACTCCCACACATTGACGAATTCACACAGAAATTGCGTCGCTGTGAAATACGAGTACTATGTGTTCTAAGACATTTCCTTCTAAATCGAGTAACGTTTCTATGGAAACGACAGGATTTTCTTTTGGGATACGACAATCTCATTTCCGTCCACTAATCCTTCTTTACTGCATCCCTCACTCCCAAACATTGACGAATTCACACGGAAATTCCGTCGCTGTGAAATACGAGTACTATGTGTTCTAAGACATTTCCTTCTAAATCGAGTAACGTTTCTATGGAAACGACAGGATTTTCTTTTGGGATACGACAATCACATTTACGATTCACTAATCCTTCTTTACTGCATTCCTCACTCCCACACATTGAAGAATTCACACGGAAATTGCGTCGCTGTGAAATACGAGTACTATGTGTTCTAAGACATTTCCTTCTAAATCGAGTAACGTTTCTATGGAAACGACAGGATTTTCTTTTGGGATACGACAATCACATTTCCGATCCACTAATCCTTCTTTACTGCATCCCTCACTCCCAAACATTGACGAATTCACACGGAAATTGCGTCGCTGTGAAATACGAGTACTATGTGTTCTAAGACATTTCCTTCTAAATCGAGTAACGTTTCTATGGAAACGACAGGATTTTCTTTTGGGATACGACAATCTCATTTCCGTTCCACTAATCCTTCTTTACTGCATCCCTCACTCCCAAACATTGACGAATTCACACGGAAATTCCGTCGCTGTGAAATACGAGTACTATGTGTTCTAAGACATTTCCTTCTAAATCGAGTAACGTTTCTATGGAAACGACAGGATTTTCTTTTGGGATACGACAATCACATTTACGATCCACTAATCCATCTTTACTGCATCCCTCACTCCCACACATTGAAGAATGCACACGGAAATTGCGTCGCTGTGAAATACGAGTACTATGTGTTCTAAGACATTTCCTTCTAAATGGAGTAACGTTTCTATGGAAACGACAGGATTTTCTTTTGGGATACGACAATCACATTTCCGATCCACTAATCCTTCTTTACTGCATCCCTCACTCCCACACATTGAAGAATTCACACGGAAATTGCGTCGCTGTGAAATACGAGTACTATGTGTTCTAAGACATTTCCTTCTAAATGGAGTAACGTTTCTATGGAAACGACAGGATTTTCTTTTGGGATACGACAATCACATTTCCGATCCACTAATCCTTCTTTACTGCATCCCTCACTCCCACACATTGAAGAATTCATACGGAAATTGCGTCGCTGTGAAATACGAGTACTATGTGTTCTAAGACATTACCTTCTAAATCGAGTAACGTTTCTATGGAAACGACAGGATTTTCTTTTGGGATACGACAATCACATTTCCGATCCACTAATCCTTCTTTACTGCATCCCTCACTCCCACACATTGAAGAATTCACACGGAAATTGCGTCGCTGTGAAATACGAGTACTATGTGTTCTAAGACATTTCCTTCTAAATCGAGTAACGTTTCTATGGAAACGACAGGATTTTCTTTTGGGATACGACAATCACATTTCCGATCCACTAATCCTTCTTTACTGCATCCCTCACTCCCAAACATTGACGAATTCACACGGAAATTCCGTCGCTATGAAATACGAGTACTATGTGTTCTAAGACATTTCCTTCTAAATCGAGTAACGTTTCTATGGAAACGACAGGATTTTCTTTTGGGATACGACAATCACATTTCCGATCCACTAATCCTTATTTACTGCATCCCTCACTCCCAAACATTGACGAATTCACACGGAAATTCCGTCGCTCTGAAATACGAGTACTATGTGTTCTAAGACATTTCCTTCTAAATCGAGTAACGTTTCTATGGAAACGACAGGATTTTCTTTTGGGATACGACAATCACATTTCCGATCCACTAATCCTTCTTTACTGCATCCCTCACTCCCACACATTGAAGAATTCACACGGAAATTGCGTCGCTGTGAAATACGAGTACTATGTGTTCTAAGACATTTCCTTCTAAATCGAGTAACGTTTCTATGGAAACGACAGGATTTTCTTTTGGGATACGACAATCACATTTCCGATCCACTAATCCTTCTTTACTGCATCCCTCACTCCCAAACATTGACGAATTCACACGGAAATTCCGTCGCTATGAAATACGAGTACTATGTGTTCTAAGACATTTCCTTCTAAATCGAGTAACGTTTCTATGGAAACGACAGGATTTTCTTTTGGGATACGACAATCACATTTCCGATCCACTAATCCTTATTTACTGCATCCCTCACTCCCAAACATTGACGAATTCACACGGAAATTCCGTCGCTCTGAAATACGAGTACTATGTGTTCTAAGACATTTCCTTCTAAATCGAGTAACGTTTCTATGGAAACGACAGGATTTTCTTTTGGGATACGACAATCTCATTTCCGATCCACTAATCCTTCTTTACTGCATCCCTCACTCCCAAACATTGACGAATTCACACGGATATTCCGTCGCTATGAAATACGAGTACTATGTGATCTAAGACATTTCCTTCTAAATCGAGTAACGTTTCTATGGAAACGACAGGATTTTCTTTTGGGATACGACAATCACATTTCCGATCCACTAATCCTTCTTTTCTGCATCCCTCACTCCCACACATTGAAGAATTCACACGGAAATTGCGTCGCTGTGAAATACGAGTACTATGTGTTCTAAGACATTTCCTTCTAAATCGAGTAACGTTTCTATGGAAACGACAGGATTTTCTTTTGGGATACGACAATCTCATTTCCGATCCACTAATCCTTCTTTACTGCATCCCTCACTCCCAGACATTGTAGAATTCACACGGAAATTGCGTCGCTGTGAAATACGAGTACTATGTGTTCTAAGACATTTCCTTCTAAATCGAGTAACATTTCTATGGAAACGACAGGATTTTCTTTTGGGATACGACAATCACATTTCCGATCCACTAATCCTTCTTTACTGCATCCCTCACTCCCACACATTGAAGAATTCACACGGAAATTGCGTCGCTGTGAAATACGAGTACTATGTGTTCTAAGACATTTCCTTCTAAATCTAGTAACGTTTCTATGGAAACGACAGGATTTTCTTTTGGGATACGACAATCACATTTCCGATCCACTAATCCTTCTTTACTGCATCCCTCACTCCCACACATTGAAGAATTCACACGGAAATTGCGTCGCTGTGAAATACGAGTACTATGTGTTCTAAGACATTTCCTTCTAAATGGAGTAACGTTTCTATGGAAACGACAGGATTTTCTTTTGGGATACGACAATCACATTTCCGATCCACTAATCCTTCTTTACTGCATCCCTCACTCCCACACATTGAAGAATTCATACGGAAATTGCGTCGCTGTGAAAAACGAGTACTATGTGTTCTAAGACATTTCCTTCTAAATCGAGTAACGTTTCTATGGAAACGACAGGATTTTCTTTTGGGATACGACAATCGCATTTCCGATCCACTAATCCTTCTTTACTGCATCCCTCACTCCCACACATTGACGAATTCACACGGAAATTGCGTCGCTGTGAAATACGAGTACTATGTGTTCTAAGACATTTCCTTCTAAATCGAGTAACGTTTCTATGGAAACGACAGGATTTTCTTTTGGGATACGACAATCTCATTTCCGATCCACTAATCCTTCTTTACTGCATCCCTCACTCCCAGACATTGTAGAATTCACACGGAAATTGCGTCGCTGTGAAATACGAGTACTATGTGTTCTAAGACATTTCCTTCTAAATCGAGTAACGTTTCTATGGAAACGACAGGATTTTCTTTTGGGATACGACAATCACATTTCCGATCCACTAATCCATCTTTACTGCATCCCTCACTCCCAAACATTGACGAATTCACACGGATATTCCGTCGCTATGAAATACGAGTACTATGTGATCTAAGACATTTCCTTCTAAATCGAGTAACGTTTCTATGGAAACGACAGGATTTTCTTTTGGGATACGACAATCACATTTCCGATCCACTAATCCTTCTTTACTGCATCCCTCACTCCCAAACATTGACGAATTCACACGGAAATTGCGTCGCTATGAAATACGAGTACTATGTGTTCTAAGACATTTCCTTCTAAATCGAGTAACGTTTCTATGGAAACGACAGGATTTTCTTTTGGGATACGACAATCTCATTTCCGATCCACTAATCCTTCTTTACTGCATCCCGAACTCCCAAACATTGACGAATTCACACGGAAATTCCGTCGCTATGAAATACGAATACTATGTGTTCTAAGACATTTCCTTCTAAATCGAGTAACGTTTCTATGGAAACGACAGGATTTTCTTTTGGGATACGACAATCACATTTCCGATCCACTAATCCTTCTTTATTGCATCCCTCACTCCCACACATTGAAGGATTCACACGGAAATTGCGTCGCTGTGAAATACGAGTACTATGTGTTCTAAGACATTTCCTTCTAAATCGAGTAACGTTTCTATGGAAACGACAGGATTTCCTTTTGGGATACGACAATCACATTTCCGATCCACTAATCCTTCTTTACTGCATCCCTCACTCCCACACATTGAAGAATTCACACGGAAATTGCGTCGCTGTGAAATACGAGTACTATGTGTTCTAAGACATTTCCTTCTAAATCTAGTAACGTTTCTATGGAAACGACAGGATTTTCTTTTGGGATACGACAATCACATTTCCGATCCACTAATCCTTCTTTACTGCATCCCTCACTCCCACACATTGAAGAATTCACACGGATATTGCGTCGCTGTGAAATACGAGTACTATGTGTTCTAAGACATTTCCTTCTAAATGGAGTAACGTTTCTATGGAAACGACAGGATTTTCTTTTGGGATACGACAATCACATTTCCGATCCACTAATCCTTCTTTACTGCATCCCTCACTCCCACACATTGAAGAATTCACACGGAAATTGCGTCGCTGTGAAATACGAGTACTATGTGTTCTAAGACATTTCCTTCTAAATGGAGTAACGTTTCTATGGAAACGACAGGATTTTCTTTTGGGATACGACAATCACATTTCCGATCCACTAATCCTTCTTTACTGCATCCCTCACTCCCACACATTGAAGAATTCACACGGAAATTGCGTCGCTGTGAAATACGAGTACTATGTGTTCTAAGACATTTCCTTCTAAATGGAGTAACGTTTCTATGGAAACGACAGGATTTTCTTTGGGGATACGACAATCACATTTTCGATCCACTAATCCTTCTTTACTGCATCCCTCTCTCCCACACATTGAAGAATTCATACGGAAATTGCGTCGCTGTGAAATACGAGTACTATGTGTTCTAAGACATTACCTTCTAAATCGAGTAACGTTTCTATGGAAACGACAGGATTTTCTTTTGGGATACGACAATCACATTTCCGATCCACTAATCCTTCTTTACTGCATCCCTCACTCCCACACATTGAAGAATTCACACGGAAATTGCGTCGCTGTGAAATACGAGTACTATGTGTTCTAAGACATTTCCTTCTAAATCGAGTAACGTTTCTATGGAAACGACAGGATTTTCTTTTGGGATACGACAATCACATTTCCGATCCACTAATCCTTCTTTACTACATCCCTCACTCCCAAACATTGACGAATTCACACGGAAATTCCGTCGCTATGAAATACGAGTACTATGTGTTCTAAGACATTTCCTTCTAAATCGAGTAACGTTTCTATGGAAACGACAGGACTTTCTTTTGGGATACGACAATCACATTTCCGATCCACTAATCCTTATTTACTGCATCCCTCACTCCCAAACATTGACGAATTCACACGGAAATTCCGTCGCTCTGAAATACGAGTACTATGTGTTCTAAGACATTTCCTTCTAAATCGAGTAACGTTTCTATGGAAACGACAGGATTTTCTTTTGGGATACGACAATCTCATTTCCGATCCACTAATCCTTCTTTACTGCATCCCTCACTCCCAAACATTGAAGAATTCACACGGATATTCCGTCGCTATGAAATACGAGTACTATGTGATCTAAGACATTTCCTTCTAAATCGAGTAACGTTTCTATGGAAACGACAGGATTTTCTTTTGGGATACGACAATCACATTTCCGATCCACTAATCCTTCTTTACTGCATCCCTCACTCCCACACATTGAAGAATTCACACGGAAATTGCGTCGCTGTGAAATACGAGTACTATGTGTTCTAAGACATTTCCTTCTAAATCGAGTAACGTTTCTATGGAAACGACAGGATTTTCTTTTGGGATACGACAATCTCATTTCCGATCCACTAATCCTTCTTTACTGCATCCCTCACTCCCACACATTGTAGAATTCACACGGAAATTGCGTCGCTGTGAAATACGAGTACTATGTGTTCTAAGACATTTCCTTCTAAATCGAGTAACATTTCTATGGAAACGACAGGATTTTCTTTTGGGATACGACAATCACATTTCCGATCCACTAATCCTTCTTTACTGCATCCCTCACTCCCACACATTGAAGAATTCACACGGAAATTGCGTCGCTGTGAAATACGAGTACTATGTGTTCTAAGACATTTCCTTCTAAATCTAGTAACGTTTCTATGGAAACGACAGGATTTTCTTTTGGGATACGACAATCACATTTCCGATCCACTAATCCTTCTTTACTGCATCCCTCACTCCCACACATTGAAGAATTCACACGGAAATTGCGTCGCTGTGAAATACGAGTACTATGTGTTCTAAGACATTTCCTTCTAAATGGAGTAACGTTTCTATGGAAACGACAGGATTTTCTTTTGGGATACGACAATCACATTTCCGATCCACTAATCCTTCTTTACTGCATCCCTCACTCCCACACATTGAAGAATTCATACGGAAATTGCGTCGCTGTGAAAAACGAGTACTATGTGTTCTAAGACATTTCCTTCTAAATCGAGTAACGTTTCTATGGAAACGACAGGATTTTCTTTTGGGATACGACAATCGCATTTCCGATCCACTAATCCTTCTTTACTGCATCCCTCACTCCCACACATTGACGAATTCACACGGAAATTGCGTCGCTGTGAAATACGAGTACTATGTGTTCTAAGACATTTCCTTCTAAATCGAGTAACGTTTCTATGGAAACGACAGGAATTTCTTTTGGGATACGACAATCTCATTTCCGATCCACTAATCCTTCTTTACTGCATCCCTCACTCCCAGACATTGTAGAATTCACACGGAAATTGCGTCGCTGTGAAATACGAGTACTATGTGTTCTAAGACATTTCCTTCTAAATCGAGTAACGTTTCTATGGAAACGACAGGATTTTCTTTTGGGATACGACAATCACATTTCCGATCCACTAATCCTTCTTTACTGCATCCCTCACTCCCAAACATTGACGAATTCACACGGAAATTGCGTCGCTGTGAAATACGAGTACTATGTGTTCTAAGACATTTCCTTCTAAATCGAGTAACGTTTCTATGGAAACGACAGGATTTTCTTTTGGGATACGACAATCTCATTTCCGATCCACTAATCCCTCTTTACTGCATCCCTCACTCCCAAACATTGACGAATTCACACGGAAATTCCGTCGCTATGAAATACGAGTACTATGTGTTCTGAAACATTTCCTTCTAAATCGAGTAACGTTTCTATGGAAACGACAGGATTTTCTTTTGGGATACGACAATCATATTTACGATCCACTAATCCTTCTTTATTGCATCCCTCACTCCCACACATTGAAGAATTCACACGGAAATTGCGTCGCTGTGAAATACGAGTACTATGTGTTCTAAGACATTTCCTTCTAAATCGAGTACCGTTTCTATGGAAACGACAGGATTTTCTTTTGGGATACGACAATCACATTTCCGATCCACTAATCCTTCTTTACTGCATCCCTCACTCCCACACATTGAAGAATTCACACGGAAATTGCGTCGCTGTGAAATACGAGTACTATGTGTTCTAAGACATTTCCTTCTAAATGGAGTAACGTTTCTATGGAAACGACAGGTTTTTCTTTTGGGATACGACAATCACATTTCCGACCCACTAATCCTTCTTTACTGCATCCCTCACTCCCACACATTGAAGAATTCACACGGAAATTGCGTCGCTGTGAAATACGAGTACTGTGTGTTCTAAGACGTTTCCTTCTAAATCGAGTAACGTTTCTATGGAAACGACAGGATTTTCTTTTGGGATACGACAATCACATTTCCGATCCACTAATCCATCTTTACTGCATCCCTCACTCCCAAACATTGACGAATTCACACGGATATTCCGTCGCTATGAAATACGAGTACTATGTGATCTAAGACATTTCCTTCTAAATCGAGTAACGTTTCTATGGAAACGACAGGATTTTCTTTTGGGATACGACAATCACATTTCCGATCCACTAATCCTTCTTTACTGCATCCCTCACTCCCAAACATTGACGAATTCACACGGAAATTGCGTCGCTATGAAATACGAGTACTATGTGTTCTAAGACATTTCCTTCTAAATCGAGTAACGTTTCTATGGAAACGACAGGATTTTCTTTTGGGATACGACAATCTCATTTCCGATCCACTAATCCTTCTTTACTGCATCCCGAACTCCCAAACATTGACGAATTCACACGGAAATTCCGTCGCTATGAAATACGAATACTATGTGTTCTAAGACATTTCCTTCTAAATCGAGTAACGTTTCTATGGAAACGACAGGATTTTCTTTTGGGATACGACAATCACATTTCCGATCCACTAATCCTTCTTTATTGCATCCCTCACTCCCACACATTGAAGGATTCACACGGAAATTGCGTCGCTGTGAAATACGAGTACTATGTGTTCTAAGACATTTCCTTCTAAATCGAGTAACGTTTCTATGGAAACGACAGGATTTCCTTTTGGGATACGACAATCACATTTCCGATCCACTAATCCTTCTTTACTGCATCCCTCACTCCCACACATTGAAGAATTCACACGGAAATTGCGTCGCTGTGAAATACGAGTACTATGTGTTCTAAGACATTTCCTTCTAAATCTAGTAACGTTTCTATGGAAACGACAGGATTTTCTTTTGGGATACGACAATCACATTTCCGATCCACTAATCCTTCTTTACTGCATCCCTCACTCCCACACATTGAAGAATTCACACGGATATTGCGTCGCTGTGAAATACGAGTACTATGTGTTCTAAGACATTTCCTTCTAAATGGAGTAACGTTTCTATGGAAACGACAGGATTTTCTTTTGGGATACGACAATCACATTTCCGATCCACTAATCCTTCTTTACTGCATCCCTCACTCCCACACATTGAAGAATTCACACGGAAATTGCGTCGCTGTGAAATACGAGTACTATGTGTTCTAAGACATTTCCTTCTAAATGGAGTAACGTTTCTATGGAAACGACAGGATTTTCTTTTGGGATACGACAATCACATTTCCGATCCACTAATCCTTCTTTACTGCATCCCTCACTCCCACACATTGAAGAATTCACACGGAAATTGCGTCGCTGTGAAATACGAGTACTATGTGTTCTAAGACATTTCCTTCTAAATGGAGTAACGTTTCTATGGAAACGACAGGATTTTCTTTGGGGATACGACAATCACATTTTCGATCCACTAATCCTTCTTTACTGCATCCCTCTCTCCCACACATTGAAGAATTCATACGGAAATTGCGTCGCTGTGAAATACGAGTACTATGTGTTCTAAGACATTACCTTCTAAATCGAGTAACGTTTCTATGGAAACGACAGGATTTTCTTTTGGGATACGACAATCACATTTCCGATCCACTAATCCTTCTTTACTGCATCCCTCACTCCCACACATTGAAGAATTCACACGGAAATTGCGTCGCTGTGAAATACGAGTACTATGTGTTCTAAGACATTTCCTTCTAAATCGAGTAACGTTTCTATGGAAACGACAGGATTTTCTTTTGGGATACGACAATCACATTTCCGATCCACTAATCCTTCTTTACTACATCCCTCACTCCCAAACATTGACGAATTCACACGGAAATTCCGTCGCTATGAAATACGAGTACTATGTGTTCTAAGACATTTCCTTCTAAATCGAGTAACGTTTCTATGGAAACGACAGGACTTTCTTTTGGGATACGACAATCACATTTCCGATCCACTAATCCTTATTTACTGCATCCCTCACTCCCAAACATTGACGAATTCACACGGAAATTCCGTCGCTCTGAAATACGAGTACTATGTGTTCTAAGACATTTCCTTCTAAATCGAGTAACGTTTCTATGGAAACGACAGGATTTTCTTTTGGGATACGACAATCTCATTTCCGATCCACTAATCCTTCTTTACTGCATCCCTCACTCCCAAACATTGACGAATTCACACGGATATTCCGTCGCTATGAAATACGAGTACTATGTGATCTAAGACATTTCCTTCTAAATCGAGTAACGTTTCTATGGAAACGACAGGATTTTCTTTTGGGATACGACAATCACATTTCCGATCCACTAATCCTTCTTTACTGCATCCCTCACTCCCACACATTGAAGAATTCACACGGAAATTGCGTCGCTGTGAAATACGAGTACTATGTGTTCTAAGACATTTCCTTCTAAATCGAGTAACGTTTCTATGGAAACGACAGGATTTTCTTTTGGGATACGACAATCTCATTTCCGATCCACTAATCCTTCTTTACTGCATCCCTCACTCCCACACATTGTAGAATTCACACGGAAATTGCGTCGCTGTGAAATACGAGTACTATGTGTTCTAAGACATTTCCTTCTAAATCGAGTAACATTTCTATGGAAACGACAGGATTTTCTTTTGGGATACGACAATCACATTTCCGATCCACTAATCCTTCTTTACTGCATCCCTCACTCCCACACATTGAAGAATTCACACGGAAATTGCGTCGCTGTGAAATACGAGTACTATGTGTTCTAAGACATTTCCTTCTAAATCTAGTAACGTTTCTATGGAAACGACAGGATTTTCTTTTGGGATACGACAATCACATTTCCGATCCACTAATCCTTCTTTACTGCATCCCTCACTCCCACACATTGAAGAATTCACACGGAAATTGCGTCGCTGTGAAATACGAGTACTATGTGTTCTAAGACATTTCCTTCTAAATGGAGTAACGTTTCTATGGAAACGACAGGATTTTCTTTTGGGATACGACAATCACATTTCCGATCCACTAATCCTTCTTTACTGCATCCCTCACTCCCACACATTGAAGAATTCATACGGAAATTGCGTCGCTGTGAAAAACGAGTACTATGTGTTCTAAGACATTTCCTTCTAAATCGAGTAACGTTTCTATGGAAACGACAGGATTTTCTTTTGGGATACGACAATCGCATTTCCGATCCACTAATCCTTCTTTACTGCATCCCTCACTCCCACACATTGACGAATTCACACGGAAATTGCGTCGCTGTGAAATACGAGTACTATGTGTTCTAAGACATTTCCTTCTAAATCGAGTAACGTTTCTATGGAAACGACAGGAATTTCTTTTGGGATACGACAATCTCATTTCCGATCCACTAATCCTTCTTTACTGCATCCCTCACTCCCAGACATTGTAGAATTCACACGGAAATTGCGTCGCTGTGAAATACGAGTACTATGTGTTCTAAGACATTTCCTTCTAAATCGAGTAACGTTTCTATGGAAACGACAGGATTTTCTTTTGGGATACGACAATCACATTTCCGATCCACTAATCCTTCTTTACTGCATCCCTCACTCCCAAACATTGACGAATTCACACGGAAATTGCGTCGCTGTGAAATACGAGTACTATGTGTTCTAAGACATTTCCTTCTAAATCGAGTAACGTTTCTATGGAAACGACAGGATTTTCTTTTGGGATACGACAATCTCATTTCCGATCCACTAATCCCTCTTTACTGCATCCCTCACTCCCAAACATTGACGAATTCACACGGAAATTCCGTCGCTATGAAATACGAGTACTATGTGTTCTGAAACATTTCCTTCTAAATCGAGTAACGTTTCTATGGAAACGACAGGATTTTCTTTTGGGATACGACAATCATATTTACGATCCACTAATCCTTCTTTATTGCATCCCTCACTCCCACACATTGAAGAATTCACACGGAAATTGCGTCGCTGTGAAATACGAGTACTATGTGTTCTAAGACATTTCCTTCTAAATCGAGTACCGTTTCTATGGAAACGACAGGATTTTCTTTTGGGATACGACAATCACATTTCCGATCCACTAATCCTTCTTTACTGCATCCCTCACTCCCACACATTGAAGAATTCACACGGAAATTGCGTCGCTGTGAAATACGAGTACTATGTGTTCTAAGACATTTCCTTCTAAATGGAGTAACGTTTCTATGGAAACGACAGGTTTTTCTTTTGGGATACGACAATCACATTTCCGACCCACTAATCCTTCTTTACTGCATCCCTCACTCCCACACATTGAAGAATTCACACGGAAATTGCGTCGCTGTGAAATACGAGTACTGTGTGTTCTAAGACGTTTCCTTCTAAATCGAGTAACGTTTCTATGGAAACGACAGGATTTTCTTTTGGGATACGACAATCACATTTACGATCCACTAATCCATCTTTACTGCATCCCTCACTCCCACACCTTGAAGAATTCACACGGAAATTGCGTCGCTGTGAAATACGAGTACTATGTGTTCTGAGACATTTCCATCTAAATGGAGTAACGTTTCTATGGAAACGACAGGATTTTCTTTTGGGATACGACAATCACATTTCCGATCCACTAATCCTTCTTTACTGCATCCCTCACTCCCACACATTGAAGAATTCACACGAAAATTGCGTCGCTGTGAAATACGAGTACTATGTGTTCTAAGACATTTCCTTCTAAATCGAGTAACGTTTCTATGGAAACGACAGGATTTTCTTTTGGGATACGACAATCATATTTCCGATCCACTAATCCTTCTTTACTGCATCCCTCACTCCCACACATTGACGAATTCACACGGAAATTACGTCGCTGTGAAATACGAGTACTATGTGTTCTAAGACATTTCCTTCTAAATCGAGTAACGTTTCTATGGAAACGACAGGATTTTCTTTTGGGATACGACAATCTCATTTCCGTCCACTAATCCTTCTTTACTGCATCCCTCACTCCCAAACATTGACGAATTCACACGGAAATTCCGTCGCTGTGAAATACGAGTACTATGTGTTCTAAGACATTTCCTTCTAAATCGAGTAACGTTTCTATGGAAACGACAGGATTTTCTTTTGGGATACGACAATCACATTTACGATTCACTAATCCTTCTTTACTGCATTCCTCACTCCCACACATTGAAGAATTCACACGGAAATTGCGTCGCTGTGAAATACGAGTACTATGTGTTCTAAGACATTTCCTTCTAAATCGAGTAACGTTTCTATGGAAACGACAGGATTTTCTTTTGGGATACGACAATCACATTTCCGATCCACTAATCCTTCTTTACTGCATCCCTCACTCCCAAACATTGACGAATTCACACGGAAATTGCGTCGCTGTGAAATACGAGTACTATGTGTTCTAAGACATTTCCTTCTAAATCGAGTAACGTTTCTATGGAAACGACAGGATTTTCTTTTGGGATACGACAATCTCATTTCCGTTCCACTAATCCTTCTTTACTGCATCCCTCACTCCCAAACATTGACGAATTCACACGGAAATTGCGTCGCTGTGAAATACGAGTACTATGTGTTCTAAGACATTTCCTTCTAAATCGAGTTACGTTTCTATGGAAACGACAGGATTTTCTTTTGGGATGCGACAATCTCATTTCCGATCCACTAATCCTTCTTTACTGCATCCCTCACTCCCAAACATTGACGAATTCACACGGAAATTGCGTCGCTGTGAAATACGAGTACTATGTGTTCTAAGACATTTCCTTCTAAATCGAGTAACGTTTCTATGGAAACGACAGGATTTTCTTTTGGGATACGACAATCACATTTCCGATCCACTAATCCTTCGTTACTGCATCCCTCACTCCCACACATTGTAGAATTCACACGGAAATTGCGTCGCTGTGAAATACGAGTACTATGTGTTCTAAGACATTTCCTTCTAAATCGAGTAACGTTTCTATGGAAACGACAGGATTTTCTTTTGGGATACGACAATCACATTTCCGATCCACTAATCCTTCTTTACTGCATCCCTTACTTCCAAACATTGACGAATTCACACGGAAATTCCGTCGCTATGAAATACGAGTACTATGTGTTCTAAGACATTTCCTTCTAAATCGAGTAAAGTTTCTATGGAAACGACAGGATTTTCTTTTGGGATACGACAATCACATTTCCGATCCACTAATCCTTCTTTACTGCATCCCTCACTCCCAAACATTGACGAATTCACACGGAAATTGCGTCGCTGTGAAATACGAGTACTATGTGTTCTAAGACATTTCCTTCTAAATCGAGTAACGTTTTTATGGAAACGACAGGATTTTCTTTTGGGATACGACAATCTCATTTCCGATACACTAATCCTTCTTTACTGCATCCCTCACTCCCAAACATTGACGAATTCACACGGAAATTCCGTCGCTGTGAAGTACGAGTACTATGTGTTCTAAGACATTTCCTTCTAAATCGAGTAACGTTTCTATGGAAACGACAGGATTTTCTTTTGCTATACGACAATCACATTTACGATTCACTAATCCTTCTTTACTGCATTCCTCACTCCCACACATTGAAGAATTCACACGGAAATTGCGTCGCTGTGAAATACGAGTACTATGTGTTCTAAGACATTTCCTTCTAAATCGAGTAACGTTTCTATGGAAACGACAGGATTTTCTTTTGGGATACGACAATCACATTTCCGATCCACTAATCCTTCTTTACTGCATCCCTCACTCCCAAACATTGACGAATTCACACGGAAATTGCGTCGCTGTGAAATACGAGTAATATGTGTTCTAAGACATTTCCTTCTAAATCGAGTAACGTTTCTATGGAAACGACAGGATTTTCTTTTGGGATACGACAATCACATTTACGATCCACTAATCCATCTTTACTGCATCCCTCTTCCCCACACATTGAAGAATTCACACGGAAATTGCGTCGCTGTGAAATACGAGTACTATGTGTTCTAAGACATTTCCTTCTAAATCGAGTAACGTTTCTATGGAAACGACAGGATTTTCTTTTGGGATACGACAATCACATTTCCGATCCACTAATCCTTCTTTACTGCATCCCTCACTCCCAAACATTGACGAATTCACACGGAAATTGCGTCGCTGTGAAATACGAGTACTATGTGTTCTAAGACATTTCCTTCTAAATCGAGTAACGTTTCTATGGAAACGACAGGATTTTCTTTTGGGATACGACAATCTCATTTCCGTTCCACTAATCCTTCTTTACTGCATCCCTCACTCCCACACATTGAAGAATTCACACGGAAATTCCGTCGCTGTGAAATACGAGTACTATGTGTTCTAAGACATTTCCTTCTAAATCGAGTAACGTTTCTATGGAAACGACAGGATTTTCTTTTGGGATACGACAATCACATTTCCGATCCACTAATCCTTCTTTACTGCATCCCTCACTCCCAAACATTGACGAATTCACACGGAAATTCCGTCGCTGTGAAGTACGAGTACTATGTGTTCTAAGACATTTCCTTCTAAATCGAGTAAAGTTTCTATGGAAACGACAGGATTTTCTTTTGGGATACGACAATCACATTTCCGATCCACTAATCCTTCTTTACTGCATCCCTCACTCCCAAACATTGACGAATTCACACGGAAATTCCGTCGCTATGAAATACGAGTACTATGTGTTCTAAGACATTTCCTTCTAAATCGAGTATCGTTTCTATGGAAACGACAGGATTTTCTTTTGGGATACGACAATCACATTTCCGATCCACTAATCCTTCTTTACTGCATCCCTCACTCCCAAACATTGAAGAATTCACACGGAAATTCAGTCGCTGTGAAATACGAGTACTATGTGTTCTAAGACATTTCCTTCTAAATCGAGTAACGTTTCTATGGAAACGACAGGATTTTCTTTTGGGATACGACTATCACATTTCCGATCCACTAATCCTTCTTTACTGCATCCCTCACTCCCACACATTGAAGAATTCACACGGAAATTGCGTCGCTGTGAAATACGAGTACTATGTGTTCTAAGACATTTCCTTCTAAATGGAGTAACGTTTCTATGGAAACGACAGGATTTTCTTTTGGGATACGACAGTCATATTTCCGATCCACTAATCCTTCTTCACTGCATCCCTCACTCCAACACATTGAAGAATTCACACGGAAATTGCGTCGCTGTGAAATACGAGTACTATGTGTTCTAAGACATTTCCTTCTAAATCGAGTAACGTTTCTATGGAAACGACAGGATTTTCTTTTGGGATACGACAATCACATTTCCGATCCACTAATCCTTCTTTACTGCATCCCTCACTCCCACACATTGAAGAATTCACACGGAAATTGCGTCGCTGTGTAATACGAGTACTATGTGTTCTGAAACATTTCAATCTAAATCGAGTAACGTTTCTATGGAAACGACAGGATTTTCTTTTGGGATACGACAATCACATTTCCGATCCACTAATCCTTCTTTACTGCATCCCTCACTCCCACACATTGAAGAATTCACACGGAAATTGCGTCGCTGTGAAATACGAGTACTATGTGCTCTAAGACATTTCCTTCTAAATCGAGTAACGTTTCTATGGAAACGACAGGATTTTCTTTTGGGATACGACAATCATATTTCCGATCCACTAATCCTTCTTCATTGCATCCCTCACTCCCACACATTGAAGAATTCACACGGAAATTGCGTCGCTGTGAAATACGAGGACTATGTGTTCTAAGACATTTCCTTCTAAATCGAGTAACGTTTCTATGGAAACGACAGGATTTTCTTTTGGGATGCGACAATCTCATTTCCGATCCACTAATCTTTCTTTACTGCATCCCTCACTCCCAAACATTGACGAATTCACACAGAAATTGCGTCGCTGTGAAATACGAGTACTATGTGTTCTAAGACATTTCCTTCTAAATCGAGTAACGTTTCCATGGAAACGACAGGATTTTCTTTTGGGATACGACAATCTCATTTCCGATCCACTAATCCTTCTTTACTGCATCCCTCACTCCCAAACATTGACGAATTCACACGGAAATTCCGTCGCTGTGAAATACGAGTACTATGTGTTCTAAGACATTCCCTTCTAAATCGAGTAACGTTTGTATGGAAACGAGAGGATTTTCTTTTGGGATACGACAATCACATTTCCGATCCACTAATCCTTCTTCACTGCATCCCTCACTCCCACACATTGAAGAATTCACACGGAAATTCCGTCGCTGTGAAATACGAGTACTATGTGTTCTAAGACATTTCCTTCTAAATCGAGTAACGTTTCTATGGAAACGACAGGATTTTCTTTTGGGATACGACAATCACATTTCCGATCCACTAATCCTTCTTTACTGCATCCCTCACTCCCACACATTGAAGAATTCACACGGAAATTGCGTCGCTGTGAAATACGAGTACTATGTGTTCTAAGACATTTCCTTCTAAATCGAGTAACGTTTCTATGGAAACGACAGGATTTTCTTTTGGGATACGACAATCACATTTCCGATCCACTAATCCTTCTTTACTGCATCCCTCACTCCCACACATTGAAGAATTCACACGGAAATTGCGTCGCTGTGAAATACGAGGACTATGTGTTCTAAGACATTTCCTTCTAAATCGATTAACGTTTCTATGGAAACGACAGGATTTTCTTTTGGGATACGACAATCTCATTTCCGATCCACTAATCCTTCTTTACTGCATCCCTCACTCCCAAACATTGACGAATTCACACGGAAATTGCGTCGCTGTGAAATACGAGTACTATGTGTTCTAAGACATTTCCTTCTAAATCGAGTAACGTTTCTATGGAAACGACAGGATTTTCTTTTGGGATACGACAATCTCATTTCCGTTCCACTAATCTTTCTTTACTGCATCCCTCACTCCCAAACATTGACGAATTCACACGGGAATTCCGTCGCTGTGAAGTACGAGTACTATGTGTTCTAAGACATTTCCTTCTAAATCGAGTAACGTTTCTATGGAAACGACAGGATTTTCTTTTGGGATACGACAATCACATTTCCGATCCACTAATCCTTCGTTACTGCATCCCTCACTCCCACACATTGAAGAATTCACACGGAAATTGCGTCGCTGTGAAATACGAGTACTATGTGTTCTAAGACATTTCCTTCTAAATCGAGTAACGTTTCTATGGAAACGACACGATTTTCTTTTGGGATACGACAATCACATTTCCGATCCACTAATCCTTCTTTACTGCATCCCTCACTTCCAAACATTGACGAATTCACACGGAAATTCCGTCGCTATGAAATACGAGCACTATGTGTTCTAAGACATTTCCTTCTAAATCGAGTAAAGTTTCTATGGAAACGACAGGATTTTCTTTTGGGATACGACAATCACATTTCCGATCCACTAATCCTTCTTTACTGCATCCCTCACTCCCAAACATTGACGAATTCACACGGAAATTCCGTCGCTATGAAATACGAGTACTATGTGTTCTAAGACATTTCCTTCTAAATCGAGTATCGTTTCTATGGAAACGACAGGATTCTCTTTTGGGATACGACAATCACATTTCCGATCCACTAATCCTTCTTTACTGCATCCCTCACTCCCAAACATTGAAGAATTCACACGGAAATTCAGTCGCTGTGAAATACGGGTACTATGTGTTCTAAGACATTTCATTCTAAATCGAGTAACGTTTCTATGGAAACGACAGGATTTTCTTTTGGGATACGACTATCACATTTCCGATCCACTAATCCTTCTTTACTGCATCCCTCACTCCCACACATTGAAGAATTCACACGGAAATTGCGTCGCTGTGAAATACGAGTACTATGTGTTCTAAGACATTTCCTTCTAAATGGAGTAACGTTTCTATGGAAACGACAGGATTTTCTTTTGGGATACGACAGTCATATTTCCGATCCACTAATCCTTCTACACTGCATCCCTCACTCCAACACATTGAAGAATTCACACGGAAATTGCGTCGCTGTGAAATACGAGTACTATGTGTTCTAAGACATTTCCTTCTAAATCGAGTAACGTTTCTATGGAAACGACAGGATTTTCTTTTGGGATACGACAATCACATTTCCGATCCACTAATCCTTCTTTACTGCATCCCTCACTCCCACACATTGAAGAATTCACACGGAAATTGCGTCGCTGTGAAATACGAGTACTATGTGTTCTGAAACATTTCAATCTAAATCGAGTAACGTTTCTATGGAAACGACAGGATTTTCTTTTGGGATACGACAATCACATTTCCGATCCACTAATCCTTCTTTACTGCATCCCTCACTCCCACACATTGAAGAATTCACACGGAAATTGCGTCGCTGTGAAATACGAGTACTATGTGCTCTAAGACATTTCCTTCTAAATCGAGTAACGTTTCTATGGAAACGACAGGATTTTCTTTTGGGATACGACAATCATATTTCCGATCCACTAATCCTTCTTTATTGCATCCCTCACTCCCACACATTGAAGAATTCACACGGAAATTGCGTCGCTGTGAAATACGAGGACTATGTGTTCTAAGACATTTCCTTCTAAATCGAGTAACGTTTCTATGGAAACGACAGGATTTTCTTTTGGGATACGACAATCTCATTTCCGATCCACTAATCCTTCTTTACTGCATCCCTCACTCCCACACATTGAGGAATTCACACGGAAATTGCGTCGCTGTGAAATACGAGTACTATGTGTTCTAAGACATTTTCTTCTAAATCGAGTAACGTTTCTATGGAAACGACAGGATTTTCTTTTGGGATACGACAATCTCATTTCCGTTCCACTAATCTTTCTTTACTGCATCCCTCACTCCCAAACATTGACGAATTCACACGGAAATTCCGTCGCTGTGAAGTACGAGTACTATGTGTTCTAAGACATTTCCTTCTAAATCGAGTAACGTTTCTATGGAAACGACAGGATTTTCTTTTGGGATACGACAATCACATTTCCGATCCACTAATCCTTTGTTACTGCATCCCTCACTCCCACACATTGAAGAATTCACACGGAAATTGCGTCGCTGTGAAATACGAGTACTATGTGTTCTAAGACATTTCCTTCTAAATCGAGTAACGTTTCTATGGATACGACAGGATTTTCTTTTGGGATACGACAATCACATTTCCGATCCACTAATCCTTCTTTACTGCATCCCTCACTTCCAAACATTGACGAATTCACACGGAAATTCCGTCGCTATGAAATACGAGTACTATGTGTTCTAAGACATTTCCTTCTAAATCGAGTAAAGTTTCTATGGAAACGACAGGATTTTCTTTTGGGATACGACAATCACATTTCCGATCCACTAATCCTTCTTTACTGCATCCCTCACTCCCAAACATTGACGAATTCACACGGAAATTCCGTCGCTATGAAATACGAGTACTATGTGTTCTAAGACATTTCCTTCTAAATCGAGTATCGTTTCTATGGAAACGACAGGATTCTCTTTTGGGATACGACAATCACATTTCCGATCCACTAATCCTTCTTTACTGCATCCCTCACTCCCAAACATTGAAGAATTCACACGGAAATTCAGTCGCTGTGAAATACGGGTACTATGTGTTCTAAGACATTTCATTCTAAATCGAGTAACGTTTCTATGGAAACGACAGGATTTTCTTTTGGGATACGACTATCACATTTCCGATCCACTAATCCTTCTTTACTGCATCCCTCACTCCCACACATTGAAGAATTCACACGGAAATTGCGTCGCTGTGAAATACGAGTACTATGTGTTCTAAGACATTTCCTTCTAAATGGAGTAACGTTTCTATGGAAACGACAGGATTTTCTTTTGGGATACGACAGTCATATTTCCGATCCACTAATCCTTCTTCACTGCATCCCTCACTCCAACACATTGAAGAATTCACACGGAAATTGCGTCGCTGTGAAATACGAGTACTATGTGTTCTAAGACATTTCCTTCTAAATCGAGTAACGTTTCTATGGAAACGACAGGATTTTCTTTTGGGATACGACAATCACATTTCCGATCCACTAATCCTTCTTTACTGCATCCCTCACTCCCACACATTGAAGAATTCACACGGAAATTGCGTCGCTGTGAAATACGAGTACTATGTGTTCTGAAACATTTCAATCTAAATCGAGTAACGTTTCTATGGAAACGACAGGATTTTCTTTTGGGATACGACAATCACATTTCCGATCCACTAATCCTTCTTTACTGCATCCCTCACTCCCACACATTGAAGAATTCACACGGAAATTGCGTCGCTGTGAAATACGAGTACTATGTGCTCTAAGACATTTCCTTCTAAATCGAGTAACGTTTCTATGGAAACGACAGGATTTTCTTTTGGGATACGACAATCATATTTCCGATCCACTAATCCTTCTTTATTGCATCCCTCACTCCCACACATTGAAGAATTCACACGGAAATTGCGTCGCTGTGAAATACGAGGACTATGTGTTCTAAGACATTTCCTTCTAAATCGAGTAACGTTTCTATGGAAACGACAGGATATTCTTTTGGGATGCGACAATCTCATTTCCGATCCACTAATCTTTCTTTACTGCATCCCTCACTCCCAAACATTGACGAATTCACACGGAAATTGCGTCGCTGTGAAATACGAGTACTATGTGTTCTAAGACATTTCCTTCTAAATCGAGTAAAGTTTCAATGGAAACGACAGGATTTTCTTTTGGGATACGACAATCACATTTCCGATCCACTAATCCTTCTTTACTGCATCCCTCACTCCCAAACATTGACGAATTCACACGGAAATTCCGTCGCTATGAAATACGAGTACTATGTGTACTAAGACATTTCCTTCTAAATCGAGTATCGTTTCTATGGAAACGACAGGATTTTCTTTTGGGATACGACAATCACATTTCCGATCCACTAATCCTTCTTTACTGCATCCCTCACTCCCACACATTGAAGAATTCACACGGAAATTGCGTCGCTGTGAAATACGAGTACTATGTGTTCTAAGACATTTCCTTCTAAATCGAGTAACGTTTCTATGGAAACGACAGGATTTTCTTTTGGGATACGACAATCTCATTTCCGATCCACTAATCCTTCTTTACTGCATCCCTCACTCCCAGACATTGTAGAATTCACACGGAAATTACGTCGCTGTGAAATACGAGTACTATGTGTTCTAAGACATTTCCTTCTAAATCGAGTAACGTTTCTATGGAAACGACAGGACTTTCTTTTGGGATACGACAATCACATTTCCGATCCACTAATCCTTCTTTACTGCATCCCTCACTCCCAAACATTGACGAATTCACACGGAAATTGCGTCGCTGTGAAATACGAGTACTATGTGTTCTAAGACATTTCCTTCTAAATCGAGTAACTTTTCTATGGAAACGACAGGATTTTCTTTTGGGATACGACAATCACATTTGCGATCCACTAATCCTTCTTTATTGCATCCCTCACTCCCACACATTGAAGAATTCACACGGAAAGTGCGTCGCTGTGAAAGACGAGTACTATGTGTTCTAAGACATTTCCTTCTAAATCGAGTAACGTTTCTATGGAAACGACAGGATTTTCTTTTGGGATACGACAATCACATTTCCGATCCACTAATCCTTCTTTACTGCATCCCTCACTCCCACACATTGAAGAATTCACACGGAAATTGCGTCGCTGTGAAATACGAGTACTATGTGTTCTAAGACATATCCTTCTAAATCGAGTATCGTTTCTATGGAAACGACAGGATTTTCTTTTGGGATACGACAATTACATTTCCGATATACTAATCCTTCTTTACTGCATCCCTCACTCCCACACATTGAAGAATTCACACGGAAATTGCGTCGCTGTGAAATACGAGTACTATGTGTTCTAAGACATTTCCTTCTAAATCGAGTAACGTTTCTATGGAAACGACAGGATTTTCTTTTGGGATACGACAATCTCATTTCCGTTCCACTAATCCTTCTTTACTGCATCCCTCACTCCCAAACATTGACGAATTCACACGGAAATTCCGTCGCTGTGAAATACGAGTACTATGTCTTCTAAGACATTTCCTTCTAAATCGAGTAACGTTTCTATGGAAACGACAGGATTTTCTTTTGGGATACGACAATCACATTTCCGATCCACTAATCCTTCTTTACTGCATCCCTCACTCCCACACATTGAAGAATTCACACGGAAATTGCGTCGCTGTGAAATACGAGTACTATGTGTTCTAAGACATTTCCTTCTAAATCGAGTAATGTTTCTATGGAAACGACAGGATTTTCTTTTGGGATACGACAATCATATTTTCCGATCCACTAATACTTCTTTACTGCATCCCTCACTTCCAAACATTGACGAATTCACACGGAAATTCCGCCGCTATGAAATACGAGTACTATGTGTTCTAAGACATTTCCTTCTAAATCGAGTAAAGTTTCAATGGAAACGACAGGATTTTCTTTTGGGATACGACAATCACATTTCCGATCCACTAATCCTTCTTTACTGCATCCCTCACTCCCAAACATTGACGAATTCACACGGAAATTCCGTCGCTATGAAATACGAGTACTATGTGTTCTAAGACATTTCCTTCTAAATCGAGTAACGTTTCTATGGAAACGACAGGATTTTCTTTTGGGATACGACAATCACATTTACGATCCACTAATCCTTCTTTATTGCATCCCTCACTCCCACACATTGAAGAATTCACACGGAAATTGCGTCGCTGTGAAATACGAGTACTATGTGTTCTAAGACATTTCCTTCTAAATCGAGTATCGTTTCTATGGAAACGACAGGATTTTCTTTTGGGATACGACAATCACATTTCCGATCCACTAATCCTTCTTTACTGCATCCCTCACTCCCAAACATTGAAGAATTCACACGGAAATTCAGTCGCTGTGAAATACGAGTACTATGTGTTCTAAGACATTTCATTCTAAATCGAGTAACGTTTCTATGGAAACGACAGGATTTTCTTTTGGGATACGACTATCACATTTCCGATCCACTAATCCTTCTCTACTGCATCCCTCACTCCCACACATTGAAGAATTCACACGGAAATTGCGTCGCTGTGAAATACGAGTACTATGTGTTCTAAGACATTTCCTTCTAAATGGAGTAACGTTTCTATGGAAACGACAGGATTTTCTTTTGGGATACGACAGTCATATTTCCGATCCACTAATCCTTCTTCACTGCATCCCTCACTCCAACACATTGAAGAATTCACACGGAAATTGCGTCGCTGTGAAATACGAGTACTATGTGTTCTAAGACATTTCCTTCTAAATCGAGTAACGTTTCTATGGAAACGACAGGATTTTCTTTTGGGATACGACAATCACATTTCCGATCCACTAATCCTTCTTTACTGCATCCCTCACTCCCACACATTGAAGAATTCACACGGAAATTGCGTCGCTGTGAAATACGAGTACTATGTGTTCTGAAACATTTCAATCTAAATCGAGTAACGTTTCTATGGAAACGACAGGATTTTCTTTTGGGATACGACAATCACATTTCCGATCCACTAATCCTTCTTTACTGCATCCCTCACTCCCACACATTGAAGAATTCACACGGAAATTGCGTCGCTGTGAAATACGAGTACTATGTGCTCTAAGACATTTCCTTCTAAATCGAGTAACGTTTCTATGGAAACGACAGGATTTTCTTTTGGGATACGACAATCATATTTCCGATCCACTAATCCTTCTTTATTGCATCCCTCACTCCCACACATTGAAGAATTCACACGGAAATTGCGTCGCTGTGAAATACGAGGACTATGTGTTCTAAGACATTTCCTTCTAAATCGAGTAACGTTTCTATGGAAACGACAGGATTTTCTTTTGGGATGCGACAATCTCATTTCCGATCCACTAATCTTTCTTTACTGCATCCCTCACTCCCAAACATTGACGAATTCACACGGAAATTGCGTCGCTGTGAAATACGAGTACTATGTGTTCTAAGACATTTCCTTCTAAATCGAGTAACGTTTCCATGGAAACGACAGGATTTTCTTTTGGGATACGACAATCTCATTTCCGATCCACTAATCCTTCTTTACTGCATCCCTCACTCCCAAACATTGACGAATTCACACGGAAATTCCGTCGCTGTGAAATACGAGTACTATGTGTTCTAAGACATTCCCTTCTAAATCGAGTAACGTTTGTATGGAAACGAGAGGATTTTCTTTTGGGATACGACAATCACATTTCCGATCCACTAATCCTTCTTTACTGCATCCCTCACTCCCACACATTGAAGAATTCACACGGAAATTCCGTCGCTGTGAAATACGAGTACTATGTGTTCTAAGACATTTCCTTCTAAATCGAGTAACGTTTCTATGGAAACGACAGGATTTTCTTTTGGGATACGACAATCACATTTCCGATCCACTAATCCTTCTTTACTGCATCCCTCACTCCCACACATTGAAGAATTCACACGGAAATTGCGTCGCTGTGAAACACGAGTACTATGTGTTCTAAGACATTTCCTTCTAAATCGAGTAACGTTTCTATGGAAACGACAGGATTTTCTTTTGGGATACGACAATCACATTTCCGATCCACTAATCCTTCTTTACTGCATCCCTCACTCCCACACATTGAAGAATTCACACGGAAATTGCGTCGCTGTGAAATACGAGGACTATGTGTTCTAAGACATTTCCTTCTAAATCGATTAACGTTTCTATGGAAACGACAGGATTTTCTTTTGGGATGCGACAATCTCATTTCCGATCCACTAATCCTTCTTTACTGCATCCCTCACTCCCAAACATTGACGAATTCACACGGAAATTGCGTCGCTGTGAAATACGAGTACTATGTGTTCTAAGACATTTCCTTCTAAATCGAGTAACGTTTCTATGGAAACGACAGGATTTTCTTTTGGGATACGACAATCTCATTTCCGATCCACTAAACCTTCTTTACTGCATCCCTCACTCCCAAACATTGACGAATTCACACGGAAATTCCGTCGCTGTGAAATACGAGTACTATGTGTTCTAAGACATTTCCTTCTAAATCGAGTAAAGTTTCTATGGAAACGACAGGATTTTCTTTTGGGATACGACAATCACATTTACGATTCACTAATCCTTCTTTACTGCATCCCTCACTCCCACACATTGAAGAATTCACACGGAAATTGCGTCGCTGTGAAATACGAGTACTATGTGTTCTAAAACATTTCCTTCTAAGTCGAGTAACGTTTCTATGGAAACGACAGGATTTTCTTTTGGGTTACAACAATCACATTTCCGATCCACTAATCCTTCTTTACTGCATCCCTCACTTCCAAACACTGACGAATTCACACGGAAATTCCGTCGCTATGAAATACGAGTACTATGTGTTCTAAAACATTTCCTTCTAAATCGAGTAAAGTTTCAATGGAAACGACAGGATTTTCTTTTGGGATACGACAATCACATTTCCGATCCACTAATCCTTCTTTACTGCATCCCTCACTCCCAAACATTGACGAATTCACACGGAAATTCCGTCGCTATGAAATACGAGTACTATGTGTACTAAGACATTTCCTTCTAAATCGAGTATCGTTTCTATGGAAACGACAGGATTTTCTTTTGGGATACGACAATCACATTTCCGATCCACTAATCCTTCTTTACTGCATCCCTCACTCCCACACATTGAAGAATTCACACGGAAATTGCGTCGCTGTGAAATACGAGTACTATGTGTTCTAAGACATTTCCTTCTAAATCGAGTAACGTTTCTATGGAAACGACAGGATTTTCTTTTGGGATACGACAATCTCATTTCCGATCCACTAATCCTTCTTTACTGCATCCCTCACTCCCAGACATTGTAGAATTCACACGGAAATTACGTCGCTGTGAAATACGAGTACTATGTGTTCTAAGACATTTCCTTCTAAATCGAGTAACGTTTCTATGGAAACGACAGGACTTTCTTTTGGGATACGACAATCACATTTCCGATCCACTAATCCTTCTTTACTGCATCCCTCACTCCCAAACATTGACGAATTCACACGGAAATTGCGTCGCTGTGAAATACGAGTACTATGTGTTCTAAGACATTTCCTTCTAAATCGAGTAACTTTTCTATGGAAACGACAGGATTTTCTTTTGGGATACGACAATCACATTTGCGATCCACTAATCCTTCTTTATTGCATCCCTCACTCCCACACATTGAAGAATTCACACGGAAAGTGCGTCGCTGTGAAAGACGAGTACTATGTGTTCTAAGACATTTCCTTCTAAATCGAGTAACGTTTCTATGGAAACGACAGGATTTTCTTTTGGGATACGACAATCACATTTCCGATCCACTAATCCTTCTTTACTGCATCCCTCACTCCCACACATTGAAGAATTCACACGGAAATTGCGTCGCTGTGAAATACGAGTACTATGTGTTCTAAGACATATCCTTCTAAATCGAGTATCGTTTCTATGGAAACGACAGGATTTTCTTTTGGGATACGACAATTACATTTCCGATATACTAATCCTTCTTTACTGCATCCCTCACTCCCACACATTGAAGAATTCACACGGAAATTGCGTCGCTGTGAAATACGAGTACTATGTGTTCTAAGACATTTCCTTCTAAATCGAGTAACGTTTCTATGGAAACGACAGGATTTTCTTTTGGGATACGACAATCTCATTTCCGTTCCACTAATCCTTCTTTACTGCATCCCTCACTCCCAAACATTGACGAATTCACACGGAAATTCCGTCGCTGTGAAATACGAGTACTATGTCTTCTAAGACATTTCCTTCTAAATCGAGTAACGTTTCTATGGAAACGACAGGATTTTCTTTTGGGATACGACAATCACATTTCCGATCCACTAATACTTCTTTACTGCATCCCTCACTCCCACACATTGAAGAATTCACACGGAAATTGCGTCGCTGTGAAATACGAGTACTATGTGTTCTAAGACATTTCCTTCTAAATCGAGTAATGTTTCTATGGAAACGACAGGATTTTCTTTTGGGATACGACAATCATATTTTCCGATCCACTAATACTTCTTTACTGCATCCCTCACTTTCAAACATTGACGAATTCACACGGAAATTCCGCCGCTATGAAATACGAGTACTATGTGTTCTAAGACATTTCCTTCTAAATCGAGTAAAGTTTCAATGGAAACGACAGGATTTTCTTTTGGGATACGACAATCACATTTCCGATCCACTAATCCTTCTTTACTGCATCCCTCACTCCCAAACATTGACGAATTCACACGGAAATTCCGTCGCTATGAAATACGAGTACTATGGGTTCTAAGACATTTCCTTCTAAATCGAGTAACGTTTCTATGGAAACGACAGGATTTTCTTTTGGGATACGACAATCACATTTACGATCCACTAATCCTTCTTTATTGCATCCCTCACTCCCACACATTGAAGAATTCACACGGAAATTGCGTCGCTGTGAAATACGAGTACTATGTGTTCTAAGACATTTCCTTCTAAATCGAGTAACGTTTCTATGGAAACGACAGGATTTTCTTTTGGGATACGACAATCACATTTCCGATCCACTAATCCTTCTTTACTGCATCCCTCACTCCCACACATTGAAGAATTCACACGGAAATTGCGTCGCTGTGAAATACGAGTACTATGTGTTCTAAGACATTTCCTTCTAAATCAAGTAACGTTTCTATGGAAACGACAGGATTTTCTTTTGGGATACGACAATCACATTTCCGATCCACTAATCCTTCTTTACTGCATCCCTCACTCCCACACATTGAAGAATTCACACGGAAATTGCGTCGCTGTGAAATACGAGTACTATGTGTTCTAAGACATTTCCTTCTAAATGCAGTAACGTTTCTATGGAAACGACAGGATTTTCTTTTGGGATACGACAATCACATTTCCGATCCACTAATCCTTCTTTACTGCATCCCTCACTCCCACACATTGAAGAATTCATACGGAAATTGCGTCGCTGTGAAATATGAGTACTATGTGTTCTAAGGCATTTCCTTCTAAATCGAGTAACGTTTCTATGGAAACGACAGGATTTTCTTTTGGGATACGACAATCACATTTCCGATCCACTAATCCTTCTTTACTGCATCCCTCACTCCCACACATTGAAGAATTCACACGGAAATTGCGTCGCTGTGAAATACGAGTACTATGTGTTCTAAGACATTTCCTTCTAAATCGAGTAACGTTTCTATGGAAACGTCAGGATTTCCTTTTTGGATACGACAATCACATTTCCGATCCACTAATCCTTCTTTACTGCATCCCTCCCTCCCACACATTGACGAATTCACACGGAAATTGCGTCGCTGTGAAATACGAGTACTATGTGTTCTAAGACATTTCCTTCTAAATCGAGTAACGTTTCTATGGAAACGACAGGATTTTCTTTTGGGATACGACAATCTCATTTCCGATCCACTAATCCTTCTTTACTGCATCCCTCACTCCCAGACATTGTAGAATTCACACGGAAATTGCGCCGCTGTGAAATACGAGTACTATGTGTTCTAAGACATTTCCTTCTAAATCGAGTAACGTTTCTATGGAAACGACAGGATTTTCTTTTAAGATACGACAATCACATTTCCGATCCACTAATCCTTCTTTACTGCATCCCTCACTCACAAACATTGACGAATTCACACGGAAATTGCGACGCTGTGAAATACGAGTACTATGTGTTCTAAGACATTTCCTTCTAAATCGAGTAACGTTTCTATGGAAACGACAGGATTTTCTCTTGGGATACGACAATCTCATTTCCGATCCACTAATCCCTCTTTACTGCATCCCTCACTCCCAAACATTGACGAATTCACACGGAAATTCCGTCGCTATGAAATACGAGTACTATGTGTTCTAAGACATTTCCTTCTAAATCGAGTAACGTTTCTATGGAAACGACAGGATTTTCTTTTGGGATACGACAATCAAATTTACGATCCACTAATCCTTCTTTATCGCATCCCTCACTCCCACACATTGAAGAATTCACACGGAAATTGCGTCGCTGTGAAATACGAGTACTATGTGTTCTAAGACATTTCCTTCTAAATCGAGTTACGTTCCTATGGAAACGACAGGATTTTCTTTTGGGATACGACAATCACATTTCCGATCCACTAATCCTTTTTTACTGCATCCCTCACTCCCACACATTGAAGAATTCACACGGAAATTGCGTCGCTGTGAAATACGAGTACTATGTGTTCTAAGACATTTCCTTCAAAATCGAGTAACGTTTCTATGGAAACGACAGGATTTTCTTTTGGGATACGACAATCACATTTCCTATCCACTAATCCTTCTTTACTGCATCCCTCACTCCCACACATTGAAGAATTCACACGGAAATTGCGTCGCTGTGAAATACGAGTACTATGTGTTCTAAGACATTTCCTTCTAAATCGAGTAACGTTTCTATGGAAACGTCAGGATTTCCTTTTGGGATACGACAATCACATTTCCGATCCACTAATCCTTCTTTACTGCATCCCTCACTCCCACACATTGACGAATTCACACGGAAATTGCGTCGCTGTGAAATACGAGTACTATGTGTTCTAAGACATTTCCTTCTAAATCGAGTAACGTTTCTATGGAAACGACAGGATTTTCTTTTGGGATACGACAATCTCATTTCCGATCCACTAATCCTTCTTTACTGCATCCCTCACTCGCAGACATTGTAGAATTCACACGGAAATTGCGTCGCTGTGAAATACGAGTACTATGTGTTCTAAGACATTTCCTTCTAAATCGAGTAACGTTTCTATGGAAACGACAGGATTTTCTTTTAAGATACGACAATCACATTTCCGATCCACTAATCCTTCTTTACTGCATCCCTCACTCACAAACATTGACGAATTCACACGGAAATTGCGACGCTGTGAAATACGAGTACTATGTGTTCTAAGACATTTCCTTCTAAATCGAGTAACGTTTCCATGGAAACGACAGGATTTTCTTTTGGGATACGACAATCTCATTTCCGATCCACTAATCCCTCTTTACTGCATCCCTCACTCCCAAACATTGACGAATTCACACGGAAATTCCGTCGCTATGAAATACGAGTACTATGTGTTCTAAGACATTTCCTTCTAAATCGAGTAACGTTTCTATGGAAACGACAGGATTTTCTTTTGGGATACAACAATCAAATTTACGATCCACTAATCCTTCTTTATCGCATCCCTCACTCCCACACATTGAAGAATTCACACGGAAATTGCGTCGCTGTGAAATACGAGTACTATGTGTTCTAAGACATTTCCTTCTAAATCGAGTTACGTTTCTATGGAAACGACAGGATTTTCTTTTGGGATACGACAATCACATTTCCGATCCACTAATCCTTTTTTACTGCATCCCTCACTCCCACACATTGAAGAATTCACACGGAAATTGCGTCGCTGTGAAATACGAGTACTATGTGTTCTAAGACATTTCCTTCAAAATCGAGTAACGTTTCTATGGAAACGACAGGATTTTCTTTTGGGATACGACAATCACATTTCCGATCCACTAATCCTTCTTTACTGCATCCCTCACTCCCACACATTGAAGAATTCACACGGAAATTGCGTCGCTGTGAAATACGAGTACTATGTGTTCTAAGACATTTCCTTCTAAATGGAGTAACGTTTCTATGGAAACGACAGGATTTTCTTTTGGGATACGACAATCTCATTTCCGATCCACTAATCCTTCTTTACTGCATCCCTCACTCCCACACATTGAAGAATTCACACGGAAATTGCGTCGCTGTGAAATACGAGTACTATGTGTTCTAAGACATTTCCTTCTAAATCGAGTAACGTTTCTATGGAAACGACAGGATTTTCTTTTGGGATACGACAATCACATTTCCGATCCACTAATCCTTCTTTACTGCATCCCTCACTCCCACACGTTGAAGAATTCACACGGAAATTGCGTCGCTGTGAAATACGAGTACTATGTGTTCTAATACATTTCCCTCTAAATCGAGTAACGTTTCTATGGAAACGACAGGATTTTCTTTTGGGATACGACAATCTCATTTCCGATCCACTAATCCTTCTTTACTGCATCCCTCACTCCCAAACATTGACGAATTCACACGGAAATTCCGTCGCTGTGAAATACGAGTACTATGTGTTCTAAGACATTTCCTTCTAAATCGTGTAACGTTTCTATGGAAACGACAGGATTTTCTTTTGGGATACGACAATCACATTTACGATCCGCTAATCCATCTTTACTGCATCCCTCACTCCCACACATTGAAGAATTCACACGGAAATTGCGTCGCTGTGAAATACGAGTACTATGTATTCTAAGACATTTCCTTCTAAATCGAGTAATGTTTCTATGGAAACGACAGGATTTTCTTTTGGGATACGACAATCACATTTCCGATCCACTAATCCTTCTTTACTGCATCCCTCACTTCCAAACATTGACGAATTTACACGGAAATTCCGTCGCTATGAAATACGAGTACTATGTGTTCTAAGACATTTCCTTCTAAATCGAGTAAAGTTTCAATGGAAACGACAGGATTTTCTTTTGGGATACGACAATCACATTTCCGATCCACTAATCCTTCTTTACTGCATCCCTCACTCCCAAACATTGACGAATTCACACGGAAATTCCGTCGCTATGAAATACGAGTACTATGTGTTCTAAGACATTTCCTTCTAAATCGAGTATCGTTTCTATGGAAACGACAGGATTTTCTTTTGGGATACGACAATCACATTTCCGATCCACTAATCCTTCTTTACTGCATCCCTCACTCCCACACATTGAAGAATTCACACGGAAATTGCGTCGCTGTGAAATACGAGGACTATGTGTTCTAAGACATTTCCTTCTAAATCGAGTAACGTTTCTATGGAAACGACAGGATTTTCTTTTGGGATACGACAATCACATTTACGATCCACTAATCCATCTTTACTGCATCCCTCACTCCCACACATTGAAGAATTCACACGGAAATTGCGTCGCTGTGAAATACGAGTACTATGTGTTCTAAGACATTTCCTTCTAAATCGAGTAACGTTTCTATGGATACGACAGGATTTTCTTTTGGGATACGACAATCACATTTCCGATCCACTAATCCTTCTTTACTGCATCCCTCACTCCCAAACATTGACGAATTCACACGGAAATTGCGTCGCTGTGAAATACGAGTACTATGTGTTCTAAGACATTTCCTTCTAAATCGAGTAACGTTTCTATGGAAACGACAGGATTTTCTTTTGGGATACGACAATCTCATTTCCGTTCCATTAATCCTTCTTTACTGCATCCCTCACTCCCAAACATTGACGAATTCACACGGAAATTCCGTCGCTGTGAAATACGAGTACTATGTGTTCTAAGACATTTCCTTCTAAATCGAGTAACGTTTCTATGGAAACGACAGGATTTTCTTTTGGGATACGACAATCACATTTCCAATCCACTAATCGTTCTTTACTGCATCCCTCACTCCCACACATTGAAGAATTCACACGGAAATTACGTCGCTGTGAAATACGAGTACTATGTGTCATAAGACATTTCCTTCTAAATCGAGTAACGTTTGTATGGAAACGAGAGGATTTTCTTTTGGGATACGACAATCACATTTCCGATCCACTAATCCTTCTTTACTGCATCCCTCACTCCCACACATTGAAGAATTCACACGGATATTGCGTCGCTGTGAAATACGAGTACTATGTGTTCTAAGACATTTCCTTCTAAATCGACTAACGTTTCTATGGAAACGACAGGATTTTCTTTTGGGATACGACAATCACATTTCCGATCCACTAATCCTTCTTTACTGCATCCCTCACTCCCACACATTGAAGAATTCACACGGAAATTGCGTCGCTGTGAAATACGAGTACTATGTGTTCTAAGACATTTCCTTCTAAATGGAGTAACGTTTCTATGGAAAAGACAGGATTTTCTTTTGGGATACGACAGTCACATTTCCGATCCACTAATCCTTCTTTACTGCATCCCTCATTCCAACACATTGAAGAATTCAAACGGAAATTGCGTCGCTGTGAAATACGAGTACTATGTGTTCTAAGACATTTCCTTCTAAATCGAGTAACGTTTCTATGGAAACGACAGGATTTTCTTTTGGGATACGACAATCACATTTCCGATCCACTAATCCTTCTTTACTGCATCCCTCACTCCCAAACATTGAAGAATTCACACGGAAATTGCGTCGCTGTGAAATACGAGTACTATGTGTTCTAAGACATTTCCATCTAAATCGAGTAACGTTTCAATGGAAACGACAGGATTTTCTTTTGGGATACGACAATCACATTTCCGATCCACTAATCCTTCTTTACTGCATCCCTCACTCCCACACATTGAAGAATTCACACGGAAATTGCGTCGCTGTGAAGTACGAGTACTATGTGTTCTAAGACATTTCCTTCTAAATCGAGTAACGTTTCTATGGGAACGACAGGATTTTCTTTTGGGATACGACAATCACATTTCCGATCCACTAATCCTTCTTTACTGCATCCCTCACTCCCACACATTGAAGAATTCACACGGAAATAGCGTCGCTGTGAAATACGAGGACTATGTGTTCTAAGACATTTCCTTCTAAATCGAGTAACGTTTCTATGGAAACGACAGGATTTTCTTTTGGGATGCGACAATCTCATTTCCGATCCACTAATCATTCTTTACTGCATCCCTCACTCCCAAACATTGACGAATTCACACGGAAATTGCGTCGCTGTGAAATACGAGTACAATGTGTTCTAAGACATTTCCTTCTAAATCGAGTAACGTTTCCATGGAAACGACAGGATTTTCTTTTGGGATACGACAATCCCATTTCCGATCCACTAATCCTTCTTTACTGCATCCCTCACTCCCAAACATTGACGAATTCACACGGAAATTCCGTCGCTGTGAAATACGAGTACTATGTGTTCTAAGACATTTCCTTCTAAATCGAGTAACGTTTGTATGGAAACGAGAGGATTTTCTTTTGGGATACGACAATCACATTTCCGATCCACTAATCCTTCTTTACTGCATCCCTCACTCCCACACATTGAAGAATTCACACGGATATTGCGTCGCTGTGAAATACGAGTACTATGTGTTCTAAGACATTTCCTTCTAAATCGACTAACGTTTCTATGGAAACGACAGGATTTTCTTTTGGGATACGACAATCACATTTCCGATCCACTAATCCTTCTTTACTGCATCCCTCACTCCCACACATTGAAGAATTCACACGGAAATTGCGTCGCTGTGAAATACGAGTACTATGTGTTCTAAGACATTTCCTTCTAAATCGAGTAACGTTTCTATGGAAACGACAGGATTTTCTTTTGAGATACGACAATCACATTTCCGATCCACTAATCCTTCTTTACTGCATCCGTCACTCCCACACATTGAAGAATTCACACGGAAATTGCGTCGCTGTGAAATACGAGGACTATGTGTTCTAAGACATTTCCTTCTAAATCGAGTAACGTTTCTATGGAAACGACAGGATTTTCTTTTGGGATGCGACAATCTCATTTCCGATCCACTAATCCTTCTTTACTGCATCCCTCACTCCCAAACATTGACGAATTCACACGGAAATTGCGTCGCTGTGAAATACGAGTACTATGTGTTTTAAGACATTTCCTTCTAAATCGAGTAACGTTTCTATGGAAACGACAGGATTTTCTTTTGGGATACGACAATCACATTTACGATCCACTAATCCTTCTTTACTGCATCCCTCACTTCCAAACATTGACGAATTCACACGGAAATTCCGTCGCTATGAAATACGAGTACTATGTGTTCTAAGACATTTCCTTCTAAATCGAGTAAAGTTTCAATGGAAACGACAGGATTTTCTTTTGGGATACGACAATCACATTTCCGATCCACTAATTCTTCTTTACTGCATCCCTCACTCCCAAACATTGACGAATTCACACGGAAATTCCGTCGCTATGAAATACGAGTACTATGTGTTCTAAGACATTGCCTTCTAAATCGAGTATCGTTTCTATGGAAACGACAGGATTTTCTTTTGGGATACGACAATCACATTTCCGATCCACTAATCCTTCTTTACTGCATCCCTCACTCCCAAACATTGAAGAAATCACACGGAAATTCCGTCGCTGTGAAATACGAGTACTATGTGTTCTAAGACATTTCCTTCTAAATCGAGTAACGTTTCTATGGAAACGACAGGATTTTCTTTTGGGATACGACAATCACATTTCCGATCCACTAATCCTTCTTTACTGCATCCCTCACTCCCACACATTGAAGAATTCACACGGAAATTGCGTCGCTGTGAAATACGAGGACTATGTGTTCTAAGACATTTCCTTCTAAATCGAGTAACGTTTCTATGGAAACGACAGGATTTTCTTTTGGGATGCGACAATCTCATTTCCGATCCACTAATCCTTCTTTACTGCATCCCTCACTCCCAAACATTGACGAATTCACACGGAAATTGCGTCGCTGTGAAATACGAGTACTATGTGTTTTAAGACATTTCCTTCTAAATCGAGTAACGTTTCTATGGAAACGACAGGATTTTCTTTTGGGATACGACAATCACATTTACGATCCACTAATCCTTCTTTACTGCATCCCTCACTTCCAAACATTGACGAATTCACACGGAAATTCCGTCGCTATGAAATACGAGTACTATGTGTTCTAAGACATTTCCTTCTAAATCGAGTAAAGTTTCAATGGAAACGACAGGATTTTCTTTTGGGATACGACAATCACATTTCCGATCCACTAATTCTTCTTTACTGCATCCCTCACTCCCAAACATTGACGAATTCACACGGAAATTCCGTCGCTATGAAATACGAGTACTATGTGTTCTAAGACATTGCCTTCTAAATCGAGTATCGTTTCTATGGAAACGACAGGATTTTCTTTTGGGATACGACAATCACATTTCTGATCCACTAATCCTTCTTTACTGCATCCCTCACTCCCAAACATTGAAGATATCACACGGAAATTCCGTCGCTGTGAAATACGAGTACTATGTGTTCTAAGACATTTCCTTCTAAATCGAGTAACGTTTCTATGGAAACGACAGGATTTTCTTTTGGGATACGACAATCACATTTCCGATCCACTAATCCTTCTTTACTGCATCCCTCACTCCCACACATTGAAGAATTCACACGGAAATTGCGTCGCTGTGAAATACGAGTACTATGTGTTCTAAGACATTTCCTTCTAAATGGAGTAACGTTTCTATGGAAACGACAGGATTTTCTTTTGGGATACGACAATCACATTTCCGATCCACTAATCCTTCTTTACTGCATCCCTCACTCCAACACATTGAAGAATTCACACGGAAATTGCGTCGCTGTGAAATACGAGTACTATGTGTTCTAAGACATTTCCTTCTAAATCGAGTAACGTTTCTATGGAAACGACAGGATTTTCTTTTGGGATACGACAATCACATTTCCGATCCACTAATCCTTCTTTACTGCATCCCTCACTCCCACACATTGAAGAATTCACACGGAAATTGCGTCGCTGTGAAATACGAGTACTATGTGTTCTAAGACATTTCCTTCTAAATCGAGTAACGTTTCTATGGAAACGACAGGATTTTCTTTTGGGATGCGACAATCTCATTTCCGATCCACTAATCCTTCTTTACTGCATCCCTCACTCCCAAACATTGACGAATTCACACGGAAATTGCGTCGCTGTGAAATACGAGTACTATGTGTTCTAAGACATTTCCTTCTAAATCGAGTAACGTTTCTATGAAAACGACAGGATTTTCTTTTGGGATACGACAATCTCATTTCCGATCCACTAATCCTTCTTTACTGCATCCCTCACTCCCAAACATTGACGAATTCACACGGAAATTGCGTCGCTGTGAAATACGAGTACTATGTGTTCTAAGACATTTCCTTCTAAATCGAGTAACGTTTCTATGGAAACGACAGGATTTTCTTTTGGGATACGACAATCACATTTCCGATCCACTAATACTTCTTTACTGCATCCCTCACTCCCACACATTGAAGAATTCACACGGAAATTGCGTCGCTGTGAAATACGAGTACTATGTGTTCTAAGACATTTCCTTCTAAATCGAGTAACGTTTCTATGGAAACGACAGGATTTTCTTTTGGGATGCGACAATCTCATTTCCGATCCACTAATCCTTCTTTACTGCATCCCTCACTCCCAAACATTGACGAATTCACACGGAAATTGCGTCGCTGTGAAATACGAGTACTATGTGTTCTAAGACATTTCCTTCTAAATCGAGTAACGTTTCTATGAAAACGACAGGATTTTCTTTTGGGATACGACAATCTCATTTCCGATCCACTTATCCTTCTTTACTGCATCCCTCACTCCCAAACATTGACGAATTCACACGGAAATTCCGTCGCTGTGAAATACGAGTACTATGTGTTCTAAGACATTTCCTTCTAAATCGAGTAACGTTTCTATGGAAACGACAGGATTTTCTTTTGGGATACGACAATCACATTTACGATCCTCTAATCCTTCCTTACTGCATCCCTCACTCCCACACATTGAAGAATTCACACGGAAATTGCGTCGCTGTGAAATACGAGTACTATGTGTTCTAAGACATTTCCTTCTAAATCGGGTAACGTTTCTATTGAAACGACAGGATTTTCTTTTGGGATACGACAATCACATTTCCGATCCACTAATCCTTCTTTACTGCATCCCTCACTCCCAAACATTGACGAATTCACACGGAAATTGCGTCGCTGTGAAATACGAGTACAATGTGTTCTAAGACATTTCCTTCTAAATAGAGTAACGTTTCTATGGAAACGACAGGATTTTCTTTTGGGATACGACAATCTCATTTCCGTTCCACTAATCCTTCTTTACTGCATCCCTCACTCCCAAACATTGACGAATTCACACGGAAATTCCGTCGCTGTGAAATACGAGTACTATGTGTTCTAAGACATTTCCTTCTAAATCGAGTAACGTTTCTATGGAAACGACAGGATTTTCTTTTGGGATACGATAATCACATTACCGATCCACTAATCCTTCTTTACTGCATCCCTCACTCCCACACATTGAAGAATTCACACGGAAATTGCGTCGCTGTGAAATACGAGTACTATGTGTTCTAAGACATTTCCTTCTAAATCGAGTAACGTTTCTATGGGAACGACAGGATTTTCTTTTGGGATACGACAATCACATTTCCGATCCACTAATCCTGCTTTACTGCATCCCTCACTTCCAAACATTGACGAATTCACACGGAAATTCCGTCGCTATGAAATACGAGTACTATGTGTTCTAAGACATTTCCTTCTAAATCGAGTAACGTTTCTATGGAAACGACGGGTTTTTCTTTTGGGATACGACAATCACATTTCAATCCACTAATCCTTCTTTACTGCATCCCTCACTCCCAAACATTGACGAATTCACACGGGAATTCCGTCGCTATGAAATACGAGTACTATGTGTTCTAAGACATTTCCTTCTAAATCGAGTATCGTTTCTATGGAAACGACAGGATTTTCTTTTCGGATACGACAATCACATTTCCGATCCACTAATCCTTCTTTACTGCATCCCTCACTCCCAAACATTGACGAATTCACACGGAAATTCCGTCGCTGTGAAATACGAGTACTACGTGTTCTAAGACATTTCCTTCTAAATCGAGTAACGTCTCTATGGAAACGAAAAGATTTTCTTTTGGGATACGACAATCACATTTCCGATCCACTAATCCTTCTTTACTGCATCCCTCACTCCCAAACATTGAAGAATTCACACGGATATTGCGTCGCTGTGAAATACGAGTACTATGTGTTCTAAGACATTTCCTTCTAAATCGAGTAACGTTTCTATGGAAACGACAGGATTTTCTTTTGGGATACGACAATCTCATTTCCGATCCACTAATCCTTCTTTACTGCATCCCTCACTCCCAAACATTGACGAATTCACACGGAAATTCCGTCGCTGTGAAATACGAGTACTATGTGTTCTAAGACATTTCCTTCTAAATCGAGTAACGTTTCTATGGAAACAACAGGATTTTCTTTTGGGATACGACAATCACATTTCCGATCCACTAATCCTTCTTTACTGCATCCCTCACTCCCACACATTGAAGAATTCACACGGAAATTCCGTCGCTGTGAAATACGAGTACTATGTGTTCTAAGACATTTCCTTCTAAATCGAGTAACATTTCTATGGAAACGACAGGATTTTCTTTTGGGATACGACAATCTCATTTCCGATCCACTAATCCTTCTTTACTGCATCCCTCACTCCCAAACATTGACGAATTCACACGGAAATTCCGTCGCTGTGAAATACGAGTACTATGTGTTCTAAGACATTTCCCTCTAAATCGAGTAACGTTTCTATGGAAACGACAGGATTTTCTTTTGGGATACGACAATCTCATTTCCGATCCACTAATCCTTCTTTACTGCATCCCTCACTCCCAAACATTGACGAATTCACACGGAAATTCCATCGCTGTGAAATACGAGTACTATGTGTTCTAAGACATTTCCTTCTAAATCGAGTAACGTTTCTATGGAAACGACAGGATTTTCTTTTGGGATACGACAATCTCATTTCCGATCCACTAATCCTTCTTTACTGCATCCCTCACTCCCATACATTGAAGAATTCACACGGAAATTCCGTCGCTATGAAATACGAGTACTATGTGATCTAAGACATTTCCTTCTAAATCGAGTAGCGTTTCTATGGAAACGACAGGATTTTCTTTTGGGATACGACAATCTCATTTCCGATCCACTAATCGTTCTTTACTGCATCCCTCACTCCCAAACATTGACGAATTCACACGGAAATTCCGTCGCTATGAAATACGAGTACTATGTGTTCTAAGACATTTCCTTCTAAATCGAGTAACGTTTCTATGGAAACGACAGGATTTTCTTTTGGGATACGACAATCTCATTTCCGATTCACTAATCCTTCTTTACTGCATCCCTCACTCCAATACATTGAAGAATTCACACGGAAATTCCGTCGTTATGAAATACGAGTACTATGTGATCTAAGACATTTCCTTCTAAATCGAGTAACGTTTCTATGGAAACGACAGGATTTTCTTTTGGGATACGACAATCTCATTTCCGATCCACTAATCGTTCTTTACTGCATCCCTCACTCCCAAACATTGCCGAATTCACACGGAAATTCCGTCGCTATGAAATACGAGTACTATGTGTTCTAAGACATTTCCTTCTAAATCGAGTAACGTTTCTATGGAAACGACAGGATTTTCTTTTGGGATACGACAATCTCATTTCCGATCCACTAATCCTTCATTACTGCATCCCTCACTTACAAACATTGACGAATTCACACGGAAATTCCGTCGCTATGAAATACGAGTACTATGTGTTCTAAGACATTTCCTTCTAAATCGAGTAACGTTTCTATGGAAACGACAGGATTTTCTTTTGGGATACGACAATCTCATTTCCGATCCAATAATCCTTCTTTACTGCATCCCTCACTCCCAAACATTGACGAATTCACACGGAAATTCCGTCGCTGTGAAATACGAGTACTATGTGTTCTAAGACATTAACTTCTAAATCGAGTAACGTTTCGATGGAAACGACAGGATTTTCTTTTGGGATACGACAATCACATTTCCGATCCACTAATCCTTCTTTACTGCATCCCTCACTCCCACACATTGAAGAATTCACACGGAAATTGCGTCGCTGTGAAATACGAGTACTGTGTGTTCTAAGACATTTCCTTCTATATCGTGTAACGTTTCTATGGAAACGACAGGATTTTCTTTTGGGATACGACAATCTCATTTCCGATCCACTAATCGTTCTTTACTGCATCCCTCACTCCCAAACATTGACGAATTCACACGGAAATTCCGTCGCTGTGAAATACGAGTACTATGTGTTCTAAGACATTTCCTTCTAAATCAAGTAACGTTTCTATGGAAACAACAGGATTTTCTTTTGGGATACAACAATCACATTTCCGATCCACTAATCCTTCTTTACTGCATCCCTCACTCCCACACATTGAAGAATTCACACGGAAATTCCGTCGCTGTGAAATACGAGTACTATGTGTTCTAAGACATTTCCTTCTAAATCGAGTAACATTTCTATGGAAACGACAGGATTTTCTTTTGGGATACGACAATCACATTTCCGATCCACTAATCCTTCTTTACTGCATCCCTCACTCCCAAACATTGTCGAATTCGCACGGTGATTCCGTCGCTATGAAATACGAGTACTATGTGTTCTAAGATATTTCCTTCTAAATCGAGTAACGTTTCTATGGAAACGACAGGATTTTCTTTTGGGATACGACAATCACATTTCCGATCCACTAATCCTTCTTTTCTGCATCCCTCACTCCCAAACATTGACGAATTCACACGGAAATTCCGTCGCTCTGAAATACGAGTACTATGTGTTCTAAGACATTTCCTTCTAAATCGAGTAACGTTTCTATGGAAACGACAGGATTTTCTTTTGGGATACGACAATCTCATTTCCGATCCACTAATCCTTCTTTACTGCATCCCTCACTCCCAAACATTGACGAATTCACACGGAAATTCCATCGCTGCGAAATACGAGTACTATGTGTTCTAAGACATTTCCTTCTAAATCGAGTAACGTTTCTATGGAAACGACAGGATTTTCTTTTGGGATACGACAATCTCATTTCCGATCCACTAATCCTTCTTTACTGCATTCCTCACTCCCAAACATTGACGAATTCACACGGAAATTCCGTCGCTATGAAATACGAGTACTATGTGTTCTAAGACATTTCCTTCTAAATCGAGTAACGTTTCTATGGAAACGACACGATTTTCTTTTGGGATACGACAATCTCATTTCCGATCCACTAATCGTTCTTTACTGCATCCCTCACTCCCAAACATTGACGAATTCACACGGAAATTCCGTCGCTCTGAAATACGAGTACTATGTGTTCTAAGACATTTCCTTCTAAATCGAGTAACGTTTCTATGGAAACGACAGGATTTTCTTTTGGGAAACGACAATCTCAGTTCCGATCCACTAATCCTTCTTTACTGCATCCCTCACTCCCAAACATTGACGAATTCACACGGAAATTCCGTCGCTGTGTTATACGAGTACTATGTGTTCTAAGACATTTCCTTCTAAATCGAGTAACGTTTCTATGGAAACGACTGGATTTTCTTTTGGGATACGACTATCTCATTTCCGATTCACTAATCCTTCTTTACTGCATCCCTCACTCCCAAACATTGACGAATTCACACGGAAATTCCGTCGCTGTGAAATACGAGTACTATGTGTTCTAAGACATTTCCTTCTAAATCCAGTAACGTTTCTATGGAAACGAAACGATTTTCTTTTGGGATACGACAATCTCATTTCCGATCCACTAATCCCTCTTTACTGCATCCCTCACTCCCAAACATTGACGAATTCACACGGAAATTCCGTCGCTATGAAATACGAATACTATGTGTTAAAAGACATTTCCTTCTAAATCAAGTAACGTTTCTATGGAATCAACAGGATTTTCTTTTGGGATACGACAATCACATTTCCGATCCACTAATCCTTCTTTACTGCATCCCTCACTCCCACACATTGAAGAATTCACACGGAAATTCCGTCGCTGTGAAATACGAGTACTATGTGTTCTAAGACATTTCCTTCTAAATCGAGTAACATTTCTATGGAAACGACAGGATTTTCTTTTGGGATACGACAATCACATTTCCGATCCACTAATCCTTCTTTTCTGTATCCCTCACTCCCAAACATTGACGAATTCACACGGAAATTCCGTCGCTCTGAAATACGAGTACTATGTGTTCTAAGACATTTCCTTCTAAATCGAGTAACGTTTCTATGGAAACGACAGGATTTTCTTTTGGGATACGACAATCTCATTTCCGATCCACTAATCCTTCTTTACTGCATCCCTAACTCCAAACATTGACGAATTCACACGGAAATTCCATCGCTGTAAAATACGAGTACTATGTGTTCTAAGACATTTCCTTCTAAATCGAGTAACGTTTCTATGGAAACGACAGGATTTTCTTTTGGGATACGACAATCTCATTTCCGATCCACTAATCCTTCTTTACTGCATCCCTCACTCCCAAACATTGACGAATTCACACGGAAATTCCGTCGCTGTGAAATACGAGTACTATGTGTTCTAAGACATTTCCTTCTAAATCGAGTAACGTTTCTATGGAAACGACAGGATTTTCTTTTGGGATACGACAATCTCATTTCCGATCCACTAATTCTTCTGTACTGCATCCCTCACTCCCAAACATTGACGGATTCACACGGAAATTGCGTCGCTATGTAATACGAGTACTATGTGATCTAAGACATTTCCTTCTAAATCAAGTAACGTTTCTATGGAAACGACAGGATTTTCTTTTGGGATACGACAATCACATTTCCGATCCACTAGTCGTTCTTTACTGCATCCCTCACTCCCAAACATTGACGAATTCACACGGAAATTCCGTCGCTATGAAATACGAGTACTATGTGTTCTAAGACATTTCCTTCTAAATCGAGTAACGTTTCTATGGAAACGACAGGATTTTCTTTTGGGATACGACAATCTCATTTCCGATCCACTAATCCTTCTTTACTGCATCCCCCACTAACAAACATTGACGAATTCACACGGAAATTCCGTCGCTGTGAAATACGAGTACTATGTGTTCTAAGACATTTCCTTCTAAATCGAGTAACTTTTCTATGGAAGCGACAGGACTTTCTTTTGGGATACGACAATCTCATTTCCGATCCACTAATCCTTCCTTACTGCATCCCTCACTCCCAAACATTGACGAATTCACACGGAAATTCCGTCGCTGTGAAATACGAGTACTATGTGTTCTAAGACATTTCCTTCTAAATCGAGTAACGTTTCTATGGAAACGACAGGATTTTCTTTTGGGATACGACAATCTCATTTCCGATCCACTAATCCTTCTTTACTGCATTCCTCACTCCCAAACATTGACGAATTCACACGGAAATTCCGTCGCTATGAAATACGAGTACTATGTGTTCTAAGACATTTCCTTCTAAATCGAGTAACGTTTCTATGGAAACGAGAGGATTTTCTTTTGGGATACGACAATCTCATTTCCGATCCACTAATCGTTCTTTACTGCATCCCTCACTCCCAAACATTGACGAATTCACACGGAAATTCCGTCGCTCTGAAATACGAGTACTATGTGTTCTAAGACATTTCCTTCTAAATCGAGTAACGTTTCTATGGAAACGACAGGATTTTCTTTTGGGAAACGACAATCTCAGTTCCGATCCCTTAATCCTTCTTTACTGCATCCCTCACTCCCAAACATTGACGAATTCACACGGAAATTCCGTCGCTGTGAAATACGAGTACTATGTGTTCTAAGACATTTCCTTCTAAATCGAGTAACGTTTCTATGGAAACGACAGGATTTTCTTTTGGGATACGACTATCTCATTTCCGATTCACTAATCCTTCTTTACTGCATCCCTCACTCCCAAACATTGACGAATTCACACGGAAATTCCGTTGCTGTGAAATACGAGTACTATGTGTTCTAAGACATTTCCTTCTAAATCCAGTAGCGTTTGTATGGAAACGACAGGATTTTCTTTTGGTATACGACAATTTCATTTCCGATCCACTAATCCTTCTTTACTGCATCCCTCACTCCCAAACATTGACGAATTCACACGAAAATTCCGTCGCTATGAAATACGAATACTATGTGTTCTAAGACATTTCCTTCTAAATCGAGTAACGTTTCTATGGAAACGACAGGATTTTCTTTTGGGATACGACAATCTCATTTCCGATCCACTAATCGTTCTTTACTGCATCTCTCACTCCCAAACATTGACGAATTCACACGGAAATTCCAACGCTATGAAATACGAGTACTATGTGTTCTAAGACATTTCCTTCTAAATCGAGTAACGTTTCTATGGAGACAACAGGATTTTCTTTTGGGATACGACAATCACATTTCCGATCCACTAATCCTTCTTTACTGCATCCCTCACTCCCACACATTGAAGAATTCACACGGAAATTCCGTCGCTGTGAAATACGAGTACTATGTGTTCTAAGACATTTCCTTCTAAATCGAGTAACATTTCTATGGAAACGACAGGATTTTCTTTTGGGATACGACAATCACATTTCCGATCCACTAATCCTTCTTTTATGCATCCCTCACTCCCAAACATTGACGAATTCACACGGAAATTCCGTCGCTATGAAATACGAGTACTATGTGTTCTAAGACATTTCCTTCTAAATCGAGTAACGTTTCTATGGAAACGACAGGATTTTCTTTTGGGATACGACAATCACATTTCCGATCCACTAATCCTTCTTTACTGCATCCCTCACTCCCAAACATTGACGAATTCACACGGAAATTCCATCGCTGTGAAATACGAGTACTATGTGTTCTAAGACATTTCCATCTAAATCGAGTAACGTTTCTATGGAAACGACAGGATTTTCTTTTAGGATACGACAATCTCATTTCCGATCCACTAATCCTTCTTTACTGCATCCCTCACTCCCAAACATTGAAGAATTCACACGGAAATTCCGTCGCTATGAAATACGTGTACTATGTGATCTAAGACATTTCCTTCTAAATCGAGTAACGTTTCTATGGAAACGACAGGATTTTCTTTTGGGATACGACAATCGCATTTCCGATCCACTAATCCTTCTTTACTGCATCCCTCACTCCCAAACATTGACGAATTCACACGGAAATTCCGTCGCTATGAAATACGAGTACTATGTGATCTAAGACATTTCCTTCTAAATCGAGTAACGTTTCTACGGAAACGACAGGATATTCTTTTGGGATACGACAATCTCATTTCCGATCCACTAATCCTTCTTTACTGCATCCCTCACTCCCAAACATTGACGAATTCACACGGAAATTCCATCGCTGTGAAATACGAGTACTATGTGTTCTGAGACATTTCCTTTAAAATCGAGTAACGTTTCTATGGAAACGACAGGATTTTCTTTTGGGATACGAAAATCTCATTTCCGATCCACTAATCCTTCTTTACTGCATCCCTCACTCCCAAACATTGACGAATTCACACGGAAATTCCGTCGCTATGAAATACGAGTACTATGTGATCTAAGACATTTCCTTCTAAATCGAGTAACGTTTCTATGGAAACGACAGGATTTTCTTTTGGGATACGACAATCTCATTTCCGATCCACTAATCGTTCTTTACTGCATCCCTCACTCCCAAACATTGACGAATTCACACGGAAATTCCGTCGCTATGAAATACGAGTACTATGTGATCTAAGACATTTCCTTCTAAATCGAGTAACGTTTCTATGGAAACGACAGGATTTTCTTTTGGGATACGACAATCTCATTTCCGATCCACTAATCCTTCTTTACTGCATCCCTCACTCCCAAACATTGACGAATTCACACGGAAATTCCGTCGCTGTGAAATATGAGTTCTATGTGTTCTAAGACATTTCCTTCTAAATCGAGTAACTTTTCTAAGGAAACGACAGGATTTTCTTTTGGGATACGACAATCTCATTTCCGAACCACTAATCCTCCTTTACTGCATCCCTCACTCCCAAACATTGACGAATTCACACGGAAATTGCGTCGCTGTGAAATACGAGTACTATGTGTTCTAAGACATTTCCTTCTAAATCGAGTAACGTTTCTATGGAAACGACAGGATTTTCTTTTGGGATACGACAATCACATTTCCGATCCACTAAACCTTCTTTTCTGTATCCCTCACTCCCAAACATTGACGAATTCACATGGAAATTCCGTCGCTCTGAAATACGAGTACTATGTGTTCTAAGACATTTCCTACTAAATCGGGTAACGTTTCTATGGAAACGACAGGATTTTCTTTTGGGATACGACAATCTCATTTCCGATCCACTAATCCTTCTTTACTGCATCCCTCACTCCCAAACATTGACGAATTCACACGGAAATTCCATCGCTGTGAAATACGAGTACTATGTGTTCTAAGACATTTCCTTCTAAATCGAGTAACGTTTCGATGGAAACGACAGGATATTCTTTTGGGATACGACAATCTCATTTCCGATCCACTAATCCTTCTTTACTGCATTCCTCACTCCCAAACATTGACGAATTCACACGGAAATTCTGTCGCTATGAAATACGAGTACCATGTGTTCTAAGACATTTCCTTCTAAATCGAGTAACGTTTCTATGGAAACGACAGGATTTTCTTTTGGGATACGACAATCTCATTTCCGATCCACTAATCGTCCTTTACTGCATCCCTCACTCCCAAACATTGACGAATTCACACGCAAATTCCGTCGCTCTGAAATACGACTACTATGTGTTCTAAGACATTTCCTTCTAAATCGAGTAACGTTTCGATGGAAACGACAGGATTTTATTTTGGGAAACGACAATCTCAGTTCCGATCCACTAATCCTTCTTTACTGCATCCCTCACTCCCAAACATTGACGAATACACACGGAAATTCCGTCGCTGTGAAATACGAGTACTATGTGTTCTAAGACATTTCCTTCTAAATCGAGTAACGTTTCTATGGAAACGACTGGATTTTCTTTTGGGATACGACTATCTCATTTCCGATTCACTAATCCTTCTTTACTGCATCCCTCACTCCCAAACATTGACGATTTCACACGGAAATTCCGTCGCTGTGAAATACGAGTACTATGTGTTCTAAGACATTTCCTTCTAAATCCAGTAACGTTTCTATGGAAACGACAGGATTTTCTTTTGGGATACGACAATCTCATTTCCGATCCACTAATCCTTCTTTACTGCATCCCTCACTCCCAAACATTGACGAATTCACACGGAAATTCCGACGCTATGAAATACGAATACTATGTGTTCTAAGACATTTCCTTCTAAATCAAGTAACGTTTCTATGGAAACAACAGGATTTTCTTTTGGGATACGACAATCACATTTCCGATCCACTAATCCTTCTTTACTGCATCCCTCACTCCGACACATTGAAGAATTCACACGGAAATTCCGTCGCTGTGAAATACGAGTACTATGTGTTCTAAGACATTTCCTTCTAAATCGAGTAACATTTCTATGGAAACGACAGGATTTTCTTTTGGGATACGACAATCACATTTCCGATCTACTAATCCTTCTTTACTGCATCCCTCACTCCCAAACATTGACGAATTCACACGGAAATTCCGTCGCTATGAAATACGAGTACTATGTGTTCTAAGACATTTCCTTCTAAATCGAGTAACGTTTCTATGGAAACGACAGGATTTTCTTTTGGGATACGACAATCACATTTCCGATCCACTAATCCTTCTTTTCTGTATCCCTCACTCCCAAACATTGACGAATTCACACGGAAATTCCGTCGCTCTGAAATACGAGTACTATGTGTTCTAAGACATTTCCTTCTAAATCGAGTAACGTTTCTATGGAAACGACAGGATTTTCTTTTGGGATACGACAATCTCATTTCCGATCCACTAATCCTTCTTTACTGCATCCTTCACTCCCAAACATTGACGAATTCACACGGAAATTCCATCGCTGTGAAATACGAGTACTATGTGTTCTAAGACATTTCCTTCTAAATCGAGTAACGTTTCTATGGAAACGACAGGTTTTCTTTTGGGATACGACAATCTCATTTCCGATCCACTAATCCTTCTTTACTGCATCCCTCACTCCCAAACATTGACGAATTCACACGGAAATTCCGTCGCTGTGAAATACGAGTACTATGTGTTCTAAGACATTTCCTTCTAAATCGAGTAACGTTTCTATGGAAACGACAGGATTTTCTTTTGGGATACGACAATCTCATTTCCGATCCACTAATTCTTCTGTACTGCATCCCTCACTCCCAAACATTGACGAATTCACACGGAAATTCCGTCGCTATGTAATACGAGTACTATGTGATCTAAGACATTTCCTTCTAAATCGAGTAACGTTTCTATGGAAACGACAGGATTTTCTTTTGGGATACGACAATCTCATTTCCGATCCACTAGTCGTTCTTTACTGCATCCCTCACTCCCAAACATTGACGAATTCACACGGAAATTCCGTCGCTATGAAATACGAGTACTATGTGTTCTAAGACATTTCCTTCTAAATCGAGTAACGTTTCTATGGAAACGACAGGATTTTCTTTTGGGTATACGACAATCTCATTTCCGATCCAAGAATCCTTCTTTACTGCATCCCTCACTCCCAAACATTGACGAATTCACACGGAAATTCCGTCGCTGTGAAATATGAGTACTATGTGTTCTAAGACATTTCCTTCTAAATCGAGTAACTTTTCTATGGAAGCGACAGGATTTTCTTTTGGGATACGACAATCTCATTTCCGATCCACTAATCCTTCCTTACTGCATCCCTCACTCCCAAACATTGACGAATTCACACGGAAATTCCGTCGCTGTGAAATACGTGTACTATGTGTTCTAAGACATTTCCTTCTAAATCGAGTAACGTTTCTATGGAAACGACAGGATTTTCCTTTGGGATACGACAATCTCATTTCCGATCCACTAATCCTTCTTTACTGCATTCCTCACTCCCAAACATTGACGAATTCACACGGAAATTCCGTCGCTATGAAATACGAGTACTATGTGTTCTAAGACATTTCCTTCTAAATCGAGTCACGTTTCTATGGAAACGACAATATTTTCTTTTGGGAAACGACAATCTCAGTTCCGATCCACTAATCCTTCTTTACTGCATCCCTCACTCCCAAACATTGACGAATTCACACAGAAATTCCGTCGCTGTGAAATACGAGTACTATGTGTTCTAAGACATTTCCTTCTAAATCGAGTAACGTTTCTATGGAAACGACTGGATTTTCTTTTGGGATACGACTATCTCATTTCCGATTCACTAATCCTTCTTTACTGCATCCCTCACTCCCAAACATTGACGAATTCACACGGAAATTCCGTCGCTGTGAAATACGAGTACCATGTGTTCTAAGACATATCCTTCTAAATCCAGTAACGTTTCTATGGAAACGACAGGATTTTCTTTTGGGATACGACAATCTCATTTCCGATCTACTAATCCTTCTTTACTGCATCCCTCACTCCCAAACATTGACGAATTCACACGGAAATTCCGTCACTATGAAATACGAATACTATGTGTTCTAAGACATTTCCTTCTAAATCGAGTAACGTTTCTATGGAAACGACAGGATTTTCTTTTGGGATACGACAATCTCATTTCCGATCCACTAATCGTTCTTCACTGCTTCCCTCACTCCCAAACATTGACGAATTCACACGGAAATTCCGTCGCTATGAAATACGAGTACTATGTGTTCTAAGACATTTCCTTCTAAATCGAGTAACGTTTCTATGGAAACAACAGGATTTTCTTTTGGGATACGACAATCACATTTCCGATCCACTAATCCTTCTTTACTGCATCCCTCACTCCCACACATTGAAGAATTCACACGGAAATTCCGTCGCTGTGAAATACGAGTACTATGTGTTCTAAGACATTTCCTTCTAAATCGAGTAACATTTCTATGGAAACGACAGGATTTTCTTTTGGGATACGACAATCACATTTCCGATCCACTAATTTTTCTTTTATGCATCCCTCACTCCCAAACATTGACGAATTCACACGGAAATTCCGTCGCTATGAAATACGGGTACTATGTGTTCTGAGACATTTCCTTCTAAATCGAGTAACGTTTCTATGGAAACGACAGGATTTTCTTTTGAGATACGACTATCACATTTCCGATCCACTAATCCTTCTTTACTGCATCCCTCACTCCCAAACATTGACGAATTCACACGGAAATTCCGTCGCTCTGAAATGCGAGTACTATGTGTTCTAAGACATTTCCTTCTTAATCGAGTAACGTTTCTATGGAAACGACAGGATTTTCTTTTGGGATACGACAATCTCATTTCCGATCCACTAATCCTTCTTTACTGCATCCCTCACTCCCAAACATTGACGAATTCACACGGATATTCCGTCGCTATGAAATACGAGTACTATGTGATCTAAGACATTTCCTTCTAAATCGAGTAACGTTTCTATGGAAACGACAGGATTTTCTTTTGGGATACGACAATCTCATTTCCGATCCACTAATCGTTCTTTACTGCATCCCTCACTCCCAAACATTGACGAATTCACACGGAAATTCCGTCGCTATGAAATACGAGTACTATGTGTTCTAAGACATTTCCTTCTAAATCGAGTAACGTTTCTATGGAAACGACAGGATTTTCTTTTGGGATACGACAATGTCATTTCCGATCCACTAATCCTTCTTTACTGCATCCCTCACTCCCAAACATTGACGAATTCACACGGAAATTCCGTCGCTGTGAAATACGAGTACTATGTGTTCTAAGACATTTCCTTCTAAATCGAGTAACGTTTCTATGGAAACGACATGATTTTCTTTTGGGATATGACAATCTCATTTCCGATCCACTAATCCTTCTTTACTGCATCCCTCACTCCCAAACATTGACGAATTCACACGGAAATTCCGGCGCTGTGAAATACGAGTACTATCTGTTCTAAGACATTTCCTTCTAAATCGAGTAACGTTTCTATGGAAACGGCAAGATTTTCTTCTGGGATACGACAATCGCATTTCCGATCCACTAATCCTTCTTTACTGCATCCCTCACTCCCAAACATTGACGAATTCACACGGAAATTGCGTCGCTGTGAAATACGAGTACTATGTGTTCTAAGACATTTCCTTCTAAATCGAGTAACGTTTCTATGGAAACGACAGGATTTTCTTTTAGGATACGACAATCTCATTTCCGATCCACTAATCCTTCTTTACTGCATCCCTCACTCACAAACATTGAAGAATTCACACGGAAATTCCGTCGCTATGAAATACGTGTACTATGTGATCTAAGACATTTCCTTCTAAATCGAGTAACGTTTCTATGGAAACGACAGGATTTTCTTTTGGGATACGACAATCGCATTTCCGATCCACTAATCCTTCTTTACTGCAACCCTCACTCCCAAACATTGACGAATTCACACGGAAATTCCGTCGCTATGAAATACGAGTACTATGTGATCTAAGACATTTCCTTCTAAATCGAGTAACTTTTCTACGGAAACGACAGGATTTTCTTTTGGGATACGACAATCTCATTTCCGATCCACTAATCCTCCTTTACTGCATCCCTCACTCCCAAACATTGACGAATTCACACGGAAATTCCGTCGCTGTGAAATACGAGTACTATGTGTTCTGAGACATTTCCTTCTAAATCGAGTAACGTTTCTATGGAAACGACAGGATTTTCTTTTGGGATACGACAATCTCATTTCCGATCCACTAATCCTTCTTTACTGCATCCCTCACTCCCAAACATTGACGAATTCACACGGAAATTCCGTCGCTATGAAATACGAGTACTATGTGATCTAAGACATTTCCTTCTAAATCGAGAATCGTTTCTATGGAAACGACAGGACTTTCTTTTGGGATACGACAATCTCATTTCCGATCCACTAATCGTTCTTTACTGCATCCCTCACTCCCAAACATTGACGAATTCACACGGAAATTCCGTCGCTATGAAATACGAGTACTATGTGTTCTAAGACATTTCCTTCTAAATCGAGTAACGTTTCTATGGAAACGACAGGATTTTCTTTTGGGATACGACAATCTCATTTCCGATCCACTAATCCTTCTTTACTGCATCCCTCACTCCCAAACATTGACGAATTCACACGGAAATTCCGTCGCTGTGAAATATGAGTTCTATGTGTTCTAAGACATTTCCTTCTAAATCGAGTAACTTTTCTATGGAAACGACAGGATTTTCTTTTGGGATACGACAATCTCATTTCCGATCCACTAATCCTCCTTTACTGCATCCCTCACTCCCAAACATTGACGAATTCACACGGAAATTCTGTCGCTCTGAAATACGAGTACTATGTGTTCTAAGACATTTCCTTCTAAATCGAGTAACGTTTCTATGGAAACGACAGGATTTTCTTTTGGGATACGACAATCACATTTCCGATCCACTAATCCTTCTTTACTGCATTCCTCACTCCCAAACATTGACGAATTCACACGGAAATTCCGTCGCTATGAAATACGAGAACTATGTGTTCTAAGACATTTCCTTCTAAATCGAGTAACGTTTCTATGGAAACGACAGGATTTTCTTTTGGGATACGACAATCTCATTTCCGGTCCACTAATAGTTCTTTACTGCATCCCTCACTCCCAAACATTGACGAATTCAGACGGAAATTCCGTCGCTCTGAAATACGAGTACTATGTGTTCTAAGACATTTCCTTCTAAATCGAGTAACGTTTCTATGGAAACGACAGGATTTTCTTTTGGGATACGACAATCTCATTTCCGATCCACTAATCCTTCTTTACTGCATCCCTCACGCCCAAACATTGACGAATTCACACGGAAATTCCGTCGCTGTGAAATACGAGTACTATGTGTTCTAAGACATTTCCTTCTAAATCGAGTATCGTTTCTATGGAAACGACAGTATTTTCTTTTGGGATACGACAATGTCATTTCCGATCACTAATCCATCTTTACTGCATCCCTCACACCCAAACATTGACGAATTCACACGGAAATTCTGTCGCTGTGAAATACGAGTACTATGTGTGCTAAGACTTTTCCTTCTAAATCGAGTAACGTTTCTGTGGAAACGACAGTATTTTCTTTTGGGATACGACAATCTCATTTCCGATCCACTAATCCTTCTTTACTGCATCCCTCACTCCCAAACATTGCCGAATTCACACGGAAATTCCGTCGCTGTGAAATACGAGTACTATGTGTTCTAAGACATTTCCTTCTAAATCGAGTAACGTTTCTATGGAAACGACAGGATTTTCTTTTGGGATACGACAGTCTCATTTCCGATCCACTAGTCCTTCTTTACTGCATCCCTCACACCCAAACATTGACGAATTCACACGGAAATTCCATCGCTGTGAAACACGAGTACTATGTGTTCTAAGACATTTCCTTCTAAATCGAGTAACGTTTCTATGGAAACGACAGGATTTTCTTTTGGGATACGACAATCTCATTTCCGATCCACTAATCCTTCTTTACTGCATCCCTCACTCCCAAACATTGAAGAATTCACACGGAAATTCCGTCGCTATGAAATACGAGTACTATGTGATCTAAGACATTTCCTTCTAAATCGAGTAACGTTTCTATGGAAACGACAGGATTTTCTTTTGGGATACGACAATCTCATTTCCGATCCACTAATCGTTCTTTACTGCATCCCTCACTCCCAAACATTGACGAATTCACACGGAAATTCCGTCGCTATGAAATACGAGTACTATGTGTTCTAAGACATTTCCTTCTAAATCGAGTAACGTTTCTATGGAAACGACAGGATTTTCTTTTGGGATACGACAATCTCATTTCCGATCCACTAATCCTTCTTTACTGCATCCCTCACTCCCAAACATTGACGAATTCACACGGAAATTCCGTCGCTATGAAATACGAGTACTATGTGTTCTAAGACATTTCCTTCTAAATCGAGTAACGTTTCTATGGAAACGACAGGATTTTCTTTTGGGATACGACAATCTCATTTCCGATCCACTAATCCTTCTTTACTGCATCCCTCACTCCCAAACATTGACGAATTCACACGGAAATTCCGTCGCTGTGAAATATGAGATCTATGTGTTCTAAGACATTTCCTTCTAAATCGAGTAACTTTTCTATGGAAACGACAGGATTTTCTTTTGGGATACGACAATCTTATTTCCGATCCACTAATCCTCCTTTACTGCATCCCTCACTCCCAAACATTGACGAATTCACACGAAAAATTCCGTCGCTGTGAAATACGAGTACTATGTGTTCTAAGACATTTCCTTCTAAATCGAGTAACGTTTCTATGGAAACGACAGGATTTTCTTTTGGGATACGACAATCACATTTCCGATCCACTAATCCTTCTTTACTGCATTCCTCACTCCCAAACATTGACGAATTCACACGGAAATTCCGTCGCTATGAAATACGAGTACTATGTGTTCTAAGACATTTCCTTCTAAATCGAGTAACGTTTCTATGGAAACGACAGGATTTTCTTTTGGGATACGACAATCTCATTTCCGGTCCACTAATAGTTCTTTACTGCATCCCTCACACCCAAACATTGACGAATTCAGACGGAAATTCCGTCGCTCTGAAATACGAGTACTATGTGTTCTAAGACATTTCCTTCAAAATCGAGTAACGTTTCTATGGAAACGACAGGATTTTCTTTTGGGATACGACAATCTCATTTCCGATCCACTAATCCTTCTGTACTGCATCCCTCACGCCCAAACATTGACGAATTCACACGGAAATTCCGTCGCTGTGAAATACGAGTACTATGTGTTCTAAGACATTTCCTTCTAAATCGAGTAACGTTTCTATGGAAACGACAGGATTTTCTTTTGGGATACGACAATGTCATTTCCGATCACTAATCCTTCTTTACTGCATCCCTCACACCCAAACATTGACGAATTCACACGGAAATTCTGTCGCTGTGTAATACGAGTACTATGTGTGCTAAGACATTTCCTTCTAAATCGAGTAACGTTTCTGTGGAAACGACAGGATTTTCTTTTGGGATACGACAATCTCATTTCCGATCCACTAATCCTTCTTTACTGCATCCCTCACTCCCAAACATTGCCGAATTCACACGGAAATTCCGTCGCTGTGAAATACGAGTACTATGTGTTCTAAGACATTTCCTTCTAAATCGAGTAACGTTTCTATGGAAACGACAGGATTTTCTTTTGGGATACGACAGTCTCATTTCCGATCCACTAATCCTTCTTTACTGCATCCCTCACACCCAAACATTGACGAATTCACACGGAAATTCCATCGCTGTGAAATACGAGTACTATGTGTTCTAAGACATTTCCTTCTAAATCGAGTAACGTTTCTATGGAAACGACAGGATTTTCTTTTGGGATACGACAATCTCATTTCCGATCCACTAATCCTTCTTTACTGCATCCCTCACTCCCAAACATTGAAGAATTCACACGGAAATTCCGTCGCTATGAAATACGAGTACTATGTGATCTAAGACATTTCCTCCTAAATCGAGTAACGTTTCTACGGAAACGACAGGACCTTCTTTTGGGATACGACAATCTCATTTCCGATCCACTAATCGTTCTTTACTGCATCCCTCACTCCCAAACATTGACGAATTCACACGGAAATTCCGTCGCTATGAAATACGACTACTATGTGTTCTAAGACATTTCCTTCTAATTCGAGTAACGTTTCTATGGAAACGACAGGATTTTCTTTTGGGATACGACAATCTCATTTCCGATCCACTAATCCTTCTTTACTGCATCCCTCACTCTCAAACATTGACGAATTCACACGGAAATTCCGTCGCTATGAAATACGAGTACTATGTGTTCTAAGACATTTCCTTCTAAATCGAGTAACGTTTCTATGGAAACGACAGGATTTTCTTTTGGGATACGACAACCTCATTTCCGATCCAATAATCCTTCTTTACTGCATCCCTCACTCCCAAACATTGACGAATTCACACATAAATTCCGTCGCTGTGAAATACGAGTACTATGTGTTCTAAGACATTTCCTTCTAAATCGAGTAACGTTTCTATGGAAACGACAGGGTTTTCTTTTGGGATACGACAATCTCATTTCCGATCCACTAATCCTTCTTTACTGCATCCCTCACTCACAAACATTGACGAATTCACACGGAAATTCCGCCGCTATGAAATACGAGTACTATGTGATCTAAGACATTTCCTTCTAAATGGAGTAACGTTTCTATGGAAACGATAGGATTTTCTTTTGGGATACGACAATCTTATTTCCGATCCACTAATCGTTCTTTACTGCATCCCTCACTCCCAAACATTGACGAATTCACACGGAAATTCCGTCGCTATGCAATACGAGTACTATGTGTTCTAAGACATTTCCTTCTAAATCGAGTAACGTTTCTATGGAAACGACAGGATTTTCTTTTGGGATACGACAATCTCATTTCCGATCCACTAATCCTTCTTTACTGCATCCCTCACTCCCAAACATTGACGAATTCACATGGAAATTCCGTCACTGTGAAATATGAGTACTATGTGTTCTAAGACATTTCCTTCTAAATCGAGTAACGTTTCTATGGAAACGACAGGATTTTCTTTTGGGATACGACAATTTCATTTCCGATCCACTAATCCTTCTTTACTGCATCCTTCACTCCCAAACATTGGCGAATTCACACGGAAATTCCGTCGCTGTGAAATACGAGTACTATGTGTTCTAAGACATTTCCTTCTAAGTCGAGTAACGTTTCTATGGAAACGACAGGATTTTCTTTTGGGATAGGACAATCTCATTTCCGATCCACTAATCCTTCTTTACTGCATCCCTCACTCCCAAACATTGACGAATTCACACGGAAATTCCGTCGCTGTGAAATACGAGTACTATCTGTTCTAAGACATTTCCTTCTAAATCGAGTAACGTTTCTATGGAAACGGCAGGATATTCATTTGGGATACGACAATCTCATTTCCGATCCACTAATCCTTCTTTACTGCATCCCTCACTCCCAAACATTGACGAATTCACACGGAAATTCCATCGCTGTGAAATACGAGTACTATGTGTTCTAAGACATTTCCTTGTAAATCGAGTAACGTTTCTATGGAAACGACAGGATTTTCTTTTGGGATACGACAATCTCATTTCCGATCCACTAATCCTTCTTTACTGCATCCCTCACTCCCAAACATTGAAGAATTCACACGGAAATTCCGTCGCTATGAAATACGTGTACTATGTGGTCTAAGACATTTCCTTCTAAATCGAGTAACGTTTCTATGGAAACGACAGGATTTTCTTTTGGGATACGACAATCTCATTTCCGATCCACTAATCGTTCTTTACTGCATCCCTCACTCCCAAACATTGACGAATTCACACGGAAATTCCGTCGCTATGAAATACGAGTACTATGTGTTCTAAGACATTTCCTTCCAAATCGAGTAACGTTTCTATGGAAACGACAGGATTTTCTTTTCGGATACGACAATCTCATTTCCGATCCACTAATCCTTCTTTACTGCATCCCTCACTCCCAAACATTGACGAATTCACACGGAAATTCCGTCGCTGTGAAATATGAGTTCTATGTGTTCTAAGACATTTCCTTCTAAATCGAGTAACTTTTCTATGGAAACGACAGGATTTTCTTTTGGGATACGACAACCTCATTTCCGATCCACTAATCCTTCTTTACTGCATCACTCACTCCCAAACATTGACGAATTCACACGGAAATTCCGTCGCTGTGAAATACGAGTACTATGTGTTCTAAGACATTTCCTTCTAAATCGAGTAACGTTTCTATGGAAACGACAGGATTTTCTTTTGGGATACGACAATCTCATTTCCGAACCACTAATCCTTCTTTACTGCATTCCTCACTCCCAAACATTGACGAATTCACACGGAAACTCCGTCGCTATGAAATACGAGTACTATGTGTTATAAGACATTTCCTTCTAAATCGAGTAACGTTTCTATGGAAACGACAGGATTTTCTTTTGGGATACGACAATCTCATTTCCGATCCACTAATCGTTCTCTACTGCATCCCTCACTCCCAAACATTGACGAATTCACACGGAAATTCCGTCGCTCTGAAATACGAGTACTATGTGTTCTAAGACATTTCCTTCTAAATCGAGTAACGTTTCTATGGAAACGACAGGATTTTCTTTTGGGATACGACAATCTCATTTCCGATCCACTAATCCTTCTTTACTGCATCCCTCACTCCCAAACATTGACGAATTCACATGGAAATTCCGTCGCTGTGAAATACGAGTACTATGTGTTCTAAGACATTTCCTTCTAAATCGAGTAACGTTTCTATGGAAACGACAGGATTTTCTTTTGCGATACGACAATCTCATTTCCGATTCACTAATCCTTCTGTACTGCATCCCTCACTCCCAAACATTGACGAATTCACACGGAAATTCCGTCGCTGTGAAATACGAGTACTATGTGTTCTAAGACATTTCCTTCTAGATCAAGTAACGTTTCTATGGAAACGACAGGATTTTCTTTTGGGATACGACAATCACATTTCCGATCCACTAATCCTTCTTTACTGCATCCCTCACTCCCAAACATTGACGAATTCACACGGAAATTCCGTCGCTATGAAATACGAATACTATGTGTTCTAATACATTTCCTTCTAAATCGAGTAACGTTTCTATGGAAACGACAGGATTTTCTTTTGGGATACGACAATCTCATTTCCGATCCACTAATCGTTCTTTACTGCATCCCTCACTCCCAAACATTGACGAATTCACATGGAAATTCCGTCGCTATGAAATACGAGTAGTATGTGTTCTAAGACATTTCCTTCTAAATCGAGTAACGTTTCTATGGAAACGACAGGATTTTCTTTTGGGATACGACAATGTCATTTCCGATCACTAATCCTTCTTTACTGCATCCCTCACTCCCAAACATTGACGAATTCACACGGAAATTCCGTCGCTGCGAAATACGAGTACTATGTGTTCTAAGACATTTCCTTCTAAATCGAGTAACGTTTCTTTGGAAACGACAGGATTTTCTTTTGGGATACGACAATTTCATTTCCGATCCACTAATCCTTCTTTACTGCATCCCTCACTCCCAAACATTGCCGAATTCACACGGAAATTCCGTCGCTGTGAAATACGAGTACTATGTGTTCTAAGACATTTCCTTCTAAATCGAGTAACGTTTCTATGGAAACGACAGGATTTTCTTTTGGGATACGACAGTCTCAGTTCCGATCCACTAATCCTTCTTTACTGCATTCTTCACTCCCAGACATTGACGAATTCACACGGAAATTCCATCGCTGTGAAATACGAGTACTATGTGTTCTAAGACATTTCCTTCTAAATCGAGTAACGTTTCTATGGAAACGACAGGATTTTCTTTTGGGATACGACAATCTCATTTCCGATCCACTAATCCTTCTTTACTGCATCCCTCACTCCCAAACATTGAAGAATTCACACGGAAATTCCGTCGCTATGAAATATGAGTACTATGTGATCTAAGACATTTCCTTCTAAATCGAGTAACGTTTCTATGGAAACGACAGGATTTTCTTTTGGGATACGACAATCTCATTTCCGATCCACTAATCGTTCTTTACTGCATCCCTCACTCCCAAACATTGACGAATTCACACGGAAATTCCGTCGCTATGAAATACGAGTACTATGTGTTCTAAGACATTTCCTTCTAATTCGAGTAACGTTTCTATGGAAACGACAGGATTTTCTTTTGGGATACGACAATCTCATTTCCGATCCACTATTCCTTCTTTACTGCATCCCTCACTGCCAAACATTGACGAATTCACACGGAAATTCCGTCGCTATGAAATACGAGTACTATGTGATCTAAGACATTTCCTTCTAAATCGAGTAACGTTTCTATGGAAACGACAGGTTTTTCTTTTGGGATACGAAAACCTCATTTCCGATCCACTAATCCTTCTTTACTGCATCCCTCACTCCCCAACATTGACGAATTCACACATAAATTCCGTCGCTGTGAAATACGAGTACTATGTGTTCTAAGTCATTTCCTTCTAAATCGAGTAACGTTTCTATGGAAACGACAGGATTTTCTTTTGGGATACGACAATCTCATTTCCGATCCACTAATCCTTCTTTACTGCATCCCTCACTCCCAAACATTGACGAATTCACACGGAAATTCCGTCGCTATGAAATACGAGTACTATGTGATCTAAGACATTTCCTTCTAAATGGAGTAACGTTTCTGTGGAAACGACAGGATTTTCTTTTGGGATACGACAATCTCATTTCCGATCCACTAATCGTTCTTTACTGCATCCCTCACTCCCAAACATTGACGAATTCACACGGAAATTCCGTCGCTATGAAATACGAGTACTATGTGTTCTAAGACATTTCCTTCTAAATCGAGTAACGTTTCTATGGAAACGACAGGATTTTCTTTTGGGATACGACAATCTCATTTCTGAACCACTGATCCTTCTTTACTGCATCCCTCACTCAAAAACATTGACGAATTCACACGGAAATTCCGTCACTGTGACATTTGAGTACTATGTGTTTTAAGACATTTCCTTCTAAATCGAGTAACGTTTCTATGGAAACGTCAGGATTTTCTTTTGTGATACGACAATCTCATTTCCGATCCACTAATCCTTCTTTACTGCATCCCTCACTCTTAAACATTGACGAATTCACACGGATATTCCGTCGCTATGAAATACGAGTACTATGTGTTCTAAGACATTTCCTTCTAAATCGAGTAACGTTTCTATGGAAACGACAGGATTTTCTTTTGGGATACGACAATCTCATTTCCGATCCACTAATCGTTCTTTACTGCATCCCTCCCTCCCAAACATTGACGAATTCACACGGAAATTCCGTCGCTCTGAAATACGAGTACTATGTGTTCTACGACATTTCCTTCTAAATCGAGTAACGTTTCTATGGAAACGACAGGATTTTCTTTTGGGATACGACAATCTCATTTCCGATCCACTAATCCTTCTTTACTGCATCCCTCACTCCCAAACATTGACGAATTCACACGGAAATTCCGTCGCTGTGAAATACGAGTACTATGTGTTCTAAGACATTTCCTTCTAAATCGAGTAACGTTTCTATGGAAACGACAGGATTTTCTTTTGGGATACGACAAACACATTTCCGATCCACTAATCCTTCTTTACTGCATCCCTCACTCCCAAACATTGACGAATTCACACGGAAATTCCGTCGCTATGAAATACGAGTACTATGTGATCTAAGACATTTCCTTCTAAATCGAGTAACGTTTCTATGGAAACGACAGGATTTTCTTTTGGGATACGACAACCTCATTTCTGATCCACTAATGCTTCTTTACTGCATCCCTCACTCCCAAACATTGACGAATTCACACATAAATTCCGTCGCTGTGAAATACGAGTACTATGTGTTCTAAGACATTTCCTTCTAAATCGAGTAACGTTTCTATGGAAACGACAGGATTTTCTTTTGGGATACGACAATCTCATTTCCGATCCACTAATCCTTCTTTACTGCATCCCTCACTCCCAAACATTGAAGAATTCACACGGAAATTCCGTCGCTATGAAATACGAGTACTATGTGATCTAAGACATTTCCTTCTAAATCGAGTAACGTTTCTATGGAAACGATAGGATTTTCTTTTGGGATACGACAATCTCATTTCCGATCCACTAATCGTTCTTTACTGCATCCCTCACTCCCAAACATTGACGAATTCACACGGAAATTCCGTCGCTATGAAATACGAGTACTATGTGATCTAAGACATTTCCTTCTAAATGGAGTAACGTTTCTATGGAAACGATAGGATTTTCTTTTGGGATACGACAATCTCATTTCCGATCCACTAATCGTTCTTTACTGCATCCCTCACTGCCAAACATTGACGAATTCACACGGAAATTCCGTCGCTATGAAATACGAGTACTATGTGATCTAAGACATTTCCTTCTAAATCGGGTAACGTTTCCATGGAAACGACAGGATTTTCTTTTGGGATACGAAAACCTCATTTCCGATCCACTAATCCTTCTTTACTGCATCCCTCACTCCCCAACATTGACGATTTCACACATAAATTCCGTCGCTGTGAAATACGAGTACTATGTGTTCTAAGACATTTCCTTCTAAATCGAGTAACGTTTCTATGGAAACGACAGGATTTTCTTTTGGGATGCGACAATCTCATTTCCGATCCACTAATCCTTCTTTACTGCATCCCTCACTCCCAAACATTGACGAATTCACACGGAAATTCCGTCGCTATGAAATACGAGTACTATGTGATCTAAGACATTTCCTTCTAAATGGAGTAACGTTTCTGTGGAAACGACAGGATTTTCTTTTGGGATACGACAATCTCATTTCCGATCCACTAATCGTTCTTTACTGCATCCCTCACTCCCAAACATTGACGAATTCACACGGAAATTCCGTCGCTATGAAATACGAGTACTATGTGTTCTAAGACATTTCCTTCTAAATCGAGTAACGTTTCTATGGAAACGACAGGATTTTCTTTTTGGATACGACAATCTCATTTCTGAACCACTAATCCTTCTTTACTGCATCCCTCACTCAAAAACATTGACGAATTCACACGGAAATTCCGTCACTGTGAAATTTGAGTACTATGTGTTCTAAGACATTTCCTTCTAAATCGAGTAACGTTTCTATGGAAACGACAGGATTTTCTTTTGGGATACGACAATCTCATTTCCGATCCACTAATCCTTCTTTACTGCATCCTTCACTCCCAAACAATGACGAATTCACACGGAAATTCCGTCGCTGTGAAATACGAGTACTATGTGTTCTAAGACATTTCCTTCTAAATCGAGTAACGTTTCTATGGAAACGACAGGATTTTCTTTTGGGATACGACAATCTCATTTCCGATCCACTAATCCTTCTTTACTGCATCCCTCACTCCCAAACATTGACGAATTCACACGGAAATTCCGTCGCTATGAAATACGAGTACTATGTGTTCTAAGACATTTCCTTCTAAATCGAGTAACGTTTCTATGGAAACGACAGGATTTTCTTTTGGGATACGACAATCTCATTTCCGATCCACTAATCGTTCTTTACTGCATCCCTCCCTCCCAAGCATTGACGAATTCACACGGAAATTCCGTCGCTCTGAAATACGAGTACTATGTGTTCTAAGACATTTCCTTCTAAATCGAGTAACGTTTCTATGGAAACGACAGGATTTTCTTTTGGGATACGACAATCTCATTTCCGATCCACTAATCCTTCTTTACTGCATCCTTCACTCCCAAACATTGACGAATTCACACGGAAATTCCGTCGCTGTGAAATACGAGTACTATGTGTTCTAAGACATTTCCTTCTAAATCGAGTAACGTTTCTATGGAAACGACAGGATTTTCTTTTGGGATACGACAATCTCATTTCCGATCCACTAATCCTTCTTTACTGCATCCCTCACTCCCAAACATTGAAGAATTCACACGGAAATTCCGTCGCTATGAAATACGAGTACTATGTGATCTAAGACATTTCCTTCTAAATGGAGTAACGTTTCTATGGAAACGATAGGATTTTCTTTTGGGATACGACAATCTCATTTCCGATCCACTAATCGTTCTTTACTGCATCCCTCACTCCCAAACATTGACGAATTCACACGGAAATTCCGTCGCTATGAAATACGAGTACTATGTGTTCTAAGACATTTCCTTCTAAATCGCGTAACGTTTCTATGGAAACGACAGGATTTTCTTCTGGGATACGACAATCTCATTTCCGATCCACTAATCCTTCTGTACTGCATCCCTCACTCCCAAACATTGACGAATTCACACGGAAATTCCGTCACTGTGAAATATGAGTACTATGTGTTCTAAGACATTTCCTTCTAAATCGAGTAACGTTTCTATGGAACGACAGGATTTTCTTTTGGGATACGACAATCTCATTTCCGATCCACTAATCCTTCTTTACTGCATCCTTCACTCCCAAACATTGACGAATTCACACGGAAATTCCGTCGCTGTGAAATACGAGTACTATGTGTTGTAAGACATTTCCATCTAAATCGAGTAACGTTTCTATGGAAACGACAGGATTTTCTTTTGGGATACGACAATCTCATTTCCGATCCACTAATCCTTCTTTACTGCATCCCTCACTCCCAAACATTGACGAATTCACACGGAAATTCCGTCGCTGTGAAATACGAGTACTATGTGTTCTAAGACATTTCCTTCTAAATCGAGTAACGTTTCTATGGAAACGACAGGATTTTCTTTTGGGATACGACTATCTCATTTCCGATTCACTAATCCTTCTTTACTGCATCCCTCACTCCCAAACATTGACGAATTCACACGGAAATTCCGTCGCTATGAAATACGAATACTATGTGTTCTAAGACATTTCCTTCTAAATCGAGTAACGTTTCTATGGAAACGACAGGATTTTCTTTTGGGATACGACAATCTCATTTCCGATCCACTAATCGTTCTTTACTGCATCCCTCCCTCACAAACATTGACGAATTCACACGGAAATTCCGTCGCTGTGAAATACGAGTACTATGTGTTCTAAGACATTTCCTTCTAAATCGAGTAACGTTTCTATGGAAACGACAGGATTTTCTTTTGGGATGCGACAATCTCATTTCCGATCCACTAATCCTTCTTTACTGCATCCCTCACTCCCAAACATTGACGAATTCACACGGAAATTCCGTCGCTATGAAATACGAGTACTATGTGATCTAAGACATTTCCTTCTAAATGGAGTAACGTTTCTGTGGAAACGACAGGATTTTCTTTTGGGATACGACAATCTCATTTCCGATCCACTAATCGTTCTTTACTGCATCCCTCACTCCCAAACATTGACGAATTCACACGGAAATTCCGTCGCTATGAAATACGAGTACTATGTGTTCTAAGACATTTCCTTCTAAATCGAGTAACGTTTCTATGGAAACGACAGGATTTTCTTTTTGGATACGACAATCTCATTTCTGAACCACTAATCCTTCTTTACTGCATCCCTCACTCAAAAACATTGACGAATTCACACGGAAATTCCGTCACTGTGAAATTTGAGTACTATGTGTTCTAAGACATTTCCTTCTAAATCGAGTAACGTTTCTATGGAAACGACAGGATTTTCTTTTGGGATACGACAATCTCATTTCCGATCCACTAATCCTTCTTTACTGCATCCTTCACTCCCAAACAATGACGAATTCACACGGAAATTCCGTCGCTGTGAAATACGAGTACTATGTGTTCTAAGACATTTCCTTCTAAATCGAGTAACGTTTCTATGGAAACGACAGGATTTTCTTTTGGGATACGACAATCTCATTTCCGATCCACTAATCCTTCTTTACTGCATCCCTCACTCCCAAACATTGACGAATTCACACGGAAATTCCGTCGCTATGAAATACGAGTACTATGTGTTCTAAGACATTTCCTTCTAAATCGAGTAACGTTTCTATGGAAACGACAGGATTTTCTTTTGGGATACGACAATCTCATTTCCGATCCACTAATCGTTCTTTACTGCATCCCTCCCTCCCAAGCATTGACGAATTCACACGGAAATTCCGTCGCTCTGAAATACGAGTACTATGTGTTCTAAGACATTTCCTTCTAAATCGAGTAACGTTTCTATGGAAACGACAGGATTTTCTTTTGGGATACGACAATCTCATTTCCGATCTACTAATCCTTCTTTACTGCATCCCTCACTCCCAAACATTGACGAATTCACACGGAAATTCCATCGCGGTGAAATACGAGTATTATGTGTTCTAAGACATTTCCTTCTAAATCGAGTAACGTTTCTATGGAAACGACAGGATTTTCTTTTGGGATACGACAAACACATTTCCGATCCACTAATCCTTCTTTACTGCATCCCTCACTCCCAAACTTTGACGAATTCACACGGAAATTCCGTCGCTATGAAATACGAGTACTATGTGATCTAAGACATTTCCTTCTAAATCGAGTAACGTTTCTATGGAAACGACAGGATTTTCTTTTGGGATACGACAACCTCATTTCCGATCCACTAATCCTTCTTTACTGCATCCCTCACTCCCAAACATTGACGAATTCACGCATAAATTCCGTCGCTGTGAAATACGAGTACTATGTGTTCTAAGACATTTCCTTCTAAATCGAGTAACGTTTCTATGGAAACGACAGGATTTTCTTTTGGGATACGACAATCTCATTTCCGATCCACTAATCCTTCTTTACTGCATCCTTCACTCCCAAACATTGACGAATTCACACGGAAATTCCGTCGCTGTGAAATACGAGTACTATGTGTTCTAAGACATTTCCTTCTAAATCGAGTAACGTTTCTATGGAAACGACAGGATTTTCTTTTGGGATACGACAATCTCATTTCCGATCCACTAATCCTTCTTTACTGCATCCCTCACTCCCAAACATTGAAGAATTCACACGGAAATTCCGTCGCTATGAAATACGAGTACTATGTGATCTAAGACATTTCCTTCTAAATGGAGTAACGTTTCTATGGAAACGATAGGATTTTCTTTTGGGATACGACAATCTCATTTCCGATCCACTAATCGTTCTTTACTGCATCCCTCACTCCCAAACATTGACGAATTCACACGGAAATTCCGTCGCTATGAAATACGAGTACTATGTGTTCTAAGACATTTCCTTCTAAATCGCGTAACGTTTCTATGGAAACGACAGGATTTTCTTCTGGGATACGACAATCTCATTTCCGATCCACTAATCCTTCTGTACTGCATCCCTCACTCCCAAACATTGACGAATTCACACGGAAATTCCGTCACTGTGAAATATGAGTACTATGTGTTCTAAGACATTTCCTTCTAAATCGAGTAACGTTTCTATGGAACGACAGGATTTTCTTTTGGGATACGACAATCTCATTTCCGATCCACTAATCCTTCTTTACTGCATCCTTCACTCCCAAACATTGACGAATTCACACGGAAATTCCGTCGCTGTGAAATACGAGTACTATGTGTTGTAAGACATTTCCATCTAAATCGAGTAACGTTTCTATGGAAACGACAGGATTTTCTTTTGGGATACGACAATCTCATTTCCGATCCACTAATCCTTCTTTACTGCATCCCTCACTCCCAAACATTGACGAATTCACACGGAAATTCCGTCGCTGTGAAATACGAGTACTATGTGTTCTAAGACATTTCCTTCTAAATCGAGTAACGTTTCTATGGAAACGACAGGATTTTCTTTTGGGATACGACTATCTCATTTCCGATTCACTAATCCTTCTTTACTGCATCCCTCACTCCCAAACATTGACGAATTCACACGGAAATTCCGTCGCTATGAAATACGAATACTATGTGTTCTAAGACATTTCCTTCTAAATCGAGTAACGTTTCTATGGAAACGACAGGATTTTCTTTTGGGATACGACAATCTCATTTCCGATCCACTAATCGTTCTTTACTGCATCCCTCCCTCACAAACATTGACGAATTCACACGGAAATTCCGTCGCTCTGAAATACGAGTACTATGTGTTCTAAGACATTTCCTTCTAAATCGAGTAACGTTTCTATGGAAACGACAGGATTTTCTTTTGGGATACGACAATCTCATTTCCGATCTACTAATCCTACTTTACTGCATCCCTCACTCCCAAACATTGACGAATTCACACGGAAATTCCATCGCTGTGAAATACGAGTACTATGTGTTCTAAGACATTTCCTTCTAAATCGAGTAACGTTTCTATGGAAACGACAGGATTTTCTTTTGGGATACGACAAACACATTTCCGATCCACTAATCCTTCTTTACTGCATCCCTCACTTTCAAACATTGACGAATTCACACGGAAATTCCGTCGCTATGAAATACGAGTACTATGTGATCTAAGACATTTCCTTCTAAATCGAGTAACGTTTCTATGGAAACGACAGGATTTTCTTTTGGGATACGACAACCTCATTTCCGATCCACTAATCCTTCTTTACTGCATCCCTCACTCCCAAACATTGACGAATTCACACATAAATTCCGTCGCTGTGAAATACGAGTACCATGTGTTCTAAGACATTTCCTTCTAAATCGAGTAACGTTTCTATGGAAACGACAGGATTTTCTTTTGGGATACGACAATCTCATTTCCGATCCACTAATCCTTCTTTACTGCATCCCTCACTCCCAAACATTGAAGAATTCACACGGAAATTCCGTCGCTATGAAATACGAGTACTATGTGATCTAAGACATTTCCTTCTAAATGGAGTAACGTTTCTATGGAAACGATAGGATTTTCTTTTGGGATACGACAACCTCATTTCCGATCCACTAATCGTTCTTTACTGCATCCCTCACTCCCAAACATTGACGAATTCACACGGATATTCCGTCGCTATGAAATACGAGTACTATGTGTTCTAAGACATTTCCTTCTAAATCGCGTAACGTTTCTATGGAAACGACAGGATTTTCTTTTGGGATACGACAATCTCATTTCCGATCCACTAATCCTTCTGTACTGCATCCCTCACTCCCAAACATTGACGAATTCACACGGAAATTCCGTCACTGTGAAATATGAGTACTATGTGTTCTAAGACATTTCCTTCTAAATCGAGTAACGTTTCTATGGAAACGACAGGATTTTCTTTTGGGATACGACAATCTCATTTCCGATCCACTAATCCTTCTTTACTGCATTCCTCACTCCCAAACATTGACGAATTCACACGGAAATTCCGTCGCTGTGAAATACGAGTACTTTGTGTTCTAAGACATTTCCTTCTAAATCGAGTAACGTTTCTATGGAAACGACAGGATTTTCTTTTGGGATACGACAATCTCATTTACGATCCACTAATCCTTCTTTACTGCATCCCTCACTCCCAAACATTGACGAATTCACACGGAAATTCCGTCGCTGTGAAATACGAGTACTATGTGTTCTAAGACATTTCCTTCTAAATCGAGTAACGTTTCTATGGAAACGACAGGATTTTCTTTTGGGATACGACTATCTCATTTCCGATTCACTAATCCTTCTTTACTGCATCCCTCACTCCCAAACATTGACGAATTTACACGGAAATTCCGTCGCTGTGAAATACGAGTACTATGTTTTCTAAGACATTTCCTTCTAAATCGAGTAACGTTTCTATGGAAACGACAGGATTTTCTTTGGGTATACGACAATCTCATTTCCGATCCACTAATCCTTCTTTACTGCATCCCTCACTCCCAAACATTGACGAATTCACACGGAAATTCCGTCGCTATGAAATACGAATACTATGTGTTCTAAGACATTTCCTTCTAAATCGAGTAACGTTTCTATGGAAACGACAGGATTTTCTTTTGGGATACGACAATCTCATTTCCGATCCACTAATCGTTCTTTACTGCATCCCTCACTCCCAAACATTGACGAATTCACACGGAAATTCCGTCGCTATGAAATACGAGTACTATGTGTTCTAAGACATTTCCTTCTAAATCGAGTAACGTTTCTATGGAAACAACAGGATTTTCTTTTGGGATACGACAATCACATTTCCGATCCACTAATCCTTCTTTACTGCATCCCTCACTCCCACACATTGAAGAATTCACACGGAAATTCCGTCGCTGTGAAATACGAGTACTGTGTGGTCTAAGACATTTCCTTCTAAATCGAGTAACATTTCTATGGAAACGACAGGATTTTCTTTTGGGATACGACAATCTCATTTCCGATCCACTAATCCTTCTTTACTGCATCCCTCACTCCCAAACATTGACGAAATCACACGGAAATTCCGTCGCTATGATATACGAGTACTATGTGATCTAAGACATTTCCTTCTAAATGGAGTAACGTTTCTGTGGAAACGACAATATTTTCTTTTGGGATACGACAATCTCATTTCCGATCCACTAATCGTTCTTTACTGCATCCCTCACTCCCAAACATTGACGAATTCACACGGAAATTCCGTCGCTATGAAATACGAGTACTATGTGTTCTAAGACATTTCCTTCTAAATCGAGTAACGTTTCTATGGAAACGACAGGATTTTCTTTTTGGATACGACAATCTCATTTCTGAACCACTAATCCTTCTTTACTGCATCCCTCACTCAAAAACATTGACGAATTCACACGGAAATTCCGTCACTGTGAAATTTGAGTACTATGTGTTCTAAGACATTTCCTTCTAAATCGAGTAACGTTTCTATGGAAACGACAGGATTTTCTTTTGGGATACGACAATCTCATTTCCGATCCACTAATCCTTCTTTACTGCATCCTTCACTCCCAAACAATGACGAATTCACACGGAAATTCCGTCGCTGTGAAATACGAGTACTATGTGTTCTAAGACATTTCCTTCTAAATCGAGTAACGTTTCTATGGAAACGACAGGATTTTCTTTTGGGATACGACAATCTCATTTCCGATCCACTAATCCTTCTTTACTGCATCCCTCACTCCCAAACATTGACGAATTCACACGGAAATTGCGTCGCTATGAAATACGAGTACTATGTGTTCTAAGACATTTCCTTCTAAATCGAGTAACGTTTCTATGGAAACGACAGGATTTTCTTTTGGGATACGACAATCTCATTTCCGATCCACTAATCGTTCTTTACTGCATCCCTCCCTCCCAAACATTGACGAATTCACACGGAAATTCCGTCGCTCTGAAATACGAGTACTATGTGTTCTAAGACATTTCCTTCTAAATCGAGTAACGTTTCTATGGAAACGACAGGATTTTCTTTTGGGATACGACAATCTCATTTCCGATCTACTAATCCTTCTTTACTGCATCCCTCACTCCCAAACATTGACGAATTCACATGGAAATTCCATCGCTGTGAAATACGAGTACTATGTGTTCTAAGACATTTCCTTCTAAATCGAGTAACGTTTCTATGGAAACGACAGGATTTTCTTTTGGGATACGACAAACACATTTCCGATCCACTAATCCTTCTTTACTGCATCCCTCACTCCCAAACATTGACGAATTCACACGGAAATTCCGTCGCTATGAAATACGAGTACTATGTGATCTAAGACATTTCCTTCTAAATCGAGTAACGTTTCTATGGAAACGACAGGATTTTTTTTTGGGATACGACAACCTCATTTCCGATCCACTAATCCTTCTTTACTGCATCCCTCACTCCCAAACATTGACGAATTCACACATAAATTCCGTCGCTGTGAAATACGAGTACTATGTGTTCTAAGACATTTCCTTCTAAATCGAGTAACGTTTCTATGGAAACGACAGGATTTTCTTTTGGGATACGACAATCTCATTTCCGATCCACTAATCCTTCTTTACTGCATCCCTCACTCCTAAACATTGAAGAATTCACACGGAAATTCCGTCGCTATGAAATACGAGTACTATGTGATCTGAGACATTTCCTTCTAAATGGAGTTACGTTTCTATGGAAACGATAGGATTTTCTTTTGGGATACGACAATCTCATTTCCGATCCACTAATCGTTCTTTACTGCATCCCTCACTCCCAAACATTGACGAATTCACACGGAAATTCCGTCGCTATGAAATACGAGTACTATGTGTTCTAAGACATTTCCTTCTAAATCGCGTAACGTTTCTATGGAAACGACAGGATTTTCTTTTGGGATACGACAATCTCATTTCCGATCCACTAATCCTTCTGTACTGCATCCCTCACTCCCAAACATTGACGAATTCACACGGAAATTCCGTCACTGTGAAATATGAGTACTATGTGTTCTAAGACATTTCCTTCTAAATCGAGTAACGTTTCTATGGAAACGACAGGATTTTCTTTTGGGATACGACAATCTCATTTCCGATCCACTAATCGTTCTTTACTGCATCCCTCCCTCCCAAACATTGACGAATTCACACGGAAATTCCGTCGCTCTGAAATACGAGTACTATGTGTTCTAAGACATTTCCTTCTAAATCGAGTAACGTTTCTATGGAAACGACAGGATTTTCTTTTGGGATACGACAATCTCATTTCCGATCTACTAATCCTTCTTTACTGCATCCCTCACTCCCAAACATTGACGAATTCACACGGAAATTCCATCACTGTGAAATACGAGTACTATGTGTTCTAAGACATTTCCTTCTAAATCGAGTAACGTTTCTATGGAAACGACAGGATTTTGTTTTGGGATACGACAAACACATTTCCGATCCACTAATCCTTCTTTACTGCATCCCTCACTCCCAAACATTGACGAATTCACACGGAAATTCCGTCGCTATGAAATACGAGTACTATGTGATCTAAGACATTTCCTTCTAAATCGAGTAACGTTTCTATGGAAACGACAGGATTTTATTTTGGGATACGACAACCTCATTTCCGATCCACTAATCCTTCTTTACTGCATCCCTCACTCCCAAACATTGACGAATTCACACATAAATTCCGTCGCTGTGAAATACGAGTACTATGTGTTCTAAGACATTTCCTTCTAAATCGAGTAACGTTTCTATGGAAACGACAGGATTTTCTTTTTATGATACGACAATCTCATTTCCGATCCACTAATCCTTCTTTACTGCATCCCTCACTCCTAAACATTGAAGAATTCACACGGAAATTCCGTCGCTATGAAATACGAGTACTATGTGATCTAAGACATTTCCTTCTAAATGGAGTAACGTTTCTATGGAAACGATAGGATTTTCTTTTGGGATACGACAATCTCATTTCCGATCCACTAATCGTTCTTTACTGCATCCCTCACTCCCAAACATTGACGAATTCACACGGAAATTCCGTCGCTATGAAATACGAGTACTATGTGTTCTAAGACATTTCCTTCTAAATCGCGTAACGTTTCTATGGAAACGACAGGATTTTCTTTTGGGATACGACAATCTCATTTCCGATCCACTAATCCTTCTGTACTGCATCCCTCACTCCCAAACATTGACGAATTCACACGGAAATTCCGTCACTGTGAAATATGAGTACTATGTGTTCTAAGACATTTCCTTCTAAATCGAGTAACGTTTCTATGGAAACGACAGGATTTTCTTTTGGGATACGACAATCTCATTTCCGATCCACTAATCCTTCTTTACTGCATCCCTCACTCCCAAACATTGACGAATTCACACGGAAATTCCGTCGCTGTGAAATACGAGTACTTTGTGTTCTAAGACATTTCCTTCTAAATCGAGTAACGTTTCTATGGAAACGACAGGATTTTCTTTTGGGATACGACAATCTCATTTACGATCCACTAATCCTTCTTTACTGCATCCCTCACTCCCAAACATTGACGAATTCACACGGAAATTCCGTCGCTGTGAAATACGAGTACTATGTGTTCTAAGACATTTCCTTCTAAATCGAGTAACGTTTCTATGGAAACGACAGGATTTTCTTTTGGGATACGACTATCTCATTTCCGATTCACTAATCCTTCTTTAATGCATCCCTCACTCCCAAACATTGACGAATTTACACGGAAATTCCGTCGCTGTGAAATACGAGTACTATGTTTTCTAAGACATTTCCTTCTAAATCGAGTAACGTTTCTATGGAAACGACAGGATTTTCTTTGGGTATACGACAATCTCATTTCCGATCCACTAATCCTTCCTTACTGCATCCCTCACTCCCAAACATTGACGAATTCACACGGAAATTCCGTCGCTATGAAATACGAATACTATGTGTTCTAAGACATTTCCTTCTAAATCGAGTAACGTTTCTATGGAAACGACAGGATTTTCTTTTGGGATACGACAATCTCATTTCCGATCCACTAATCGTTCTTTACTGCATCCCTCACTCCCAAACATTGACGAATTCACACGGAAATTCCGTCGCTATGAAATACGAGTACTATGTGTTCTAAGACATTTCCTTCTAAATCGAGTAACGTTTCTATGGAAACAACAGGATTTTCTTTTGGGATACGACAATCACATTTCCGATCCACTAATCCTTCTTTACTGCATCCCTCACTCCCACACATTGAAGAATTCACACGGAAATTCCGTCGCTGTGAAATACGAGTACTGTGTGGTCTAAGACATTTCCTTCTAAATCGAGTAACATTTCTATGGAAACGACAGGATTTTCTTTTGGGATACGACAAACACATTTCCGATCCACTAATCCTTCTTTACTGCATCCCTCACTTTCAAACATTGACGAATTCACACGGAAATTCCGTCGTTATGAAATACGAGTACTATGTGATCTAAGACATTTCCTTCTAAATCGAGTAACGTTTCTATGGAAACGACAGGATTTTCTTTTGGGATACGACAACCTCATTTCCGATCCACTAATCCTTCTTTACTGCATCCCTCACTCCCAAACATTGACGAATTCACACATAAATTCCGTCGCTGTGAAATACGAGTACCATGTGTTCTAAGACATTTCCTTCTAAATCGAGTAACGTTTCTATGGAAACGACAGGATTTTCTTTTGGGATACGACAATCTCATTTCCGATCCACTAATCCTTCTTTACTGCATCCCTCACTTCCAAACATTGAAGAATTCACACGGAAATTCCGTCGCTATGAAATACGAGTACTATGTGATCTAAGACATTTCCTTCTAAATGGAGTAACGTTTCTATGGAAACGATAGGATTTTCTTTTGGGATACGACAATCGCATTTCCGATCCACTAATCGTTCTTTACTGCATCCCTCACTCCCAAACATTGACGAATTCACACGGAAATTCCGTCGCTATGAAATACGAGTACTATGTGTTCTAAGACATTTCCTTCTAAATCGCGTAACGTTTCTATGGAAACGACAGGATTTTCTTTTGGGATACGACAATCTCATTTCCGATCCACTAATCCTTCTGTACTGCATCCCTCACTCCCAAACATTGACGAATTCACACGGAAATTCCGTCACTGTGAAATATGAGTACTATGTGTTCTAAGACATTTCCTTCTAAATCGAGTAACGTTTCTATGGAAACGACAAAATTTTCTTTTGGGATACGACAATCTCATTTCCGATCCACTAATCCTTCTTTACTGCATCCCTCACTCCCAAACATTGACGAATTCACACGGAAATTCCGTCGCTGTGAAATACGAGTACTTTGTGTTCTAAGACATTTCCTTCTAAATCGAGTAACGTTTCTATGGAAACGACAGGATTTTCTTTTGGGATACGACAATCTCATTTACGATCCACCAATCCTTCTTTACTGCATCCCTCACTCCCAAACATTGACGAATTTACACGGAAATTCCGTCGCTGTGAAATACGAGTACTATGTTTTCTAAGACATTTCCTTCTAAATCGAGTAACGTTTCTATGGAAACGACAGGATTTTCTTTGGGTATACGACAATCTCATTTCCGATCCACTAATCCTTCTTTACTGCATCCCTCACTCCCAAACATTGACGAATTCACACGGAAATTCCGTCGCTATGAAATACGAATACTATGTGTTCTAAGACATTTCCTTCTAAATCGAGTAACGTTTCTATGGAAACGACAGGATTTTCTTTTGGGATACGACAATGTCATTTCCGATCCACTAATCGTTCTTTACTGCATCCCTCACTCCCAAACATTGACGAATTCACACGGAAATTCCGTCGCTATGAAATACGAGTACTATGTGTTCTAAGACATTTCCTTCTAAATCGAGTAACGTTTCTATGGAAACAACAGGATTTTCTTTTGGGATACGACAATCACATTTCCGATCCACTAATCCTTCTTTACTGCATCCCTCACTCCCACACATTGAAGAATTCACACGGAAATTCCGTCGCTGTGAAATACGAGTACTGTGTGGTCTAAGACATTTCCTTCTAAATCGAGTAACATTTCTATGGAAACGACAGGATTTTCTTTTGGGATACGACAATCTCATTTCCGATCCACTAATCCTTCTTTACTGCATACCTCACTCCCAAACATTGACGAAATCACACGGAAATTCCGTCGCTATGAAATACGAGTACTATGTGATCTAAGACATTTCCTTCTAAATGGAGTAACGTTTCTGTGGAAACGACAATATTTTCTTTTGGGATACGACAATCTCATTTCCGATCCACTAATCGTTCTTTACTGCATCCCTCACTCCCAAACATTGACGAATTCACACGGAAATTCCGTCGCTATGAAATACGAGTACTATGTGTTCTAAGACATTTCCTTCTAAATCGAGTAACGTTTCTATGGAAACGACAGGATTTTCTTTTTGGATACGACAATCTCAATTCTGAACAACTAATCCTTCTTTACTGCATCCCTCACTCAAAAACATTGACGAATTCACACGGAAATTCCGTCACTGTGAAATTTGAGTACTATGTGTTCTAAGACATTTCCTTCTAAATCGAGTAACGTTTCTATGGAAACGACAGGATTTTCTTTTGGGATACGACAATCTCATTTCCGATCCACTAATCCTTCTTTACTGCATCCTTCACTCCCAAACAATGACGAATTCACACGGAAATTCCGTCGCTGTGAAATACGAGTACTATGTGTTCTAAGACATTTCCTTCTAAATCGAGTAACGTTTCTATGGAAACGACAGGATTTTCTTTTGGGATACGACAATCTCATTTCCGATCCACTAATCCTTCTTTACTGCATCCCTCACTCCCAAACATAGACGAATTCACACGGAAATTCCGTCGCTATGAAATACGAGTACTATGTGTTCTAAGACATTTCCTTCTAAATCGAGTAACGTTTCTATGGAAACGACAGGATTTTCTTTTGGGATACGACAATCTCATTTCCGATCCACTAATCGTTCTTTACTGCATCCCTCCCTCCCAAACATTGACGAATTCACACGGAAATTCCGTCGCTCTGAAATACGAGTACTATGTGTTCTAAGACATTTCCTTCTAAATCGAGTAACGTTTCTATGGAAACGACAGGATTTTCTTTTGGGATACGACAATCTCATTTCCGATCTACTAATCCTTCTTTACTGCATCCCTCACTCCCAAACATTGACGAATTCACATGGAAATTCCATCGCTGTGAAATACGAGTACTATGTGTTCTAAGACATTTCCTTCTAAATCGAGTAACGTTTCTATGGAAACGACAGGATTTTCTTTTGGGATACGACAAACACATTTCCGATCCACTAATCCTTCTTTACTGCATCCCTCACTCCCAAACATTGACGAATTCACACGGAAATTCCGTCGCTATGAAATACGAGTACTATGTGATCTAAGACATTTCCTTCTAAATCGAGTAACGTTTCTATGGAAACGACAGGATTTTTTTTTGGGATACGACAACCTCATTTCCGATCCACTAATCCTTCTTCACTGCATCCCTCACTCCCAAACATTGACGAATTCACACATAAATTCCGTCGCTGTGAAATACGAGTACTATGTGTTCTAAGACATTTCCTTCTAAATCGAGTAACGTTTCTATGGAAACGACAGGATTTTCTTTTGGGATACGACAATCTCATTTCCGATCCACTAATCCTTCTTTACTGCATCCCTCACTCCTAAACATTGAAGAATTCACACGGAAATTCCGTCGCTATGAAATACGAGTACTATGTGATCTGAGACATTTCCTTCTAAATGGAGTTACGTTTCTATGGAAACGATAGGATTTTCTTTTGGGATACGACAATCTCATTTCCGATCCACTAATCGTTCTTTACTGCATCCCTCACTCCCAAACATTGACGAATTCTCACGGAAATTCCGTCGCTATGAAATACGAGTACTATGTGTTCTAAGACATTTCCTTCTAAATCGCGTAACGTTTCTATGGAAACGACAGGATTTTCTTTTGGGATACGACAATCTCATTTCCGATCCACTAATCCTTCTGTACTGCATCCCTCACTCCCAAACATTGACGAATTCACACGGAAATTCCGTCGCTCTGAAATACGAGTACTATGTGTTCTAAGACATTTCCTTCTAAATCGAGTAACGTATCTATGGAAACGACAGGATTTTCTTTTGGGATACGACAATCTCATTTCCGATCTACTAATCCTTCTTTACTGCATCCCTCACTCCCAAACATTGACGAATTCACACGGAAATTCCATCGCTGTGAAATACGAGTACTATGTGTTCTAAGACATTTCCTTCTAAATCGAGTAACGTTTCTATGGAAACGACAGGATTTTGTTTTGGGATACGACAAACACATTTCCGATCCACTAATCCTTCTTTACTGCATCCCTCACTCCCAAACATTGACGAATTCACACGGAAATTCCGTCGCTATGAAATACGAGTACTATGTGATCTAAGACATTTCCTTCTAAATCGAGTAACGTTTCTATGGAAATGACAGGATTTTCTTTTGGGATACGACAACCTCATTTCCGATCCACTAATCCTTCTTTACTGCATCCCTCACTCCCAAACATTGACGAATTCACACATAAATTCCGTCGCTGTGAAATACGAGTACTATGTGTTCTAAGACATTTCCTTCTAAATCGAGTAACGTTTCTATGGAAACGACAGGATTTTCTTTTGGGATACGACAATCTCATTTCCGATCCACTACTCCTTCTTTACTGCATCCCTCACTCCTAAACATTGAAGAATTCACACGGAAATTCCGTCGCTATGAAATACGAGTACTATGTGATCTAAGACATTTCCTTCTAAATGGAGTAACGTTTCTATGGAAACGATAGGATTTTCTTTTGGGCTACGACAATCTCATTTCCGATCCACTAATCGTTCTTTACTGCATCCCTCACTCCCAAACATTGACGAATTCACACGGAAATTCCGTCGCTATGAAATACGAGTACTATGTGTTCTAAGACATTTCCTTCTAAATCGCGTAACGTTTCTATGGAAACGACATGATTTTCTTTTGGGATACGACAATCTCATTTCCGATCCACTAATCCTTCTGTACTGCATCCCTCACTCCCAAACATAGACGAATTCACACGGAAATTCCGTCACTGTGAAATATGAGTACTATGTGTTCTAAGACATTTCCTTCTAAATCGAGTAACGTTTCTATGGAAACGACAGGATTTTCTTTTGGGATACGACAATCTCATTTCCGATCCACTAATCCTTCTTTACTGCATCCTTCACTCCCAAACATTGACGAATTCACACGGAAATTCCGTCGCTGTGAAATACGAGTACTATGTGTTCTAAGACATTTTTTTCTAAATCGAGTAACGTTTCTATGGAAACGACAGGATTTTCTTTTGGGATACGACAATCTCATTTCCGATCCACTAATCCTTCTTTACTGCATCCCTCACTCCCAAACATTGACGAATTCACACGGAAATTCCGTCGCTGTGAAATACGAGTACTATGTGTTCTAAGACATTTCCTTCTACATCGAGTAACGTTTCTATGGAAACGACAGGATTTTCTTTTGGGATACGACTATCTCATTTCCGATTCACTAATCCTTCTTTACTGCATCCCTCACTCCCAAACATTGACGAATTCACACGGAAATTCCATCGCTCTGAAATACGAGTACTATGTGTTCTAAGACATTTCCTTCTAAATCGAGTAACGTTTCTATGGAAACGACAGGATTTTCTTTTGGGATACGACAATCTCATTTCCGATCTACTAATCCTTCTTTACTGCATCCCTCACTCCCAAACATTGACGAATTCACACGGAAATTCCATCGCTGTGAAATACGAGTACTATGTGTTCTAAGACATTTCCTTCTAAATCGAGTAACGTTTCTATGGAAACGACAGGATTTTCTTTAGGGATACGACAAACACATTTCCGATCCACTAATCCTTCTTTACTGCATCCCTCACTCCCAAACATTGACGAATTCACACGGAAATTCCGTCGCTATGAAATACGAGTACTATGTGATCTAAGACATTTCCTTCTAAATCGAGTAACGTTTCTATGGAAACGACAGGATTTTCTTTTGGGATACGACAACCTCATTTCCGATCCACTAATCCTTCTTTACTGCATCCCTCACTCCCAAACATTGACGAATTCACACATAAATTCCGTCGCTGTGAAATACGAGTACTATGTGTTCTAAGACATTTCCTTCTAAATCGAGTAACGTTTCTATGGAAACGACAGGATTTTCTTTTGGGATACGACAATCTCATTTCCGATCCACTAATCCTTCTTTACTGCATCCCTCACTCCTAAACATTGAAGAATTCACACGGAAATTCCGTCGCTATGAAATACGAGTACTATGTGATCTAAGACATTTCCTTCTAAATGGAGTAACGTTTCTATGGAAACGATAGGGTTTTCTTTTGGGATACGACAATCTCATTTCCGATCCACTAATCGTTCTTTACTGCATCCCTCACTCCCAAACATTGACGAATTCACACGGAAATTCCGTCGCTATGAAATACGAGTACTATGTGTTCTAAGACATTTCCTTCTAAATCGCGTAACGTTTCTATGGAAACGACAGGATTTTCTTTTGGGATACGACAATCTCATTTCCGATCCACTAATCCTTCTGTACTGCATCCCTCACTCCCAAACATTGACGAATTCACACGGAAATTCCGTCACTGTGAAATATGAGTACTATGTGTTCTAAGACATTTCCTTCTAAATCGAGTAACGTTTCTATGGAAACGACAGGATTTTCTTTTGGGATACGACAATCTCATTTCCGATCCACTAATCCTTCTTTACTGCATCCTTCACTCCCAAACATTGACGAATTCACACGGAAATTCCGTCGCTGTGAAATACGAGTACTATGTGTTCTAAGACATTTTTTTCTAAATCGAGTAACGTTTCTATGGAAACGACAGGATTTTCTTTTGGGATACGACAATCTCATTTCCGATCCACTAATCCTTCTTTACTGCATCCCTCACTCCCAAACATTGACGAATTCACACGGAAATTCCGTCGCTGTGAAATACGAGTACTATGTGTTCTAAGACATTTCCTTCTACATCGAGTAACGTTTCTATGGAAACGACAGGATTTTCTTTTGGGATACGACTATCTCATTTCCGATTCACTAATCCTTCTTTACTGCATCCCTCACTCCCAAACATTGACGAATTCACACGGAAATTCCGTCGCTGTGAAATACGAGTACTATGTGTTCTAAGACATTTCCTTCTAAATCGAGTAACGTTTCTATGGAAACGACAGGATTTTCTTTTGGTATACGACAATCTCATTTCCGATCCACTAATCCTTCTTTACTGCATCCCTCACTCCCAAACATTGACGAATTCACACGGAAATTCCGTCGCTATGAAATACGAATACTATGTGTTCTAAGACATTTCCTTCTAAATCGAGTAACGTTTCTATGGAAACGACAGGATTTTCTTTTGGGATACGACAATCTCATTTCCGATCCACTAATCGTTCTTTACTGCATCCCTCACTCCCAAACATTGACGAATTCACACGGAAATTCCGTCGCTATGAAAATGCGAGTACTATGTGTTCTAAGACATTTCCTTCTAAATCGAGTAACGTTTTTATGGAAACAACAGGATTTTCTTTTGGGATACGACAATCACATTTCCGATCCACTAATCCTTCTTTACTGCATCCCTCACTCCCACACATTGAAGAATTCACACGGAAATTCCGTCGCTGTGAAATACGAGTACTGTGTGTTCTAAGACATTTCCTTCTAAATCGAGTAACATTTCTATGGAAACGACAGGATATTCTTTTGGGATACGACAATCACATTTCCGATCCACTAATCCTTCTTTTATGCATCCCTCACTCCCAAACATTGACGAATTCACACGGAAAATCCGTCGCTATGAAATACGAGTACTATGTGTTCTAAGACATTTCCTTTTAAATCGAGTAACGTTTCTATGGAAACGACAAGATTTTCTTTTGGGATACGACAATCACATTTCCGATCCACTAATCTTTCTTTACTGCATCCCTCACTCCCAAACATTGACGAATTCATACGGAAATTCCGTCGCTCTGAAATGCGAGTACTATGTGTTCTAAGATATTTCCTTCTAAATCGAGTAACGTTTCTATGGAAACGACAGGATTTTCTTTTGGGATACGACAATCTCATTTCCGATCCACTAATCCTTCTTTACTGCATCCCTCACTCCCAAACATTGACGAATTCACACGGAAATTCCGTCGCTAAGAAATACGAGTACTATGTGATCTAAGACATTTCCTTCTAAATCGAGTAACGTTTCTATGGAAACGACAGGATTTTCTTTTGGGATACGACAATCTCATTACCGATCCACTAATCGTTCTTTACTGCATCGCTCACTCCCAAACATTGACGAATTCACACGAAAATTCCGTCGCTATGAAATACGAGTACTATGTGTTCTAAGACATTTCCTTCTAAATCAAGTAACGTTTCTGTGGAAACGACAGGATTTTCTTTTGGGATACGACAATGTCATTTCCGATCCACTAATCCTTCTTTACTGCATCCCTCACTCCCAAACATTGACGAATTCACACGGAAATTCCGTCGCTGTGAAATACGAGTACTATGTGTTCTAAGACATTTCCTTCTAAATCGAGTAACGTTTCTATGGAAACGACAGGATTTTCTTTTGGGATACGACAATCTCATTTCCGATCCACTAATCCTTCTTTACTGCATCCCTCACTCCCAAACATTGACGAATTCACACGGAAATTCCGTCGCTGTGAAATACGAGTACTATCTGTTCTAAGACATTTCCTTCTAAATCGAGTAACGTTTCTATGGAAACGGCAGGATTTTCATTTGGGATACGACAATCTCATTTCCGATCCACTAATCCTTCTTTACTGCATCCCTCACTCCCAAACATTGACGAATTCATACGGAAATTCCATCGCTGTGAAATACGAGTACTATGTGTTCTAAGACATTTCCTTCTAAATCGAGTAACGTTTCTATGGAAACGACAGGATTTTCTTTTGGGATACGACAATCTCATTTCCGATCCACCAATCCTTCTTTACTGCATCCCTCACTCCCAAACATTGAAGAATTCACATGGAAATTCCGTCGCTATGAAATACGTGTACTATGTGGTCTAAGACATTTCCTTCTAAATCGAGTAACGTTTCTATGGAAACGACAGGCTTTTCTTTTGGGATACGACAATCTCATTTCCGATCCACTAATCCTTCTTTACTGCATCCCTCACTCCCAAACATTGACGAATTCACACGGAAATTCCGTCGCTATGAAATACGAGTACTATGTGATCTCAGACATTTCCTTCTAAATCGAGTAACGTTTCTATGGAAACGACAGGATTTTCTTTTGGGATACGACAATCTCATTTCCGATCCACTAATCCTTCTTTACTGCATCCCTCACTCCCAAACATTGACGAATTCACACGGAAATTCCGTCGCTGTGAAATACGAGTACTATGTGATCTAAGACATTTCCTTCTAAATCGAGTAACGTTTCTATGGAAACGACAGGATTTTCTTTTGGGATACGACAATCTCATTTCCGATCCACTAATCCTTCTTTACTGCATCCCTCACTTCCAAACATTGAAGAATTCGCACGGAAATTCCGTCGCTATGAAATACGAGTACTATGTGATCTAAGACATTTCCTTCTAAATGGAGTAACGTTTCTATGGAAACGATAGGATTTTCTTTTGGGATACGACAATCTCATTTCCGATCCACTAATCGTTCTTTACTGCATCCCTCACTCCCAAACATTGACGAATTCACACGGAAATTCCGTCGCTATGAAATACGAGTACTATGTGTTCTAAGACATTTCCTTCTAAATCGCGTAACGTTTCTATGGAAACGACAGGATTTTCTTTTGGGATACGACAATCTCATTTCCGATCCACTAATCCTTCTTTACTGCATCTCTCACTCCCAAACATTGACGAATTCACACGGAAATTCCGTCACTGTGAAATATGAGTACTATGTGTTCTAAGACATTTCCTTCTAAATCGAGTAACGTATCTATGGAAACGACAGGATTTTCTTTTGGGATACGACAATCTCATTTCCGATCCACTAATCCTTCTTTACTGCATCCTTCACTCCCAAACATTGACGAATTCACACGGAAATTCCGTCGCTGTGAAATACGAGTACTATGTGTTCTAAGACATTTCCTTCTAAATCGAGTAACGTTTCTATGGAAACGACAGGATTTTCTTTTGGGATACGACAATCTCATTTCCGATCCACTAATCCTTCTTTACTGCATCCCTCACTCCCAAACATTGACGAATTCACACGGAAATTCCGTCGCTATGATATACGAGTACTATGTGTTCTAAGACATTTCCTTCTAAATCGAGTAACGTTTCTATGGAAACAACAGGATTTTCTTTTGGGATACGACAATCACATTTCCGATCCACTAATCCTTCTTTACTGCATCCCTCACTCCCACACATTGAAGAATTCACACGGAAATTCCGTCGCTGTGAAATACGAGTACTATGTGTTCTAAGACATTTCCTTCTAAATCGAGTAACATTTCTATGGAAGCGACAGGATTTTCTTTTGGGATACGACAATCTCATTTCCGATCCACTAATCCTTCTTTACTGCATCCCTCACTCCCAAACATTGACGAATTCACACGGAAATTCCGTCGCTATGAAATACGAGTACTATGTCATCTAAGACATTTCCTTCTAAATCGAGTAACGTTTCTATGGAAACGACAGGATTTTCTTTTGGGATACGACAATCTCATTACCGATCCACTAATCGTTCTTTACTGCATCCCTCACTCCCAAACATTGACGAATTCACACGGAAATTCCGTCGCTATGAAATACGAGTACTATGTGTTCTAAGACATTTCCTTCTAAATCAAGTAACGTTTCTATGGAAACGACAGGATTTTCTTTTGGGATACGACAATGTCATTTCCGATCCACTAATCCTTCTTTACTGCATCCCTCACTCCCAAACATTGACGAATTCACACGGAAATTCCGTCGCTGTGAAATACGAGTACTATGTGTTCTAAGACATTTCCTTCTAAATCGAGTAACGTTTCTATGGAAACGACAGGATTTTCTTTTGGGATACGACAATCTCATTTCCGATCCACTAATCCTTCTTTACTGCATCCCTCACTCCCAAACATTGACGAATTCACACGGAAATTCCGTCGCTGTGAAATACGAGTACTATCTGTTCTAAGACATTTCCTTCTAAATCGAGTAACGTTTCTATGGAAACGGCAGAATTTTCATTTGGGATACGACAATCTCATTTCCGATCCACTAATCCTTCTTTACTGCATCCCTCACTCCCAAACATTGACGAATTCACACGGAAATTCCATCGCTGTGAAATACGAGTACTATGTGTTCTAAGACATTTCCTTCTAAATCGAGTAACGTTTCTATGGAAACGACAGGATTTTCTTTTGGGAAACGACAATCTCATTTCCGATCCACTAATCCTTCTTTACTGCATCCCTCACTCCCAAACATTGAAGAATTCACACGGAAATTCCGTCGCTATGAAATACGTGTACTATGTGGTCTAAGACATTTCCTTCTAAATCGAGTAACGTTTCTATGGAAACGACAGCATTTTCTTTTGGGATACGACAATCTCATTTCCGATCCACTAATCCTTCTTTACTGCATCCCTCACTCCCAAACATTGACGAATTCACACGGACATTCCGTCGCTATGAAATACGAGTACTAGGTGATCTCAGACATTTCCTTCTAAATCGAGTAACGTTTCTATGGAAACGACAGGATTTTCTTTTGGGATACGACAATCTCATTTCCGATTCACTAATCCTTCTTTACTGCATCCCTCACTCCCAAACATTGACGAATTCACACGGAAATTCCGTCGCTGAGAAATACGAGTACTATGTGTTCTAAGACATTTCCTTCTAAATCGAGTAACGTTTCTATGGAAACGACAGGATTTTCTTTCGCGATACGACAATCTCATTTCCGATTCACTAGTCCTTCTGTACTGCATCCCTCACTCCCAAACATTGACGAATTCACACGGAAATTCCGTCGCTGTGAAATACGAGTACTATGTGTTCTAAGACATTTCCTTCTAGATCGAGTAACGTTTCTATGGAAACGACAGGATTTTCATTTGGGATACGACAATCTCATTTCCGATCCACTAATCGTTCTTTACTGCATCCCTCACTCCCAAACATTGACGAATTCACACGGAAATTCCGTCGCTATGAAATACGAGTACTATGTGTTCTAAGACATTTCCTTCTAAATCGCGTAACGTTTCTATGGAAACGACAGGATTTTCTTTTGGGATACGACAATCTCATTTCCGATCCACTAATCCTTCTTTACTGCATCTTTCACTCCCAAACATTGACGAATTCACACGGAAATTCCGTCACTGTGAAATATGAGTACTATGTGTTCTAAGACATTTCCTTCTAAATCGAGTAACGTATCTATGGAAACGACAGGATTTTCTTTTGGGATACGACAATCTCATTTCCGATCCACTAATCCTTCTTTACTGCATCCTTCACTCCCAAACATTGACGAATTCACACGGAAATTCCGTCGCTGTGAAATACGAGTACTATGTGTTTTAAGACATTTCCTTCTAAATCGAGTAACGTTTCTATGGAAACGACTGGATTTTCTTTTGGGATACGACAATCTCATTTCCGATCCACTAATCCTTCTTTACTGCATCCCTCACTCCCAAACATTGACGAATTCACACGGAAATTCCGTCGCTATGATATACGAGTACTATGTGTTCTAAGACATTTCCTTCTAAATCGAGTAACGTTTCTATGGAAACAACAGGATTTTCTTTTGGGATACGACAATCACATTTCCGATCCACTAATCCTTCTTTACTGCATCCCTCACTCCCACACATTGAAGAATTCACACGGAAATTCCGTCGCTGTGAAATACGAGTACTATGTGTTCTAAGACATTTCCTTCTAAATCGAGTAACATTTCTATGGAAACGACAGGATTTTCTTTTGGGATACGACAATCTCATTTCCGATCCACTAATCCTTCTTTACTGCATCCCTCACTCCCAAACATTGACGAATTCACACGGAAATTCCGTCGCTATGAAATACGAGTACTATGTCATCTAAGACATTTCCTTCTAAATCGAGTAACGTTTCTATGGAAACGACAGGATTTTCTTTTGGGATACGACAATCTCATTACCGATCCACTAATCGTTCTTTACTGCATCCCTCACTCCCAAACATTGACGAATTCACACGGAAATTCCGTCGCTATGAAATACGAGTACTATGTGTTCTAAGACACTTCCTTCTAAATCAAGTAACGTTTCTATGGAAACGACAGGATTTTCTTTTGGGATACGACAATGTCATTTCCGATCCACTAATCCTTCTTTACTGCATCCCTCACTCCCAAACATTGACGAATTCACACGGAAATTCCGTCGCTGTGAAATACGAGTACTATGTGTTCTAAGACATTTCCTTCTAAATCGAGTAACGTTTCTATGGAAACGACAGGATTTTCTTTTGGGATACGACAATCTCATTTCCGATCCACTAATCCTTCTTTACTGCATCCCTCACTCCCAAACATTGACGAATTCACACGGAAATTCCGTCGCTGTGAAATACGAGTACTATCTGTTCTAAGACATTTCCTTCTAAATCGAGTAACGTTTCTATGGAAACGGCAGAATTTTCATTTGGGATACGACAATCTCATTTCCGATCCACTAATCCTTCTTTACTGCATCCCTCACTCCCAAACATTGACGAATTCACACGGAAATTCCATCGCTGTGAAATACGAGTACTATGTGTTCTAAGACATTTCCTTCTAAATCGAGTAACGTTTCTATGGAAACGACAGGATTTTCTTTTGGGAAACGACAATCTCATTTCCGATCCACTAATCCTTCTTTACTGCATCCCTCACTCCCAAACATTGAAGAATTCACACGGAAATTCCGTCGCTATGAAATACGTGTACTATGTGGTCTAAGACATTTCCTTCTAAATCGAGTAACGTTTCTATGGAAACGACAGCATTTTCTTTTGGGATACGACAATCTCATTTCCGATCCACTAATCCTTCTTTACTGCATCCCTCACTCCCAAACATTGACGAATTCACACGGACATTCCGTCGCTATGAAATACGAGTACTAGGTGATCTCAGACATTTCCTTCTAAATCGAGTAACGTTTCTATGGAAACGACAGGATTTTCTTTTGGGATACGACAATCTCATTTCCGATTCACTAATCCTTCTTTACTGCATCCCTCACTCCCAAACATTGACGAATTCACACGGAAATTCCGTCGCTGAGAAATACGAGTACTATGTGTTCTAAGACATTTCCTTCTAAATCGAGTAACGTTTCTATGGAAACGACAGGATTTTCTTTCGCGATACGACAATCTCATTTCCGATTCACTAGTCCTTCTGTACTGCATCCCTCACTCCCAAACATTGACGAATTCACACGGAAATTCCGTCGCTGTGAAATACGAGTACTATGTGTTCTAAGACATTTCCTTCTAGATCGAGTAACGTTTCTATGGAAACGACAGGATTTTCATTTGGGATACGACAATCTCATTTCCGATCCACTAATCGTTCTTTACTGCATCCCTCACTCCCAAACATTGACGAATTCACACGGAAATTCCGTCGCTATGAAATACGAGTACTATGTGTTCTAAGACATTTCCTTCTAAATCGCGTAACGTTTCTATGGAAACGACAGGATTTTCTTTTGGGATACGACAATCTCATTTCCGATCCACTAATCCTTCTTTACTGCATCTTTCACTCCCAAACATTGACGAATTCACACGGAAATTCCGTCACTGTGAAATATGAGTACTATGTGTTCTAAGACATTTCCTTCTAAATCGAGTAACGTATCTATGGAAACGACAGGATTTTCTTTTGGGATACGACAATCTCATTTCCGATCCACTAATCCTTCTTTACTGCATCCTTCACTCCCAAACATTGACGAATTCACACGGAAATTCCGTCGCTGTGAAATACGAGTACTATGTGTTTTAAGACATTTCCTTCTAAATCGAGTAACGTTTCTATGGAAACGACTGGATTTTCTTTTGGGATACGACAATCTCATTTCCGATCCACTAATCCTTCTTTACTGCATCCCTCACTCCCAAACATTGACGAATTCACACGGAAATTCCGTCGCTATGATATACGAGTACTATGTGTTCTAAGACATTTCCTTCTAAATCGAGTAACGTTTCTATGGAAACAACAGGATTTTCTTTTGGGATACGACAATCACATTTCCGATCCACTAATCCTTCTTTACTGCATCCCTCACTCCCACACATTGAAGAATTCACACGGAAATTCCGTCGCTGTGAAATACGAGTACTATGTGTTCTAAGACATTTCCTTCTAAATCGAGTAACATTTCTATGGAAACGACAGGATTTTCTTTTGGGATACGACAATCTCATTTCCGATCCACTAATCCTTCTTTACTGCATCCCTCACTCCCAAACATTGACGAATTCACACGGAAATTCCGTCGCTATGAAATACGAGTACTATGTCATCTAAGACATTTCCTTCTAAATCGAGTAACGTTTCTATGGAAACGACAGGATTTTCTTTTGGGATACGACAATCTCATTACCGATCCACTAATCGTTCTTTACTGCATCCCTCACTCCCAAACATTGACGAATTCACACGGAAATTCCGTCGCTATGAAATACGAGTACTATGTGTTCTAAGACACTTCCTTCTAAATCAAGTAACGTTTCTATGGAAACGACAGGATTTTCTTTTGGGATACGACAATGTCATTTCCGATCCACTAATCCTTCTTTACTGCATCCCTCACTCCCAAACATTGACGAATTCACACGGAAATTCCGTCGCTGTGAAATACGAGTACTATGTGTTCTAAGACATTTCCTTCTAAATCGAGTAACGTTTCTATGGAAACGACAGGATTTTCTTTTGGGATACGACAATCTCATTTCCGATCCACTAATCCTTCTTTACTGCATCCCTCACTCCCAAACATTGACGAATTCACACGGAAATTCCGTCGCTGTGAAATACGAGTACTATCTGTTCTAAGACATTTCCTTCTAAATCGAGTAACGTTTCTATGGAAACGGCAGGATTTTCATTTGGGATACGACAATCTCATTTCCGATCCACTAATCCTTCTTTACTGCATCCCACACTCCCAAACATTGACGAATTCACACGGAAATTCCATCGCTGTGAAATACGAGTACTATGTGTTCTAAGACATTTCCTTCTAAATCGAGTAACGTTTCTATGGAAACGACAGGATTTTCTTTTGGGAAACGACAATCTCATTTCCGATCCACTAATCCTTCTTTACTGCATCCCTCACTCCCAAACATTGAAGAATTCACACGGAAATTCCGTCGCTATGAAATACGTGTACTATGTGGTCTAAGACATTTCCTTCTAAATCGAGTAACGTTTCTATGGAAACGACAGGATTTTCTTTTGGGATACGACAATCTCATTTCCGATTCACTAGTCCTTCTGTACTGCATCCCTCACTCCCAAACATTGACGAATTCACACGGAAATTCCGTCGCTGTGAAATACGAGTACTATGTGTTCTAAGACATTTCCTTCTAGATCGAGTAACGTTTCTATGGAAACGACAGGATTTTCATTTGGGATACGACAATCTCATTTCCGATCCACTAATCCTTCTTTACTGCATCCCTCACACCCAAACATTGACGAATTCACACGGAAATTACGTCGCTCTGAAATACGAGTACTATGTGTTCTAAGACATTTCCTTCTAAATCGAGTAACGTTTCTATGGAAACGACAGGATTTTCTTTTGGGATACGACAATCTCATTTCCGATCCACTAATCGTTCTTTACTGCATCCCTCACTCCCAAACATTGACGAATTCACACGGAAATTCCGTCGCTATGAAATACGAGTACTATGTTTTCTAAGACATTTCCTTCTAATTCGAGAAACGTTTCTATGGAAACGACAGGATTTTCTTTTGGGATACGACAATCTCATTTCCGATCCACTAATCCTTCTTTACTGCATCCCTCACTGCCAAACATTGACGAATTCACACGGAAATTCCGTCGCTATGAAATACGAGTACTATGTGATCTAAGACATTTCCTTCTAAATCGAGTAACGTTTCTATGGAAACGACAGGATTTTCTTTTGGGATACGAAAACCTCATTTCCGATCCACTAATCCTTCTTTACTGCATCCCTCACTCCCAAACATTGACGAATTCACACGGAAATTCCGTCGCTGTGAAATACGAGTACTATGTGTTCTAAGACATTTCCTTCTAAATCGAGTAACGTTTCTATGGAAACGACAGGATTTTCTTTTGGGATACGACAATCTCATTTCCGATCCACTAATCCTTCTTTACTGCATCCCTCACTCCCAAACATTGACGAATTCACACGGAAATTCCGTCGCTGTGAAATACGAGTACTATCTGTTCTAAGACATTTCCTTCTAAATCGAGTAACGTTTCTATGGAAACGGCAGGATTTTCATTTGGGATACGACAATCTCATTTCCGATCCACTAATCCTTCTTTACTGCATCCCTCACTCCCAAACATTGACGAATTCACACGGAAATTCCGTCGCTATGAAATACGAGTACTATGTCATCTAAGACATTTCCTTCTAAATCGAGTAACGTTTCTATGGAAACGACAGGATTTTCTTTTGGGATACGACAATCTCATTACCGATCCACTAATCGTTCTTTACTGCATCCCTCACTCCCAAACATTGACGAATTCACACGGAAATTCCGTCGCTATGAAATACGAGTACTATGTGTTCTAAGACATTTCCTTCTAAATCGAGTAACGTTTCTATGGAAACTACAGGATTTTCTTTTGGGAAACGACAATCTCATTTCCGATCCACTAATCCTTCTTTACTGCATCCCTCACTCCCAAACATTGACGAATTCACACGGAAATTCCGTCGCTATGAAATACGAGTACTATGTGTTCTAAGACATTTCCTTCTAAATCTAGTAACGTTTCTATGGAAACGACAGGATTTTCTTTTGGGAAACGACAATCTCATTTCCGATCCACTAATCCTTCTTTACTGCATCCCTCACTCCCAAACATTGAAGAATTCACACGGAAATTCCGTCGCTATGAAATACGTGTACTATGTGGTCTAAGACATTTCCTTCTAAATCGAGTAACGTTTCTATGGAAACGACAGGATTTTCTTTTGGGATACGACAATCTCATTTCCGATCCACTAATCCTTCTTTACTGCATCCCTCACTCCCAAACATTGACGAATTCACACGGAAATTCCGTCGCTATGAAATACGAGTACTAGGTGATCTCAGACATTTCCTTCTAAATCGAGTAACGTTTCTATGGAAACGACAGGATTTTCTTTTGGGATACGACAATCTCATTTCCGATCCACTAATCCTTCTTTACTGCATCCCTCACTCCCAAACATTGACGAATTCACACGGAAATTCCGTCGCTGAGAAATACGAGTACTATGTGTTCTAAGACATTTCCTTCTAAATCGAGTACCGTTTCTATGGAAACGACAGGATTTTCTTTCGCGATACGACAATCTCATTTCCGATTCACTAATCCTTCTGTACTGCATCCCTCACTCCCAAACATTGACGAATTCACACGGAAATTCCGTCGCTGTGAAATACGAGTACTATGTGTTCTAAGACATTTCCTTCTAGATCGAGTAACGTTTCTATGGAAACGACAGGATTTTCTTTTGGGATACGACAATCTCATTTCCGATCCACTAATCCTTCTTTACTGCATCCCTCACACCCAAACATTGACGAATTCACACGGAAATTACGTCGCTCTGAAATACGAGTACTATGTGTTCTAAGACATTTCCTTCTAAATCGAGTAACGTTTCTATGGAAACGACAGGATTTTCTTTTGGGATACGACAATCTCATTTCCGATCCACTAATCGTTCTTTACTGCATCCCTCACTCCCAAACATTGACGAATTCACACGGAAATTCCGTCGCTATGAAATACGAGTACTATGTTTTCTAAGACATTTCCTTCTAATTCGAGTAAGGTTTCTATGGAAACGACAGGATTTTCTTTTGGGATACGACAATCTCATTTCCGATCCACTAATCCTTCTTTACTGCATCCCTCACTGCCAAACATTGACGAATTCACACGGAAATTCCGTCGCTATGAAATACGAGTACTATGTGATCTAAGACATTTCCTTCTAAATCGAGTAACGTTTCTATGGAAACGACAGGATTTTCTTTTGGGATACGAAAACCTCATTTCCGATCCACTAATCCTTCTTTACTGCATCCCTCACTCCCAAACATTGACGAATTCACACGGAAATTCCGTCGCTGTGAAATACGAGTACTAGGTGTTCTAAGACATTTCCTTCTAAATCGAGTAACGTTTCTATGGAAACGACAGGATTTTCTTTTGGGATACGACAATCTCATTTCCGATCCACTAATCGTTCTTTACTGCATCCCTCACTCCCAAACATTGACGAATTCACAGGGAAATTCCGTCGCTGTGAAATACGAGTACTATGTGTTCTAAGACATTTCCTTCTAAATCGAGTAACGTTTCTATGGAAACGACAGGATTTTCTTTTGGGATACGACAATCTCATTTCCGATCCACTAATCCTTCTATACTGCATCCCTCACTCCCAAACATTGACGAATTCACACGGAAATTCCGTCGCTATGAAATACGAGTACTATGTCATCTAAGACATTTCCTTCTAAATTGAGTAACGTTTCTATGGAAACGACAGGATTTTCTTTTGGGATACGACAATCTCATTACCGATCCACTAATCGTTCTTTACTGCATCCCTCACTCCCAAACATTGACGAATTCACACGGAAATTCCGTCGCTATGAAATACGAGTACTATGTGTTCTAAGACATTTCCTTCTAAATCAAGTAACTTTTCTATGGAAACGACAGGATTTTCTTTTGGGATACGACAATGTCATTTCCGATCCACTAATCCTTCTTTACTGCATCCCTCACTCCCAAACATTGACGAATTCACACGGAAATTCCGTCGCTGTGAAATACGAGTACTATGTGTTCTAAGACATTTCCTTCTAAATCGAGTAACGTTTCTATGGAAACGACAGGATTTTCTTTTGGGATACGACAATCTCATTTCCGATCCACTAATCCTTCTTTACTGCATCCCTCACTCCCAAACATTGACGAATTCACACGGAAATTCCGTCGCTGTGAAATACGAGTACTATCTGTTCTAAGACATTTCCTTCTAAATCGAGTTACGTTTCTATGGAAACGGCAGGATTTTCATTTGGGATACGACAATCTCATTTCCGATCCACTAATCCTTCTTTACTGCATCCCTCACTCCCAAACATTGACGAATTCACACGGAAATTCCATCGCTGTGAAATACGAGTACTATGTGTTCTAAGACATTTCCTTCTAAATCGAGTAACGTTTCTATGGAAACGACAGGATTTTCTTTTGGGAAACGACAATCTCATTTCCGATCCACTAATCCTTCTTTACTGCATCCCTCACTCCCAAACATTGAAGAATTCACACGGAAATTCCGTCGCTATGAAATACGTGTACTATGTGGTCTAAGACATTTCCTTCTAAATCGAGTAACGTTTCTATGGAAACGACAGGATTTTCTTTTGGGATACGACAATCTCATTTCCGATCCACTAATCCTTCTTTACTGCATCCCTCACTCCCAAACATTGACGAATTCACACGGAAATTCCGTCGCTATGAAATACGAGTACTAGGTGATCTCAGACATTTCCTTCTAAATCGAGTAACGTTTCTATGGAAACGACAGGATTTTCTTTTGGGATACGACAATCTCATTTCCGATCCACTAATCCTTCTTTACTGCATCCCTCACTCCCAAACATTGACGAATTCACACGGAAATTCCGTCGCTATGAAATACGAGTACTATGTTTTCTAAGACATTTCCTTCTAATTCGAGTAACGTTTCTATGGAAACGACAGGATTTTCTTTTGGGATACGACAATCTCATTTCCGATCCACTAATCCTTCTTTACTGCATCCCTCACTCCCAAACATTGACGAATTCACACGGAAATTCCGTCGCTGTGAAATACGAGTACTATGTGTTCTAAGACATTTCCTTCTAAATCGGGTAACGTTTCTATGGAAACGACAGGATTTTCTTTTGGGATACGACAATCACATTTCCGATCCACTAATCCTTCTTTACTGCATCCCTCACTCCCAAACAATGACGAATTCACACGGAAATTGCGTCGCTATGAAATACGAATACTATGTGTTCTAAGACATTTCCTTCTAAATCGAGTAACGTTTCTATGGAAACGACAGGATTTTCTTTTGGGATACGACAATCACATTTCCGATCCACTAATCCTTCTTTACTGCATCCCACACTCCCAAACATTGACGAAATCACACGGAAATTCCGTCGCTATGAAATACGAGTACTATGTGTTCTAAGACATTTCCTTCTAAATCGAGTAACGTTTCTATGGAAACGACAGGATTTTCTTTTGGGATACGACAATCACATTTCCGATCCACTAATCCTTCTTTACTGCATCCCTCACTCCCAAACATTGACGAATTCACACGGTAATTCCGTCGCTGTGAAATACGAGTACTATGTGTTCTAAGACATTTCCTTCTAAATCGAGTAACGTTTCTATGGAAACGACAGGATTTTCTTTTGGGATACGACAATCTCATTTCCGATCCACTAATCCTTCCTTACTGCATCCCTCACTCCCAAACATTGACGAATTCACACGGAAATTCCGTCGCTATGAAATACGAGTACTATGTGTTCTAAGACATTTCCTTCTAAATCGAGTAACGTTTCTATAGAAACGACAGGATTTTCTTTTGGGATACGACAATCTCATTTCCGATCCACTAATCCTTCTTTACTGCATCCCTCACTCCCAAACATTGACGAATTCACACGGAAATTCCGTCGCTGTGAAATACGAGTACTATGTGTTCTAAGACATTTCCTTCTAAATCGAGTAACGTTTCTAAGGAAACGACAGGATTTTCTTTTGGGATACGACAATCACATTTCCGATCCACTAATCCTTCTTTACTGCATCCTCCACTCCCAAACATTGACGAATTCACACAGAAATTCCGTCGCTATGAAATACGAATACTATGTGTTCTAAGACATTTCCTTCTAAATCGAGTAACGTTTCTATGGACACGACAGGATTTTCTTTTGGGATACGACAATCACATTTCCGATCTACTAATCCTTCTTTACTGCATCCCTCACTCCCAAACATTGACGAATTCACACGGAAATTTTGTCGCTATAAAATACGAGTACTATGTGTTCTAAGACATTTCCTTATAAATCGAGTAACGTTTCTATGGAAACGACAGGATTTTCTTTTCGGATACGACAATCACATTTCCGATCCACTAATCCTTCTTTACTGCATCCCTCACTCCCAAACATTGACGAATTCACACGGAAATTCCGTCGCTGTGAAATACGAGTACTATGTGTTCTAAGACATTTCCTTCTAAATCGAGTAACGTTTCTATGGAAACGACAAGATTTTCTTTTGGGATACGACAATCACATTTCCGATCCACTAATCCTTCTTTACTGCATCCCTCACTTCCAAACATTGACGAATTCACACGGAAATTCCGTCGCTATGAAATACGAATACTATGTGTTCTAAGACATTTCCTTCTAAATCGAGTAACGTTTCTATGGACACGACACGATTTTCTTTTGGGATACGACAATCACATTTCCGATCCACTAATCCTCCTTTATTGCATCCCTCACTCCCAAACATTGACGAATTCATACGGAAATTCCGTCGCTATGAAATACGAGTACTATGTGTTCTAAGACATTTCCTTCTAAATCGAGTAACGTTTCTATGGAAACGACAGGATTTTCTTTTGGGATACGACAATCACATTTCCGATCCACTAATCCTTCTTTACTGCATCCTTCACTCCCAAACATTGACGAATTCACACGGAAATTCCGTCGCTGTGAAATCCGAGTACTATGTGTTCTAAGACATTTCCTTCTAAATCGAGTAACGTTTCTATGGAAACGACAGGATTTTCTTTTGGGATACGACAAATTCATTTCCGATCCACTAATCCTTCTTTACTGCATCCCTCACTCCCAAACAATGACGAATTCACACGGAAATTGCGTCGCTATGAAATACGAATACTATGTGTTCTAAGACATTTCCTTCTAAATCGAGTAACGTTTCTATGGAAACGACAGGATTTTCTTTTGGGATACGACAATCACATTTCCGATCCACTAATCCTTCTTTACTGCATCCCACACTCCCAAACATTGACGAAATCACACGGAAATTCCGTCGCTATGAAATACGAGTACTATGTGTTCTAAGACATTTCCTTCTAAATCGAGTAACGTTTCTATGGAAACGACAGGATTTTCTTTTGGGATACGACAATCACATTTCCGATCCACTAATCCTTCTTTACTGCATCCCTCACTCCCAAACATTGACGAATTCACACGGTAATTCCGTCGCTGTGAAATACGAGTACTATGTGTTCTAAGACATTTCCTTCTAAATCGAGTAACGTTTCTATGGAAACGACAGGATTTTCTTTTGGGATACGACAATCTCATTTCCGATCCACTAATCCTTCCTTACTGCATCCCTCACTCCCAAACATTGACGAATTCACACGGAAATTCCGTCGCTATGAAATACGAGTACTATGTGTTCTAAGACATTTCCTTCTAAATCGAGTAACGTTTCTATAGAAACGACAGGATTTTCTTTTGGGATACGACAATCTCATTTCCGATCCACTAATCCTTCTTTACTGCATCCCTCACTCCCAAACATTGACGAATTCACACGGAAATTCCGTCGCTGTGAAATACGAGTACTATGTGTTCTAAGACATTTCCTTCTAAATCGAGTAACGTTTCTAAGGAAACGACAGGATTTTCTTTTGGGATACGACAATCACATTTCCGATCCACTAATCCTTCTTTACTGCATCCTCCACTCCCAAACATTGACGAATTCACACAGAAATTCCGTCGCTATGAAATACGAATACTATGTGTTCTAAGACATTTCCTTCTAAATCGAGTAACGTTTCTATGGACACGACAGGATTTTCTTTTGGGATACGACAATCACATTTCCGATCTACTAATCCTTCTTTACTGCATCCCTCACTCCCAAACATTGACGAATTCACACGGAAATTTTGTCGCTATAAAATACGAGTACTATGTGTTCTAAGACATTTCCTTATAAATCGAGTAACGTTTCTATGGAAACGACAGGATTTTCTTTTCGGATACGACAATCACATTTCCGATCCACTAATCCTTCTTTACTGCATCCCTCACTCCCAAACATTGACGAATTCACACGGAAATTCCGTCGCTGTGAAATACGAGTACTATGTGTTCTAAGACATTTCCTTCTAAATCGAGTAACGTTTCTATGGAAACGACAAGATTTTCTTTTGGGATACGACAATCACATTTCCGATCCACTAATCCTTCTTTACTGCATCCCTCACTTCCAAACATTGACGAATTCACACGGAAATTCCGTCGCTATGAAATACGAATACTATGTGTTCTAAGACATTTCCTTCTAAATCGAGTAACGTTTCTATGGACACGACACGATTTTCTTTTGGGATACGACAATCACATTTCCGATCCACTAATCCTCCTTTATTGCATCCCTCACTCCCAAACATTGACGAATTCATACGGAAATTCCGTCGCTATGAAATACGAGTACTATGTGTTCTAAGACATTTCCTTCTAAATCGAGTAACGTTTCTATGGAAACGACAGGATTTTCTTTTGGGATACGACAATCACATTTCCGATCCACTAATCCTTCTTTACTGCATCCTTCACTCCCAAACATTGACGAATTCACACGGAAATTCCGTCGCTGTGAAATCCGAGTACTATGTGTTCTAAGACATTTCCTTCTAAATCGAGTAACGTTTCTATGGAAACGACAGGATTTTCTTTTGGGATACGACAAATTCATTTCCGATCCACTAATCCTTCTTTACTGCATCCCTCACTCACAAACATTGACGAATTCACACGGATATTCCGTCGCTGTGAAATACGAGTACTATGTGTTCTAAGACATTTCCTTCTAAATCGAGTAACGTTTCTATGGAAACGACAGGATTTTCTTTTTGGATACGACAATCTCATTTCCGATCCACTAATCGTTCTTTACTGCATCCCTCCCTCCCAAACATTGACGAATTCACACGGACATTCCGTCGCTCTGAAATACGAGTACTATGTGTTCTAAGACATTTCCTTCTAAATCGAGTAACGTTTCTATGGAAACGACAGGATTTTCTTTTGGGATACGACAATCTCATTTCCGATCCACTAATCCTTCTTTACTGCATCCCTCACTCCCAAACATTGACGAATTCACACGGAAATTCCGTCGCTGTGAAATACGAGTACTATGTGTTCTAAGACATTTCCTTCTAAATCGAGTAACGTTTCTATGGAAACGACAGGATTTTCTTTTGGGATACGACAATCACATTTCCGATCCACTAATCCTTCTTTACTGCATCCCTCACTCCCAAACAATGACGAATTCACACGGAAATTGCGTCGCTATGAAATACGAATACTATGTGTTCTAAGACATTTCCTTCTAAATCGAGTAACGTTTCTATGGAAACGACAGGATTTTCTTTTGGGATACGACAATCACATTTCCGATCCACTAATCCTTCTTTACTGCATCCCTCACTCCCAAACATTGACGAAATCACACGGAAATTCCGTCGCTATGAAATACGAGTACTATGTGTTCTAAGACATTTCCTTCTAAATCGAGTAACGTTTCTATGGAAACGACAGGATTTTCTTTTGGGATACGACAATCACATTTCCGATCCACTAATCCTTCTTTACTGCATCCCTCACTCCCAAACATTGACGAATTCACATGGTAATTCCGTCGCTGTGAAATACGAGTACTATGTGTTCTAAGACATTTCCTTCTAAATCGAGTAACGTTTCTATGGAAACGACAGGATTTTCTTTTGGGATACGACAATCACACTTCCGATATACTAATCCCTCCTTACTGCATCCCTCACTCCCAAACATTGACGAATTCACACGGAAATTCCGTCGCTATGAAATACGAGTACTATGTGTTCTAAGACATTTCCTTCTAAATCGAGTAACGTTTCAATGGAAACGACAGGATTTTCTTTTGGGATACGACTATCTCATTTCCGATCCACTAATCCTTCTTTACTGCATCCCTCACTCCCAAACATTGACGAATTCACACGGAAATTCCGTCGCTGTGAAATACGAGTACTATGTGTTCTAAGACATTTCCTTCTAAATCGAGTAACGTTTCTAAGGAAACGACAGGATTTTCTTTTGGGATACGACAATCACATTTCCGATCCACTAATCCTTCTTTACTGCATCCCTCACTCCCAAACATTGACGAATTCACACAGAAATTCCGTCGCTATGAAATACGAATACTATGTGTTCTAAGACATTTCCTTCTAAATCGAGTAACGTTTCTATGGACACGACAGGATTTTCTTTTGGGATACGACAATCACATTTCCGATCTACTAATCCTTCTTTACTGCATCCCTCACTCCCAAACATTGACGAATTCACACGGAAATTCCGTCGCTATGAAATACGAGTACTATGTGTTCTAAGACATTTCCTTATAAATCGAGTAACGTTTCTATGGAAACGACAGGATTTTCTTTTGGGATACGACAATCACATTTCCGATCCACTAATCCTTCTTTACTGCATCCCTCACTCCCAAACATTGACGAATTCACACGGAAATTCCGTCGCTGTGAAATACGAGTACTATGTGTTCTAAGACATTTCCTTCTAAATCGAGTAACGTTTCTATGGAAACGACAGGATTTTCTTTTGGGATACGACAATCACATTTCCGATCCACTAATCCTTCTTTACTGCATCCCTCACTTCCAAACATTGACGAATTCACACGGAAATTCCGTCGCTATAAAATACGAATACTATGTGTTCTAAGACATTTCCTTCTAAATCGAGTAACGTTTCTATGGACACGACACGATTTTCTTTTGGGATACGACAATCACATTTCCGATCCACTAATCCTCCTTTACTGCATCCCTGACTCCCAAACATTTACGAATTCATACGGAAATTCCGTCGCTATGAAATACGAGTACTATGTGTTCTAAGACATTTCCTTCTAAATCGAGTGACGTTTCTATGGAAACGACAGGATTTTCTTTTGGGATACGACAATCACATTTCCGATCCACTAATCCTTCTTTACTGCATCCTTCACTCCCAAACATTGACGAATTCACACGGAAATTCCGTCGCTGTGAAATCCGAGTACTATGTGTTCTAAGACATTTCCTTCTAGATCGAGTAACGTTTCTATGGAAACGACAGGATTTTCTTTTGGGATACGACAATCTCATTTCCGATCCACTAATCCTTCTTTACTGCATCCCTCACTCACAAACATTGACGAATTCACACGGAAATTCCGTCACTGTGAAATATGAGTACTATGTGTTCTAAGACATTTCCTTCTAAATCGAGTAACGTTTCTATGGAAACGACAGGATTTTCTTTTGGGATACGACAATCTCATTTCCGATCCACTAATCCTTCTTTACTGCATCCTTCACTCCCAAACATTGACGAATTCACACGGAAATTCCTTCGCTGTGAAATACGAGTACTATGTGTTCTAAGACATTTCCTTCTAAATCGAGTAACGTTTCTATGGAAACGACAGGATTTTCTTTTGGGATACGGCAATCTCATTTCCGATCCACTAATCCTTCTTTACTGCATCCCTCACTCCCAAACATTGACGAATTCACACGGAAATTCCGTCGCTATGAAATACGAGTACTATGTGTTCTAAGACATTTCTTTCTAAATCGAGTAACGTTTCTATGGAAACGACAGGATTTTCTTTTGGGATACGACAATCTCATTTCCGATCCACTAATCGTTCTTTACTGCATCCCTCACTCCCAAACATTGACGAATTCACACGGAAATTCCGTCGCTATGAAATACGAGTACTATGTGTTCTAAGACATTTCCTTCTAAATCGAGTAACGTTTCTATGGAAACGACAGGATTTTCTTTTGGGATACGACAATCTCATTTCCGATCCACTAATCCTTCTTTACTGCATCCCTCACTCCCAAACATTGACGAATTCACACGGATATTCCGTCGCTGTGAAATACGAGTACTATGTGTTCTAAGACATTTCCTTCTAAATCGAGTAACGTTTCTATGGAAACGACAGGATTTTCTTTTGGGATACGACAATCACATTTCCGATCCACTAATCCTTCTTTACTGCATCCCTCACTCCCAAACATTGACGAATTCACACGGAAATTCCGTCGCTATGAAATACGAGTACTATGTGTTCTAAGACATTTCCTTCTAAATCGAGTAACGTTTCTATGGAAACGACAGGATTTTCTTTTGGGATACGACAATCTCATTTCCGATCCACTAATCGTTCTTTACTGCATCCCTCACTCCCAAACATTGACGAATTCACACGGAAATTCCGTCGCTCTGAAATACGAGTACTATGTGTTCTAAGACATTTCCTTCTAAATCGAGTAACGTTTCTATGGAAACGACAGGATTTTCTTTTGGGATACGACAATCTCATTTCCGATCCACTAATCCTTCTTTACTGCATCCCTCACTCCCAAACATTGACGAATTCACACGGAAATTCCGTCGCTGTGAAATACGAGTACTATGTGTTCTAAGACATTTCCTTCTAAATCGAGTAACGTTTCTATGGAAACGACAGGATTTTCTTTTGGGATACGACAATCACATTTCCGATCCACTAATCCTTCTTTACTGCATCCCTCACTCCCAAACATTGACGAATTCACACGGAAATTCCGTCGCTGTGAAGTACGAGTACTATGTGTTCTAAGACATTTCCTTCTAAATCGAGTAACGTTTCTTTGGAAACGACAGGATTTTCTTTTGGGATACGACAATCACATTTCCGATCCACTAATCCTTCTTTACTGCATCGCTCACTTCCAAACATTGACGAATTTACACGGAAATTCCGTCGCTGTGAAATCCGAGTACTATGTGTTCTAAGACATTTCCTTCTAAATCGAGTAACGTTTCTATGGAAACGACAGGATTTTCTTTTGGGATACGACAATCTCATTTCCGATCCACTAATCCTTCTTTACTGCATCCCTCACTCCCAAACATTGACGAATTCACACGGAAATTCCGTCACTGTGAAATATGAGTACTATGTGTTCTAAGACATTTCCTTCTAAATCGAGTAACGTTTCTATGGAAACGACAGGATTTTCTTTTGGGATACGACAATCACATTTCCGATCCACTAATCCTTCTTTACTGCATCCCTCACTCCCAAACATTGACGAATTCACACGGAAATTCCGTCGCTGTGAAATACGAGTACAATGTGTTCTAAGACATTTCCTTCTAAATCGAGTAACGTTTCTATGGAAACGACAGGATTTTCTTTTGGGATACGACAATCACATTTCCGATCCACTAATCCTTCTTTACTGCATCCCTCACTCCCAAACATTGACGAATTCACACGGAAATTCCGTCGCTGTGGAATACGAGTACTATGTGTTCTAAGACATTTCCTTCTAAATCGAGAAACGTTTCTATGGAAACGACAGGAATTTCTTTTGGGATACGACAACCTCATTTCTGATCCACTAATCCTTCTTTACTGCATCCCTCACTCCCAAACATTGACGAATTCACACAGAAATTCCGTCGCTGTGAAATACGAGTACTATGTGTTCTAAGACATTTCCTTCTAAATCGAGTAACGTTTCTATGGAAACGACAGGTTTTTCTTTTGGGATACGACAATCACATTTCCGATCCACTAATCCTTCTTCACTGCATCCCTCACTCCCAAACATTGACGAATTCACACGGAAATTCCGTCGCTGTGAAATACGAGTACTATGTGTTCTAAAGAGGATATAAAGAGGATATAAAATGTAGGCTGGCAATGGCAAGGAAAGCGTTTCTGAAAAAGAGAAATTTGTTAACATCCAGTATAGATTTAAGTGTCAGGAAGTCATTTCTGAAAGTATTCGTATGGAGTGTAGCCATGTATGGAACTGAAACATGGACGATAAATAGTTTGGACAAGAAGAGAATAGAAGCTTTCGAAATGTGGTGCTACAGAAGAATGCTGAAGATTAGATGGGTAGATCACATAACTAATGAGGAAGTATTGAATAGGATTGGGGAGAAGAGAAGTTTGTGGCACAACTTGACCAGAAGAAGGGATCGGTTGGTAGGACATGTTCTGAGGCATCAAGGGATCACCAATTTAGTATTGGAGGGCAGCGTGGAGGGTAAAAATCGTAGAGGGAGACCAAGAGATGAATACACTAAGCAGATTCAGAAGGATGTAGGTTGCAGTAGGTACTGGGAGATGAAAAAGCTTGCACAGGATAGAGTAGCATGGAGAGCTCCATAAAACCAGTTTCTGGACTGAGGACCACAACAACAACAACAATGTGTTCTAAGACATTTCCTTTTAAATCCGAGTAACGTTTCTATGGAAACGACAGGATTTTCTTTTGGGATACGACAATCACATTTCCGATCCACTAAACCTTCTTTACTGCATCCCTCACTCCCAAACATTGACGAATTCACACGGAAATTGCGTCGCTATGAAATACGAGTACTATGTGTTCTAAGACATTTCCTTCTAAATCGAGTAACGTTTCTATGGAAACGACAGGATTTTCTTTTGGGATACGACAATCACATTTCCGATCCACTAATCGTTCTTTACTGCATCCCTCACTCCCAAACATTGTCGAATTCACACGGAAATTCCGTCGCTGTGAAATACGAGTACTATGTGTTCTAAGACATTTCCATCTAAATCGAGTAACGTTTCTATGGAAACGACAGTATTTTCTTTTGGGATACGACAATCACATTTCCGATCCACTAATCCTTCTTCACTGCATCCCTCACTCCCAAACATTGACGAATTCACACGGAAATTCCGTCGCTGTGAAATACGAGTACTATGTGTTCTAAGACATTTCCTTCTAAATCGAGTAACGTTTCTATGGAAACGACAGGATTTTCTTTTGGGATACGACAATCACATTTCCGATCCACTAATCGTTCTTTACTGCATCCCTCACTCCCAAACATTGTCGAATTCACACGGAAATTCCGTCGCTGTGAAATACGAGTACTATGTGCTCCAAGACATTACCATCTAAATCGAGTAACGTTTCTATGGAAACGACAGGATTTTCTTTTCGGATACGACAATCACATTTCCGATCCACTAATCCTTCTTTATTGCATCCCTCACTCCCAAACATTGACGAATTCACACGGAAATTCCGTCGCTATGAAATACGAGTACTATGTGTTCTAAGACATTTCCTTCTAAATCGAGTACCGTTTCTATGGAAACGACAGGATTTTCTTTTGGGATACGACAATCACATTTCCGATCTACTAATGGTTCTTTACTGCATCCCTCACTCCCAAACATTGACGAATTCACACGGAAATTGCGTCGCTATGAAATACGAGTACTATGTGTTCTAAGACATTTCCTTCTAAATCGAGTAACGTTTCTATGGAAACGACAGGATTTTCTTTTGGGATACGACAATCTCATTTCCGATCCACTAATCCTTCTTTACTGCATCCCTCACTCCCAAACATTGACGAATTCACACGGAAATTCCGTCGCTGTGAAATACGAGTACTATGTGTTCTAAGACATTTCCTTCTAAATCGAGTAACGTTTCTATGGAAACGACAGGATTTTCTTTTGGGATACGACAATCTCATTTCCGATCCACTAATCCTTCTTTACTGCATCCCTCACTCCCAAACATTGACGAATTCACACGGAAATTCCGTCGCTGTGAAATACGAGTACTATGTGTTCTAAGACATTTCCTTCTAAATCGAGTAACGTTTCTATGGAAACGACAGGATTTTCTTTTGGGATACGACAATCACATTTCCGATCCACTAATCCTTCTTTACTGCATCCCTCACTCCCAAACAATGACGAATTCACACGGAAATTCCGTCGCTATGAAATACGAGTACTATGTGTTCTAAGACATTTCCTTCTAAATCGAGTAACGTTTCTATGGAAACGACAGGATTTTCTTTTGGGATACGACAATCACATTTCCGATCCACTAATCCTTCTTTACTGCATCCCTCACTCCCAAACATTGACGAAATCACACGGAAATTCCGTACCTATGAAATGCGAGTACTATGTGTTCTAAGACATTTCCTTCTAAATCGAGTAACGTTTCTATGGAAACGACAGGATTTTCTTTTGGGATACGACAATCACATTTCCGATCCACTAATCGTTCTTTACTGCATCCCTCACTCCCAAACATTGTCGAATTGACACGGAAATTCCGTCGCTGTGAAATACGAGTACTATGTGTTCTAAGACATTTCCATCTAAATCGAGTAACGTTTCTATGGAAACGACTGGATTTTCTTTTGGGATACGACAATCACATTTCCGATCCACTAATCCTTCTTTACTGCATCCCTAACTCCCAAACATTGACGAATTCACACGGAAATTCCGTCGCTGTGAAATATGAGTACTATGTGTCCTAAGACATTTCCTTCTAAATCGAGTAACGTTTCTATGGAAACGACAGGATTTTCTTTTGGGATACGACAATCACATTTCCGATCCACTAATCCTTCTTTACTGCATCCCTCACTCCCAAACATTGACGAATTCACACGGAAATTCCGTCGCTATGAAATACGAATACTACGTGTTCTAAGACATTTCCTTCTAAATAGAGTAACGTTTCTATGGAAACGACAGGATTTTCTTTTGGGATACGACGATCACATTTCCGATCCACTAATCCTTCTTTCCTGCATCCCTCACTCCCAAACATTGACGAATTCACACGGAAATTCCGTCGCTATGAAATACGAGTACTATGTGTTCTAAGACATTTCCTTCTAAATCGAGTAACGTTTCTATGGAAACGACAGGATTTTCTTTTGGGATACGACAATCACATTTCCGATCCACTAATCCTTCTTTACTGCATCCCTCACTCCCAAACATTGACGAATTCACACGGAAATTCCGTCGCTGTGAAATACGAGTACTATGTGTTCTAAGACATTTCCATCTAAATCGAGTAACGTTTCTATGGAAACGACAGGATTTTCTTTTGGGATACGACAATCACATTTCCGATCCACTAATCCTTCTTTACTGCATCCCTCACTCCCAAACATTGACGAATTCACACGGAAATTCCGCCGCTATGAAATACGAATACTATGTGTTCTAAGACATTTCCTTCTAAATCGAGTAACGTTTCTATGGAAACGACAGGATTTTCTTTTGGGATACGACAATCACATTTCCGATCCACTAATCGTTCTTTACTGCATCCCTCACTCCCAAACATTGACGAATTCACACGGAAATTGCGTCGCTATGAAATACGAGTACTATGTGTTCTAAGACATTTCCTTCTAAATCGAGTAACGTTTCTATGGAAACGACAGGATTTTCTTTTGGGATACGACAATCTCATTTCCGATCCACTAATCCTTCTTTACTGCATCCCTCACTCCCAAACATTGACGAATTCACACGGAAATTGCGTCGCTATGAAATACGAGAACTATGTGTTCTAAGACATTTCATTCTAAATCGAGTAACGTTTCTATGGAAACGACAGGATTTTCTTTTGGGATACGACAATCTCATTTCCGATCCACTAATCCTTCTTTACTGCATCCCTCACTCCCAAACATTGACGAATTCACACGGAAATTCCGTCGCTCTGAAATACGAGTACTATGTGTTCTAAGACATTTCCTTCTAAATCGAGTAACGTTTCTATGGAAACGACAGGATTTTCTTTTGGGATACGACAATCACATTTCCGATCCACTAATCCTTCTTTACTGCATCCCTCACTCCCAAACATTGACGAATTCACACGGAAATTCCGTCGCTGTGAAACACGAGTACTATGTGTTCTAAGACATTTCCTTCTAAATCGAGTAACGTTTCTATGGAAACGACAGGATTTTCTTTTGGGATACGACAATCACATTTCCGATCCACTAATCCTTCTTTACTGCATCCCTCACTCCCAAACAATGACGAATTCACACGGAAATTCAGTCGCTATGAAATACGAGTACTATGTGTTCTAAGACATTTCCTTCTAAATCGAGTAACGTTTCTATGGAAACGAACGGATTTTCTTTTGGGATACGACAATCTCATTTCCGATCCACTAATCCTTCTTTACTGCATCCCTCACTCCCAAACATTGACGAAATCACTCGGAAATTCCGTAGCTATGAAATGCGAGTACTATGTGTTCTAAGACATTTCCTTCTAAATCGAGTAACGTTTCTATGGAAACGACAGGATTTTCTTTTGGGATACGACAATCACATTTCCGATCCACTAATCGTTCTTTACTGCATCCCTCACTCCCAAACATTGTCGAATTCACACGGAAATTCCGTCGCTGTGAAATACGAGTACTATGTGTTCTAAGACATTTCCATCTAAATCGAGTAACGTTTCTATGGAAACGACAGGATTTTCTTTTGGGATACGACAATCACATTTCCGATCCACTAATCCTTCTTTACTGCATCCCTCACTCCCAAACATTGACGAATTCACACGGAAATTCCGTCGCTGTGAAATACGAGTACTATGTGTTCTATGACATTTCCTTCTAAATCGAGTAACGTTTCTATGGAAACGACAGGATTTTCTTTTGGGATACGACAATCGCATTTCCGATCCACTAATCCTTCTTTACTGCATCCCTCGCTCCCAAACATTGACGAATTCACACGGAAATTCCGTCGCTGTGGAATACGAGTACTATGTGTTCTAAGACATTTCCTTCTAAATCGAGTAACGTTTCTATGGAAACGACAGGATTTTCTTTTGGGATACGACAATCTCATTTCCGATCCACTAATCCTTCTTTACTGCATCCCTCACTCCCAAACATTGACGAATTCACACGGAAATTCCGTAGCTATGAAATACGAGTACTATGTGTTCTAAGACATTTCCTTCTAAATCGAGTAACGTTTCTATGGAAACGACAGGATTTTCTTTTGGGATACGACAATCTCATTTCCGATCCACTAATCCTTCTTTACTGCATCCCTCACTCCCAAACATTGACGAATTCACACGGAAATTCCGTCGCTGTGAAATACGAGTACTATGTGTCCTAAGACATTTCCTTCTAAATCGAGTAACGTTTCTATGGAAACGACAGGATTTTCTTTTGGGATACGACAATCACATTTCCGATCCACTAATCCTTCTTTACTGCATCCCTCACTCCCGAACATTGACGAATTCACACGGAAATTCCGTCGCTATGAAATACGAATACTATGTGTTCTAAGACATTTCCTTCTAAATCGAGTAACGTTTCTATGGAAACGACAGGATTTTCTTTTGGGATACGACAATCACATTTCCGATCCACTAATCCTTCTTTCCTGCATCCCTCACTCCCAAACATTGACGAATTCACACGGAAATTCCGTCGCTATGAAATACGAGTACTATGTGTTCTAAGACATTTCCTTCTAAATCGAGTAACGTTTCTATGGAAACGACAGGATTTTCTTTTGGGATACGACAATCACATTTCCGATCCACTAATCCTTCTTTACTGCATCCCTCACTCCCAAACATTGACGAATTCACACGGAAATTCCGTCGCTGTGAAATACGAGTACTATGTGTTCTAAGACATTTCCATCTAAATCGAGTAACGTTTCTATGGAAACGACAGGATTTTCTTTTGGGATACGACAATCACATTTCCGATCCACTAATCCTTCTTTACTGCATCCCTCACTCCCAAACATTGACGAATTCACACGGAAATTCCGCCGCTATGAAATACGAATACTATGTGTTCTAAGACATTTCCTTCTAAATCGAGTAACGTTTCTATGGAAACGACAGGATTTTCTTTTGGGATACGACAATCTCATTTCCGATCCACTAATCCTTCTTTACTGCATCCCTCACTCCCAAACATTGACGAATTCACACGGAAATTCCGTCGCTATGAAATACGAGTACTATGTGTTCTAAGACATTTCCTTCTAAATCGAGTAACGTTTCTATGGAAACGACAGGATTTTCTTTTGGGATACGACAATCACATTTCCGATCCACTAATCCTTCTTTACTGCATCCCTCACTCCCAAACATTGACGAATTCACACGGAAATTCCGTCGCTGTGAAATACGAGTACTATGTGTTCTAAGACATTTCCATCTAAATCGAGTAACGTTTCTATGGAAACGACAGGATTTTCTTTTGGGATACGACAATCACATTTCCGATCCACTAATCCTTCTTTACTGCATCCCTCACTCCCAAACATTGACGAATTCACACGGAAATTCCGCCGCTATGAAATACGAATACTATGTGTTCTAAGACATTTCCTTCTAAATCGAGTAACGTTTCTATGGAAACGACAGGATTTTCTTTTGGGATACGACAATCTCATTTCCGATCCACTAATCCTTCTTTACTGCATCCCTCACTCCCAAACATTGACGAATTCACACGGAAATTCCGTCGCTATGAAATACGAGTACTATGTGTTCTAAGACATTTCCTTCTAAATCGAGTAACGTTTCTATGGAAACGACAGGATTTTCTTTTGGCATACGACAATCACATTTCCGATCCACTAATCCTTCTTTACTGCATCCCTCACTCCCAAACATTGACGAATTCACACGGAAATTCCGTCGCTGTGAAATACGAGTACTATGTGTTCTAAGACATTTCCATCTAAATCGAGTAACGTTTCTATGGAAACGACAGGATTTTCTTTTGGGATACGACAATCACATTTCCGATCCACTAATCCTTCTTTACTGCATCCCTCACTCCCAAACATTGACGAATTCACACGGAAATTCCGCCGCTATGAAATACGAATACTATGGGTTCTAAGACATTTCCTTCTAAATCGAGTAACGTTTCTATGGAAACGACAGGATTTTCTTTTGGGATACGACAATCTCATTTCCGATCCACTAATCCTTCTTTACTGCATCCCTCACTCCCAAACATTGACGAATTCACACGGAAATTCCGCCGCTATGAAATACGAATACTATGTGTTCTAAGACATTTCCTTCTAAATCGAGTAACGTTTCTATGGAAACGACAGGATTTTCTTTTGGGATACGACAATCTCATTTCCGATCCACTAATCCTTCTTTACTGCATCCCTCACTCCCAAACATTGACGAATTCACACGGAAATTCCGTCGCTATGAAATACGAGTACTATGTGTTCTAAGACATTTCCTTCTAAATCGAGTAACGTTTCTATGGAAACGACAGGATTTTCTTTTGGGATACGACAATCACATTTCCGATCCACTAATCCTTCTTTACTGCATCCCTCACTCCCAAACATTGACGAATTCACACGGAAATTCCGTCGCTGTGAAATACGAGTACTATGTGTTCTAAGACATTTCCATCTAAATCGAGTAACGTTTCTATGGAAACGACAGGGTTTTCTTTTGGGATACGACAATCACATTTCCGATCCACTAATCCTTCTTTACTGCATCCCTCACTCCCAAACATTGACGAATTCACACGGAAATTCCGCCGCTATGAAATACGAATACTATGTGTTCTAAGACATTTCCTTCTAAATCGAGTAACGTTTCTATGGAAACGACAGGATTTTCTTTTGGGATACGACAATCTCATTTCCGATCCACTAATCCTTCTTTACTGCATCCCTCACTCCCAAACATTGACGAATTCACACGGAAATTCCGTCGCTATGAAATACGAGTACTATGTGTTCTAAGACATTTCCTTCTAAATCGAGTAACGTTTCTATGGAAACGACAGGATTTTCTTTTGGGATACGACAATCACATTTCCGATCCACTAATCCTTCTTTACTGCATCCCTCACTCCCAAACATTGACGAATTCTCACGGAAATTCCATCGCTGTGAAATAGGAGTACTATGTGTTCTAAGACATTTCCTTCTAAATCGAGTAACGTTTCTATGGAAACGACAGGATTTTCTTTTGGGATACGACAATCACATTTCCGATCCACTAATCCTTCTTTACTGCATCCCTCACTATCAAACATTGACGAATTCACACGGAAATTCCGTCGCTGTGAAATACGAGTACTATGTGTTCTAAAGAGGATATAAAGAGGATATAAAATGTAGGCTGGCAATGGCAAGGAAAGCGTTTCTGAAGAAGAGAAATTTGTTAACTTCCAGTATAGATTTAAGTGTCAGGAAGTCATTTCTGAAAGTATTCATATGGAGTGTAGCCATGTATGGAAGTGAAACATGGACGACAAATAGTTTGGACAAGAAGAGAATTGAAGCTTTCGAAATGTGGTGCTACAGAAGAATGCTGAAGATTAGATGGGTAGATCACATAACTAATGAGGAAGTATTGAATAGGATTGGGGAGAAGAGAAGTTTGTGGCACAACTTGACCAGAAGAAGGGATCGGGTGGTAGGACATGTTCTGAGGCATCAAGGGATCACCAATGTAGTATTGGAGGGCAGCGTGGAGGGTAAAAATCGTAGAGGGAGACCAAGAGATGAATACACTAAGCAGATTCAGAAGGATGTAGGTTGCAGTAGGTACTGGGAGATGAAAAAGCTTGCACAGGATAGAGTAGCATGGAGAGCTGCATCAAACCAGTCTCTGGGCTAAAGACCACAACAACAACAACAATGTGTTCTAAGACATTTCCTTTTAAATCCGAGTAACGTTTCTATGGAAACGACAGGATTTTCTTTTGGGATACGACAATCACATTTCCGATCCACTAAACCTTCTTTACTGCATCCCTCACTCCCAAACATTGACGAATTCACACGGAAATTCCGTCGCTATGAAATACGAGTACTATGTGTTCTAAGACATTTCCTTCTAAATCGAGTAACGTTTCTATGGAAACGACAGGATTTTTTTTGGGATACGACAATCACATTTCCGATCCACTAATCCTTCTTTACTGCATCCCTCACTCCCAAACATTGACGAATTCACACGGAAATTCCGTCGCTCTGAAATACGAGTACTATGTGTTCTAAGACATTTCCTTCTAAATCGAGTAACGTCTCTATGGAAACGACAGTTTTCTTTTGGGATACGCGAATCACATTTCCGATCCACTAATCCTTCTTTACTGCATCCCTCACTCCCAAAATTTGTCGAATTCACACGGAAATTCCGTCGCTGTGAAATACGAGTACTATGTGTTCTAAGACATTTCCTTCTAAATCGAGTAACGTTTCTATGGAAACGACAGGATTTTCTTTTGGGATACGACAATCACATTTCCGATCCACTAAACCTTCTTTACTGCATCCCCCACTCCCAAACATTGACGAATTCACACGGAAAATCCGTCGCTATGAAATACGAGTACTATGTGTTTAAAGACATTTCCTTCTAAATCGAGTAACGTTCCTATGGAAACGACAGGATTTTCTTTTGGGATGCGACAATCACATTTCCGATCCACGAATCCTTCTTTACTGCATCCCTCACTCCCAAACATTGACGAATTCACACGGAAATTCCGTCGCTATGAAATACGAGTACTATGTGTTCTAAGACATTTCCTTCTAAATCGAGTAACGTTTCTATGGAAACGACAGGATTTTCTTTTGGGATACGACAATCACATTTCCGATCCACTAACCCTTCTTTACTGCATCCCTCACTCCCAAACATTGACGAATTCACACGGAAATTCCGTCGCTATGAAATACAAGTACTATGTGTTGTAAGACATTTCCTTCTAAATCGAGTAACATTTCTATGGAAACGACTGGATTTTATTTTGGGATACGACAATCACATTTCCGATCCACTAATTCTTCTTTACTGCATCCCTCACTCCCAAACATTGACGAATTCACACGGAAGTTCCGTCGCTATGAAATACGAGTACTATGTGTTCTAAGACATTTCCTTCTAAATCGAGTAATGTGTCTATGGAAACGACAGGATTTTCTTTTGGGATACGACAATCACATTTCCGAACCACTAATCCTTCTTTACTGCATCCCTCACTCCCAAACATTGACGAATTCACACGGAAATTCCGTCGCTATGAAATACGACTACTATGTGTTCTAAGACATTTCCTTCTAAATCGAGTAACGTTTCTATGGAAACGACAGGATTTTCTTTTGGGATACGACAATCACATTTCCGATCCACTAATCGTTCTTTACTGCATCCCTCACTCCCAAACATTGACGAATTCACACGGAAATTCCGTCGCTGTGAAATACGAGTAGTATGTGTTCTAAGACATTTCCTTCTAAATCGAGTAACGTTTCTATGGAAACGACAGGATTTTCTTTTGGGATACGACAATCACATTTCCGATCCACTAATCCTTCTTTACTGCATCCCTCACTCCCAACAATTGACGAATTCACACGGAAATTGCGTCGCTATGAAATACGAGTACTATGTGTTCTAAGACATTTCCTTCTAAATCGAGTAACGTTTCTATGGAAACGACAGGTTTTTCTTTTGGGATACGACAATCTCATTTCCGATCCACTAATCCTTCTTTACTGCATCCCTCACTCCCAAACATTGACGAATTCACACGGAAATTCCGTCGCTGTGAAATACGTATACTATGTGTTCTATGACATTTCCTTCTAAATCGAGTAACGTTTCTATGGAAACGACAGGATTTTCTTTTGGGATAAGACAATCACATTTCCGATCCACTAATCCTTCTTTACTGCATCCCTCACTCCCAAACATTGACGAATTCACACGGAAATTCCGTCGCTGTGAAATACGAGTACTATGTGTTCTAAGACATTTCCTTCTAAATCGAGTAACGTTTCTATGGAAACGACAGGATTTTCTTTTGGGATACGACAATCACATTTCCGATCCACTAATCCTTCTTTACTGCATCCCTCACTCCCAAACATTGACGAATTCACACGGAAATTCCGTCGCTGTGAAATACGAGTACTATGTGTTCTAAGACATTTCTTTCTAAATCGAGTAACTTTTCTATGGAAACGACAGGATTTTCTTTTGGGATACGACAATCTCATTTCCGATCCACTAATCCTTCTTTACTGCATCCCTCACTCCCAAACATTGACGAATTCACACGGAAATTACGTCGCTGTGAAATACGAGTACTATGTGCTCTAAGACATTTCCTTCTAAATCGAGTAACGTTTCTATGGGAACGACAGGATTTTCTTTTGGGATACGACAATCTCATTTCCGATCCTCTAATCCTTCTTTACTGCATCCCTCACTCCCAAACATTGACGAATTCACACGGAAATTGCGTCGCTATGATATACGAGTACTATGTGTTCTAAGACATTTCCTTCTAAATCGAGTAACGTTTCTATGGAAACGACAGGATTTTCTTTTGGGATACGACAATCACATTTCCGATCCACTAATCCTTCTTTACTGCATCCCTCACTCCCAAACATTGACGAATTCACACGGAAATTGCGTCGCTATGAAATACGAATACTATGTGTTCTAAGACATTTCCTTCTAAATCGAGTAACGTTTCTATGGAAACGACAGGATTTTCTTTTGGGATACGACAATCACATTTCCGATCCACGAATCCTTCTTTACTGCATCCCTCACTCCCAAACATTGACGAATTCACACGGAAATTCCGTCGCTATGAAATACGAGTACTATGTGTTCTAAGACATTTCCTTCTAAATCGAGTAACGTTTCTATGGAAACGACAGGATTTTCTTTTGGGATACGACGATCACATTTCCGATCCACTAATCCTTCTTTACTGCATCCCTCACTCCCAAACATTGACGAATTCACGCGGAAATTCCCTCGCTGTGAAATACGAGTACTATGTGTTCTAAGACATTTCCATCTAAATCGAGTAACGTTTCTATGGAAACGACAGGATTTTCTTTTGGGATACGACAATCATATTTCCGATCCACTAATCGTTCTTTACTGCATCCCTCACTCCCAAACATTGACGAATTCACACGGAAATTCCGCCGCTATGAAATACGAGTACTATGTGTTCTAAGACATTTCCTTCTAAATCGAGTAACGTTTCTATGGAAACGACAGGATTTTCTTTTGGGATACGACAATCTCATTTCCGATCCACAAATCCTTCTTTACTGCATCCCTCACTCCCAAACATTGACGAATTCACACGGAAATTCCGTCGCTATGAAATACGAGTACTATGTGTTCTAAGACATTTCCTTCTAAATCGAGTAACGTTTCTTTGGAACGACAGGATTTTCTTTTGGGATACGACAATCACATTTCCGATCCACTAATCCTTCTTTACTGCATCCCTCACTTCCAAACATTGACTAATTCACACAGAAATTCCGTCGCTGTGAAATACGAGTACTATGTGATCTACGACATTTCCTTCTAAATCGAGTAACGTTTCTATGGAAACGACAGGATTTTCTTTTGGGATACGACAATCACATTTCCGATCCACTAATCCTTCTTTACTGCATCAGTCACTCCCAAACATTGACGAATTCACACGGAAATTCCGTCGCTGTGAAATACGAGTACTATGTGTTCTAAGACATTTCCTTCTAAATCGAGTAACGTTACTATGGAAACGACAGGATTTTCTTTAGGGATACGACAATCACATTTCCGATCCACTAATCCTTCTTTACTGCATCCCTCACTCCCAAACATTGACGAATTCACACGGAAATTCCGTCGCTGTGAAATACGAGTACTATGTGTTCTAAGACATTTCCTTTTAAATCCGAGTAACGTTTCTATGGAAACGACAGGATTTTCTTTTGGGATACGACAATCACATTTCCGATCCACTAAACCTTCATTACTGCATCCCTCACTCCCAAACATTGACGAATTCACACGGAAATTCCGTCGCTATGGAATACGAGTACTATGTGTTCTAAGACATTTCCTTCTAAATCGAGTAACGTTTCTATGGAAACGACAGGATTTTCTTTTGGGATACGACAATCACATTTCCGATCCACTAATCGTTCTTTACTGCATCCCTCACTCCCAAACATTGACGAATTCACACGGAAATTCCGTCGCTGTGAAATACGAGTACTATGTGTTCTAAGACATTTCCTTCTAAATCGAGTAACGTTTCTATGGGAACGACAGGATTTTCTTTTGGGATACGACAATCACATTTCCGATCCACTAATCCTTCTTTACTGCATCCCTCACTCCCAAACATTGACGAATTCACACGGAAATTCCGTCGCTGTGAAATACGAGTACTATGTGTTCTAAGACATTTCCTTCTAAATCGAGTAACGTTTCTATGGAAACGACAAGATTTTATTTGGGATACGACAATCTCATTTCTGGTCCACTAATCCTTCTTTACTGCATCCCTCACTCCCAAACATTGACGAATTCACACGGAAATTCCGTCGCTGTGAAATACGAGTACTATGTGTTCTAAGACATTTCCTTCTAAATCGAGTAACGTTTCTATGGAAACGACAGGATTTTCTTTTGGGTTACGACAATCACATTTCCGATCCACTAATCCTTCTTTACTGCATCCCTCACTCCCAAACATTAACGACTCCACACGGAAATTCCGTCGCTGTGAAATACGAGTACTACGTGTTCTAAGACATTTCCTTCTAAATCGAGTAACGTTTCTATGGAAACGACAGGATTTTCTTTTGGGATACGACAATCACATTTCCGATCCACTAATCCTTCTTTACTGCATCCCTCACACCCAAACATTGACGAATTCACACGGAAATTCCGTCGCTGTGAAATACGAGTACTATGTGTTCTAAGACATTTCCTTCTAAATCGAGTAACGTTTCTATGGAAACGACAGGATTTTCTTTTGGGATACGACAATCACATTTCCGATCCACTAATCCTTCCTTACTGCATCCCTCACTCCCAAACATTGACGAATTCACACGGAAATTCCGTCGCTGTAAAATACGAGTACTATGTGTTCTAAGACATTTCCTTCTAAATCGAGTAACGTTTCTATGGAAACGACAGGATTTTCTTTTGGGATACGACAATCACATTTCCGATCCACTAATCCTTCTTTACTGCATCCCTCACTCCCAAACATTGACGAATTCACACGGAAATTGCGTCGCTATGAAATACGAGTACTATGTGTTCTAACACATTTCCTTCTAAATCGAGTAACGTTTCTATGGAAACGACAGGATTTTCTTTTGGGATACGACAGTCACATTTCCGATCTACTAATGGTTCTTTACTGCATCCCTCACTCCCAAACATTGACGAATTCACACGGAAATTGCGTCGCTATGAAATACGAGTACTATGTGTTCTAAGACATTTCCTTCTAAATCGAGTAACGTTTCTATGGAAACGACAGGATTTTCTTTTGGGATACGACAATCACATTTCCGATCCACTAATCCTTCTTTACTGCATCCCTCACTCCCAAACATTGACGAATTCACATGGAAATTCCGTCGCTATGAAATACGAGTACTATGTGTTCTAAGACATTTCCTTCTAAATCGAGTACCGTTTCTTTGGAAACGACAGGATTTTCTTTTGGGATACGACAATCACATTTCCGATCCACTAATCCTTCTTTACTGCATCCCTCACTCCCAAACATTGACGAATTCACACGGAAATTCCGTTGCTGTGAAATACGAGTACTATGTGTTCTAAGACTTTTCCTTCTAAATCGAGTAACGTTTCTATGGAAACGACAGGATTTTCTTTTGGGATACGACAATCACATTTCCGATCCACTAATCCTTCTTTACTGCATCCCTCACTCCCAAACATTGACGACTCCACACGGAAATTCCGTCGCTGTGAAATACGAGTACTACGTGTTCTAAGACATTTCCTTCTAAATCGAGTAACGTTTCTATGGAAACGACAGGATTTTCTTTTGGGATACGACAATCACATTTCCGCTCCACTAATCGTTCTTTACTGCATCCCTCACTCCCAAACATTGACGAATTCACACGGAAATTCCGTCGTTATTAAATACGAGTACTATGTGTTCTAAGACATTTCCTTCTAAATCGAGTAATGTTTCTATGGAAACGACAGGATTTTCTTTTGGGATACGACAATCACATTTCCGATCCACTAATCGTTCTTTACTGCATCCCTCACTCCCAAACATTGACGAATTCACACGGAAATTCCGTCGCTATGAAATACGAGTACTATGTGTTCTAAGACATTTCCTTCTAAATCGAGTAACGTTTCTATGGAAACGAAAGGATTTTCTTTTGGGATACGACAATCACATTTCCGATCCACTAATCCTTCTTTACTGCATCCCTCACTCCCAAACATTGACGAATTCACACGGAAATTGCGTCGCTATGAAATACGAGTACTATGTGTTCTAAGACATTTCCTTCTAAATCGAGTAACGATTCTATGGAAACGACAGGATTTTATTTTGGGATACGACAATCACATTTCCGATCTACTAATGGTTCTTTACTGCATCCCTCACTCCCAAACATTGACGAATTCACACGGAAATTGCGTCTCTATGAAATACGAGTACTATGTGTTCTAAGACATTTCCTTCTATATCGAGTAACGTTTCTATGGAAACGACAGGATTTTCTTTTGGGATACGACAATCACATTTCCGATCCACTAATCCTTCCTTACTGCATCCCTCACTCCCAAACATTGACGAATTCACACGGAAATTCCGTCGCTATGAAATACGAGTACTATGTGCTCTAAGACATTTCCTTTTAAATCGAGTACCGTCTCTATGGAAACGACAGGATTTTCTTTTGGGATACGACAATCACATTTCCGATCCACTAATGGTTCTTTACTGCATCCCTCACTCCCAAACATTGACGAATTCACACGGAAATTCCGTCGCTGTGAAATACGAGTACTATGTGTTCTAAGACATTTCCTTCTAAATCGAGTAACGTTTCTATGGAAACGAGAGGATTTTCTTTTGGGATACGACAATCTCATTTCCGATCCACTAATCCTTCTTTACTGCATCCCTCACTCCCAAACATTGACGAAATCACACGGAAATTCCGTCGCTGTGAAATACGAGTACTATGTGTTCTAAGACATTTCCTTCTAAATCGAGTAATGTTTCTATGGAAACGACAGGATTTTCTTTTGGGATACGACAATCACATTACCGATCCACTAATCCTTCTTTACTGCATCCCTCACTCCCAAACATTGACGAATTCACACGGAAATTCCGTCGCTATGAAATACGAGTACTATGTGTTCTAAGACATTTCCTTCTAAATCGAGTAACGTTACTATGGAAACGACAGGATTTTCTTTTGGGATACGACAATCACATTTCCGATCCACTAATCGCTCTTTACTGCATCCCTCACTCCCAAACATTGACGAATTCACACGGAAATTCCGTCGCTATGAAATACGAGTACTATGTGTTCCAAGACATTTCCTTCTAAATCGAGTAACGTTTCTATGGAAACGACAGAATTTTCTTTTGGGATACGACAATCACATTTCCGATCTACTAATGGTTCTTTACTGCATCCCTCACTCCCAAACATTGACGAATTCACACGGAAATTGCGTCGCTATGAAATACGAGTACTATGTGTTCTAAGACATTTCCTTCTAAATCGAGTAACGTTTCTATGGAAACGACAGGATTTTCTTTTGGGATACGACAATCACATTTCCGATCCACTAATCCTTCTTTACTGCATCCCTCACTCCCAAACATTGACGAATTCACACGGAAATTCCGTCGCTATGAAATACGAGTACTATGTGCTCTAAGACATTTCCTTCTAAATCGAGTACCGTTTCTGTGGAAACGACAGGATTTTCTTTTGGGATACGACAATCACATTTCCGATCCACTAATGGTTCTTTACTGCATCCCTCACTCCCAAACATTGACGAATTCACACGGAAATTGCGTCGCTATGAAATACGAGTACTATGTGTTCTAAGACATTTCCTTCTAAATCGAGTAACGTTTCTATGGAAACGAGAGGATTTTCTTTTGGGATACAACAATCTCATTTCCGATCCACTAATTCTTCTTTACTGCATCCCTCACTCCCAAACATTGACGAATTCACACGGAAATTCCGTCGCTGTGAAATACGAGTACTATGTGTTCTAAGACATTTCCTTCTAAATCGAGTAACGTTTCTATGGAAACGACAGGATTTTCTTTTGGGATACGACAATCACATTTCCGATCCACTAATCGTTCTTTACTGCATCCCTCACTCCCAAGCATTGACGAATTCACACGGAAATTCCGTCGCCATGAAATACGAGTACTATGTGTTCTAAGACATTTCCTTCTAAATCGAGTAACGTTTCTATGGAAACGACAGGTTTTTCTTTTGGGATACGACAATTTCATTTCCGATGCACTAATCCTTCTTTACTGCATCCCTTACTCCCAAACATTGACGAATTCACTCGGAAATTCCGTCGCTGTGAAATACGTGTACTATGTGTTCTAAGACATTTCCTTCTAAATCGAGTAACGTTTCTATGGAAACGACAGGATTTTCTTTTGGGATAAGACAATCACATTTCCGATCCACTAATCCTTCTTTACTGCATCCCTCACTCCCAAACATTGACGAATTCACACGGAAATTCCGTCGCTGTGAAATACGAGTACAATGTGTTCTAAGACATTTCCTTCTAAATCGAGTAACGTTTCTATGGAAACGACAGGATTTTCTTTTGGGATACGACAATCTCATTTCCGATCCACTAATCCTTCTTTACTGCATCCCTCACTCCCGAACATTGACGAATTCACACGGAAATTCCGTCGCTGTGAAATACGAGTACTATGTGTTCTAAGACATTTCCTTCTAAATCGAGTAACGTTTCTATGGAAACGACAGGATTTTCTTTTGGGATACGACAATCTCATTTCCGATCCACTAATCCTTGTTTACTGCATCCCTCACTCCCAAACATTGACGAATTCACACGGAAATTGCGTCGCTATGATATACGAGTACTATGTGTTCTAAGACATTTCCTTCTAAATCGAGTAACGTTTCTATGGAAACGACAGGATTTTCTTTTGGGATACGACAATCACATTTCCGATCCACTAATCCTTCTTTACTGCATCCCTCACTCCCAAACATTGACGAATTCACACGGAAATTGCGTCGCTATGAAATACGAGTACTATGTGTTCTAAGACATTTTCTTCTAAATAGAGTAACGTTTCTATGACAACGACAGGATTTTCTTTTGGGATACGACAATCACATTTCCGATCCACTAATGGTTCTTTACTGCCTCCCTCACTCCCAAACATTGACGAATTCACACGGAAATTGGGTCACTATGAAATACGAGTACTATGTGTTCTAAGACATTTCCTTCTAAATCGAGTAACGTTTCTATGGAAACGACAGGATTTTATTTGGGATACGACAATCTCATTTCCGATCCACTAATCCTTCTTTACTGCATCCCTCACTCCCAAACATTGATGAATTCACACGGAAATTCCGTCGTTGTGAAATACGAGTACTATGTGTTCTAAGACATTTCCTTCTAAATCGAGTAACGTTTCTATGGAAACGACAGGATTTTCTTTTGGGATACGACAATCTCATTTCCGATCCACTAATCCTTCTTTACTGCATCCCTCACTCCCAAACATTGACGAATTCACACGGAAATTCCGTCGCTATGAAATACGAGTACTATGTGTTCTAAGACATTTCCTTCTAAATCGAGTAACGTTTCTATGGAAACGACAGGATTTTCTTTTGGTATACGACAATTACATTTCCGATCCACTAATCGTTCTTTACTGCATCCCTCACTCCCAAACATTGACGAATTCACACGGAAATTCCGTCGCTATGAAATACGAGTACTATGTGTTCTAAGACATTTCCTTCTAAATCGAGTAACGTTTCTATGGAAACGACAGGATTTTCTTTTGGGATACGACAATCACATTTCCGATCCACTAATCGTTCTTTACTGCATCCCTCACTCCCAAACATTGACGAATTCACACGGAAATTGCGTCGCTATGAAATACGAGTACTATGTGTTCTAAGACATTTCCTTCTAAATCGAGTAACGTTTCTATGGAAACGACAGGATTTTCTTTTGGGATACGACAATCACATTTCCGATCCACTAATCCTTCTTTACTGCATCCCTCACTCCCAAACATTGACGAATTCACACGGAAATTGCGTCGCTATGAAATACGAGTACTATGTGTTCTAAGACATTTCCTTCTAAATCGAGTAACCTTTCTATGGAAACGACAGGATTTTCTTTTGGGATACGACAGTCACATTTCCGATCCACTAATCCTTCTTTACTGCATCCCTCACTCCCAAACATTGACGAATTCACACGGAAATTGCGTCGCTATGAAATACGAGCACTATGTGTTCTAAGACATTTCCTTCTAAATCGAGTAACGTTTCTATGGAAACGACTGGATTTTCTTTTGGGATACGACAATCACATTTCCGATCCACTAATGTTTCTTTACTGCATCCCTCACTCCCAAACATTGACGAATTCACACGGAAATTGCGTCGCTATGAAATACGAGTACTATGTGTTCTAAGACATTTCCTTCTAAATCGAGTAACGTTCCTATGGAAACGACAGGATTTTCTTTTGGGATACGACAATCACATTTCCGATCCACTAATCCTTCTTTACTGCATCCCTCACTCCCAAACATTGACGAATTCACACGGAAATTGCGTCGCTATGAAATACGAGTACTATGTGTTCTAAGACATTTCCTTCTAAATCGAGTAACGTTTCTATGGAAAGGACAGGATTTTCTTTTGTGATACGACAATCACATTTCCGATCCACTAATGGTTCTTTACTGCATCCCTCACTCCCAAACATTGACGAATTCACACGGAAATTGCGTCGCTATGAACTACGTGTACTATGTGTTCTAAGACATTTCCTTCTAAATCGAGTAACGTTTCTATGGAAACGACTGGATTTTCTTTTGGGATACGACAATCTCATTTCCGATCCACTTATCCTTCTTTACTGCATCCCTCACACCCAAACATTGACGAATTCACACGGAAATTCCGTCGCTGTGAAATACGAGTACTATGTGTTCTAAGACATTTCCTTCTAAATCGAGTAACGTTTCTATGGAAACGACAGGATTTTCTTTTGGGATACGACAATCTCATTTCCGATCCACTAATCCTTCTTTACTGCATCCCTCACTCAAAAACATTGACGAATTCACACGGAAATTCCGTCGCTGTGAAATACGAGTACTATGTGTTCTAAGACATTTCCTTCTAAATCGAGTAACGTTTCTATGGAAACGACAGGATTTTCTTTTGGGATGCGACAATCTCATTTCCGATCCTCTAATCCTTCATTACTGCATCCCTGTCTCCCAAACATTGACGAATTCACACGGAAATTCCGTCGCTGTGAAATACGTGTACTATGTGTTCTAAGACATTTCCTTCTACATCTAGTATCGTTTCTATGGAAACGACAGGATTTTCTTTTGGGATACGACAGTCACATTTCCGATCCACTTATCCTTCTTTACTGCATCCCTTACTCCCAAACGTTGACGAATTCACACGGAAATTCCATCGCTATGAAATACGAGTACTATGTGTTCTAAGACATTTCCTTCTAAATCGAGTCACGTTTCTACGGAAACGACAGGATTTTCTTTTGGGATACGACAATCACATTTCCGATCCACTAATCCTTCTTTACTGCATCCCTCACTCCCAAACATTGACGAATTCACACGGAAATTCCGTCGCTATGAAATACGAGTACTATGTGTTCTAAGACATTTCCTTCTAAATCGAGTAACGTTTCTATGGAAACGACAGGATTTTCTTTTGGGATACGACAATCACATTTCCGATCCACTAATCCTTCTTTACTGCATCCCTCACTCCCAAACATTGACGAATTCACACGGAAATTGCGTCGCTATGAAATACGAGTACTATGTGTTCTAAGACATTTCCTTCTAAATCGAGTAACGTTTCTATGGAAACGACAGGATTTTCTTTTGGGATACGACAATCACATTTCCAATCCACTAATCCTTCTTTACTGCATCCCTCACTCCCAAACATTGTCGAATTCACACGGAAATTCCGTCGCTGTGAAATACGAGTACTATGTGTTCTAAGACATTTCCTTCTAAATCGAGTAACGTTTCTATGGAAACGACAGGATTTTCTATTGGGATACGACAATCACATTTCCGATCCACTAATCCTTCTTTACTGCATCCCTCACTCCCAAACATTGACGAATTCACACGGAAATTGCGTCGCCAAGAAATACGAGTACTATGTGTTCTAAGACATTTCCTTCTAAATCGAGTAACGTTTCTATGGAAACGACAGGATTTTCTTTTGGGATACGACAATCACATTTCCGATCCACTAATCCTTCTTTACTGCATCCCTCACTCCCAAACATTGACGAATTCACACGGAAATTGCGTCGCTATGAAATACGAGTACTATGTGTTCTAAGACATTTCCTTCTAAATCGAGTAACGTTTCTATGGAAACGACAGGATTTTCTTTTGGGATACGACAATCACATTTCCGATCCACTAATGGTTCTTTACTGCATCCCTCACTCCAAAACATTGACGAATTCACACGGAAATTGCGTCGCTATGAAATACGAGTACCATGTGTTCTAAGACATTTCCTTCTAAATCGAGTAACGTTTCTATGGAAACGACAGGATTTTCTTTTGGGATACGACAATCACATTTCCGATCCACTAATCCTTCTTTACTGCATCCCTCACTCCTAAACATTGACGAATTCACACGGAAATTGCGTCGCTATGAAATACGAGTACTATGTGTTCTAAGACATTTCCTTCTAAATCGAGTAACGTTTTTATGGAAACGACAGGATTTTCTTTTGGGATACGACAATCACATTTCCGATCCAGTAATGGTTCTTTACTGCATCCCTCACTCCCAAACACTGACGAATTCACACGGAAATTGCGTCGCTATGAAATACGAGTACTATGTGTTCTAAGACATTTCCTTCTAAATCGAGTAACGTTTCTATGGAAACGACAGGATTTTCTTTTGGGATACGACAATCTCATTTCCGATCCACTAATCCTTCTTTACTGCATCCCTCACTCCCAAACATTTGCGAATTCACACGGAAATTCCGTCGCTGTGAAATACGAGTACTATGTGTTCTAAGACATTTCCTTCTAAATCGAGTAACGTTTCTATGGAAACTACAGGATTTTCTTTTGGAATACGACAATCACATTTCCGATCCACTAATCGTTCTTTACTGCATCCCTCACTCCCAAACATTGACGAATTCACACGGAAATTGCGTCGCTATGAAATACGAGTACTATGTGTTCTAAGACATTTCCTTCTAAATCGAGTAACGTTTCTATGGAAACGACAGTATTTTCTTTTGGGATACGACAACCTCATTTCCGATCCACTAATCCTTCTTTACTGCATCCCTCACTCCCAAACATTGACGAATACACACGGAAATTCCGTCGCTGTGAAATACGTGTACTATGTGTTCTAAGACATTTCCTTCTAAATCGAGTAACGTTTCTATGGAAACTACAGGATTTTCTTTTGGGATACGACAAAATCATTTTCGATCCACTAATCCTTCTTTACTGCATCCCTCACTCCCAAACATTGACGAATTCACACGGAAATTCCGTCGCTGTGAAATACGTACACTATGTGTTCTAAGACATTTCCTTCTAAATCTAGTAACGTTTCTACGGAAACGACAGGATTTTCTTTTGGGATACGACAATCACATTTCCGATCCACTAATCCTTCTTTACTGCATCCCTCACTCCCAAACATTGACGAATTCACACGGAAATTCCGTCGCAATGAAATACGAGTACTATGTGTTCTAAGACATTTCCTTGTAAATCGAGTAACGTTTCTAAGGAAACGACAGGATTTTCTTTTGGGATACGACAATCACATTTCCGATCCACTAATCGTTCTTTGCTGCATCCCTCACTCCCAAACATTGACGAATTCACACGGAAATTCCGTCGCTGTGAAATACGTGTACTATGTGTTCTAAGACATTTCCTTCTACATCGAGTAACGTTTCTATGGAAACGACAGGATTTTGTTTTGGGATACGACAGTCACATTTCCGATCCACTAATCCTTCTTTACTGCATCCCTCACTCCCAAACGTTGACGAATTCACACGGTAATTCCATCGCTATGAATAACGAGTACTATGTGTTCTCAGACATTTCCTTCTAAATCGATTAACGTTTCTTCGGAAACGACAGGATTTTCCTTTGGGATACGACAATCACATTTCCGATCCACTAATCCTTCTTTACTGCATAACTCACTCCCAAACATTGACGAATTCACACGGAAATTCCGTCGCTATGAAATACGAGTACTATGTGTTCTAAGACATTTCCTTCTAAATCGAGTAACGTTTCTATGGAAACGACAGGGTTTTCTTTTGGGATACGACAATCACATTTCCGATCCACTAATCCTTCTTTACTGCATCCCTCACTCCCAAACATTGACGAATTCACACGGAAATTGCGTCGCTATGAAATACGAGTACTATGTGTTCTAAGACATTTCCTTCTAAATCGAGTAACGTTTATATGGAAACGACAGGATTTTCTTTTGGGATACGACAATCACATTTCCGATCCACTAATCCTTCTTTACTGCATCCCTCACTCCCAAACATTGACGAATTCACACGGAAATTCCGTCGCTATGAAATACGAGTACTATGTGTTCTAAGACATTTCCTTCTAAATCGAGTAACGTTTCTATGGAAACGACAGGATTTTCTTTTGGGATACGACAATCACATTTCCGATCCACTAATCGTTCTTTACTGCATCCCTCACTCCCAAACATTGACGAATTCACACGGAAATTGCGTCGCTATGAAATACGAGTACTATGTGTTCTAAGACATTTCCTTCTAAATCGAGTAACGTTTCTATGGAAACGACAGGATTTTCCTTTGGGATACGACAATCTCATTTTCGATCCACTAATCCTTCTTTACTGCATCCCTCACTCCCAAACATTGACGAATTCACACGCAAATTGCGTCGCTATGAAATACGAGTACTATGTGTTCTAAGACTTTTCCTTCTAAATCGAATAACGTTTCTATGGAAACGACAGGATTTTCTTTTGGGATACGACAATCACATTTCCGATCCACTAATCCTTCTTTACTGCATCCCTCACCCCCAAACATTGACGAATTCACACGGAAATTGCGTCGCTATGAAATAAGAGTACTATGTGTTCTAAGACATTTCCTTCTAAATCGAGTAACGTTTCTATGGAAACGACAGGATTTTCTTTTGGGATACGACAATCACATTTCCGTTCCACTAATCGTTCTTTACTGCATCCCTCACTCCCAAACATTGACGAATTCACACGGAAATTCCGTCGCTATGAAATACGAGTACTATGTGTTCTAAGACATTTCCTTCTAAATCGAGTAACGTTTCTATGGAAACGACAGGATTTTCTTTTGGGATACGACAATCTCATTTTCGATCCACTAATCCGTCTTTACTGCATCCCTCACTCCCAAACATTGACGAATTCACACGGAAATTCCGTCGCAGTGAAATACGAGTACTATGTGTTGTAAGACATTTCCTTCTAAATCGAGTAACGTTTCTATGGAAACGAGAGGATTTTCTTTTGGGATACGACAATCTCATTTCCGATCCAGTAATCCTTCTTTACTGCATCCCTCACTCCCAAACATTGACGAATTCACACGGAAATTCCGTCGCTGTGAAATACGAGTACTATGTGTTCTAAGACATTTCCTTCTAAATCGAGTAACGTTTCTATGGAAACGACAGGATTTTCTTTTGGGATACGACAATCTCATTTCTATCCACTAATCCTTCTTTACTGCATCCCTCACTCCCAAACATTGACGAATTCACACGGAAATTCCGTCGCTGTGAAATACGTGTACTATGTGTTCTAAGACATTTCCTTCTACATCGAGTAACGTTTCTATGGAAACGACAGGATTTTCTCTTTTGATACGACAGTCACATTTCCGATCCACTAATCCTTCTTTACTGCATCCCTCACTCCCAAACGTTGACGAATTCACACGGAAATTCCATCGCAATGAAATACGAGTACTATGTGTTCTAAGACATTTCCTTCTAAATCGAGTAACGTTTCTATGGAAACGACAGGATTATCTTTTGGGATACGACAATCACATTTCCGTTCCACTAATCGTTCTTTACTGCATCCCTTACTCCCAAACATTGACGAATTCACACGGAAATTCCGTCGCTATGAAATACGAGTACTATGTGTTCTAAGACATTTCCTTCTAAATCGAGTAACGTTTCTATGGAAACGACAGGATTTTCTTTTGGGATACGACAATCTCATTTTCGATCCACTAATCCTTCTTTACTGCATCCCTCACTCCCAAACATTGACGAATTCACACGGAAATTCCGTCGCTATGAAATACGAGTACTATGTGTTCTAAGACATTTCCTTCTAAATCGAGTAACGTTTCTATGGAAACGACAGGATTTTCTTTTGGGATACGACAATCACATTTCCGATCCACTAATCGTTCTTTACTGCATCCCTCACTCCCAAACATTGACGAATTCACACGGAAATTGCGTCGCTATGAAATACGAGTACTATGTGTTCTAAGACATTTCCTTCTAAATCGAGTAACGTTTCTATGGAAACGACAGGATTTTCCTTTGGGATACGACAATCTCATTTTCGATCCACTAATCCTTCTTTACTGCATCCCTCACTCCCAAACATTGACGAATTCACACGCAAATTGCGTCGCTATGAAATACGAGTACTATGTGTTCTAAGACTTTTCCTTCTAAATCGAATAACGTTTCTATGGAAACGACAGGATTTTCTTTTGGGATACGACAATCACATTTCCGATCCACTAATCCTTCTTTACTGCATCCCTCACCCCCAAACATTGACGAATTCACACGGAAATTGCGTCGCTATGAAATAAGAGTACTATGTGTTCTAAGACATTTCCTTCTAAATCGAGTAACGTTTCTATGGAAACGACAGGATTTTCTTTTGGGATACGACAATCACATTTCCGTTCCACTAATCGTTCTTTACTGCATCCCTCACTCCCAAACATTGACGAATTCACACGGAAATTCCGTCGCTATGAAATACGAGTACTATGTGTTCTAAGACATTTCCTTCTAAATCGAGTAACGTTTCTATGGAAACGACAGGATTTTCTTTTGGGATACGACAATCTCATTTTCGATCCACTAATCCGTCTTTACTGCATCCCTCACTCCCAAACATTGACGAATTCACACGGAAATTCCGTCGCAGTGAAATACGAGTACTATGTGTTGTAAGACATTTCCTTCTAAATCGAGTAACGTTTCTATGGAAACGAGAGGATTTTCTTTTGGGATACGACAATCTCATTTCCGATCCAGTAATCCTTCTTTACTGCATCCCTCACTCCCAAACATTGACGAATTCACACGGAAATTCCGTCGCTGTGAAATACGAGTACTATGTGTTCTAAGACATTTCCTTCTAAATCGAGTAACGTTTCTATGGAAACGACAGGATTTTCTTTTGGGATACGACAATCTCATTTCTATCCACTAATCCTTCTTTACTGCATCCCTCACTCCCAAACATTGACGAATTCACACGGAAATTCCGTCGCTGTGAAATACGTGTACTATGTGTTCTAAGACATTTCCTTCTACATCGAGTAACGTTTCTATGGAAACGACAGGATTTTCTCTTTTGATACGACAGTCACATTTCCGATCCACTAATCCTTCTTTACTGCATCCCTCACTCCCAAACGTTGACGAATTCACACGGAAATTCCATCGCAATGAAATACGAGTACTATGTGTTCTAAGACATTTCCTTCTAAATCGAGTAACGTTTCTATGGAAACGACAGGATTATCTTTTGGGATACGACAATCACATTTCCGTTCCACTAATCGTTCTTTACTGCATCCCTCACTCCCAAACATTGACGAATTCACACGGAAATTCCGTCGCTATGAAATACGAGTACTATGTGTTCTAAGACATTTCCTTCTAAATCGAGTAACGTTTCTATGGAAACGACAGGATTTTCTTTTGGGATACGACAATCTCATTTTCGATCCACTAATCCTTCTTTACTGCATCCCTCACTCCCAAACATTGACGAATTCACACAGAAATTCCGTCGCAGTGAAATACGAGTACTATGTGTTGTAAGACATTTCCTTCTAAATCGAGTAACGTTTCTATGGAAACGAGAGGATTTTCTTTTGGGATACGACAATCTCATTTCCGATCCAGTAATCCTTCTTTACTGCATCCCTCACTCCCAAACATTGACGAATTCACACGGAAATTCCGTCGCTATGAAATACGAGTACTATGTGTTCTAAGACATTTCCTTCTAAATCGAGTAACGTTTCTATGGAAACGACAGGATTTTCTTTTGGGATACGACAATCACATTTCCGATCCACTAATCCTTCTTTACTGCATCCCTCACTCCCAAACATTGACGAATTCACACGGAAATTCCGTCGCTGTGAAATACGAGTACTATGTGTTCTAAGACATTTCCTTCTAAATCGAGTAACGTTTCTATGGCAACGACAGGATTTTCTTTTGGGATACGACAATCTCATTTCCGATCCACTAATCGTTCTTTACTGCATCCCTCACTCCCAAACATTGACGAATTCATACGGAAATTCCGTCGCTATGAAATGCGAGTATTATGTGTTCTAAGACATTTCCTTCTAAATCGAGTAACGTTTCTATGGAGACGACAGGATTTTCTTTTGGGATACGACAATCTCATTTCCGATCCACTAATCCTTCTTTACTGCATCCCTCACTCCCAAACATTGACGAATTCACACGGAAATTGCGTCGCTATGAAATACGAGTACTATGTGTTCTAAGACATTTCCTTCTAAATCGAGTAACGTTTCTATGGAAACGACAGGATTTTCTTTTGGTATACGACAATCACATTTCCGATCCACTAATCCTTCTTTACTGCATCCCTCACTCCCAAACATTTACGAATTCACACGGAAATTCCGTCGCTGTGAAATACGAGTACTATGTGTACTAAGACATTTCCTTCTAAATCGAGTAACGTTTCTATGGAAACGACAGGATTTTCTTTTGGGATACGACAACCTCATTTCCGATCCACTAATCCTTCTTTACTGCATCCCTCACTCCCAAACATTGACGAATTCACACGGAAATTCCGTCGCTGTGAAATACGTGTACTATGTGTTCTAAGACATTTCCTTCTAAATCGAGTAACGTTTCTATGGAAACGACAGGATTTTCTTTTGGGATACGACAATCTCATTTTCGATCCACTAATCCTTCTTTACTGCATCCCTCACTCCCAAACATTGACGAATTCACACGGAAATTCCGTCGCTGTGAAATACGTACACTATGTGTTCTAAGACATTTCCTTCTAAATCTAGTAACGTTTCTACGGAAACGACAGGATTTTCTTATGGGATACGACAATCACATTTCCGATCCACTAATCCTTCTTTACTGCATCCCTCACTCCCAAACATTGACGAATTCACACGGAAATTCCGTCGCAATGAAATACGAGTACTATGTGTTTTAAGACATTTCCTTCTAAATCGAGTAACGTTTCTATGGAAACGACAGGATTTTCTCTTTTGATACGACAGTCACATTTCCGATCCACTAATCCTTCTTTACTGCATCCCTCACTCCCAAACGTTGACGAATTCACACGGAAATTCCATCGCAATGAAATACGAGTACTATGTGTTCTAAGACATTTCCTTCTAAATCGAGTAACGTTTCTATGGAAACGACAGGATTATCTTTTGGGATACGACAATCACATTTCCGTTCCACTAATCGTTCTTTACTGCATCCCTCACTCCCAAACATTGACGAATTCACACGGAAATTCCGTCGCTATGAAATACGAGTACTATGTGTTCTAAGACATTTCCTTCTAAATCGAGTAACGTTTCTATGGAAACGACAGGATTTTCTTTTGGGATACGACAATCTCATTTTCGATCCACTAATCCTTCTTTACTGCATCCCTCACTCCCAAACATTGACGAATTCACACGGAAATTCCGTCGCAGTGAAATACGAGTACTATGTGTTGTAAGACATTTCCTTCTAAATCGAGTAACGTTTCTATGGAAACGAGAGGATTTTCTTTTGGGATACGACAATCTCATTTCCGATCCAGTAATCCTACTTTACTGCATCCCTCACTCCCAAACATTGACGAATTCACACGGAAATTCCGTCGCTGTGAAATACGAGTACTATGTGTTCTAAGACATTTCCTTCTAAATCGAGTAACGTTTCTATGGATACGACAGGATTTTCTTTTGGGATACGACAATCTCATTTCTATCCACTAATCCTTCTTTACTGCATCCCTCACTCCCAAACATTGACGAATTCACACGGAAATTCCGTCGCTGTGAAATACGTGTACTATGTGTTCTAAGACATTTCCTTCTACATCGAGTAACGTTTCTATGGAAACGACAGGATTTTCTTTTGGGATACGACAGTCACATTTCCGATCCACTAATCCTTCTTTACTGCATCCCTCACTCCCAAACGTTGACGAATTCACACGGAAATTCCATCGCAATGAAATACGAGTACTATGTGTTCTAAGACATTTCCTTCTAAATCTAGTAACGTTTCTACGGAAACGACAGGATTTTCTTTTGGGATACGACAATCACATTTCCGATCCACTAATCCTTCTTTACTGCATCCCTCACTCCCAAACATTGACGAATTCACACGGAAATTGCGTCGCTATGAAATACGAGTACTATGTGTTCTAAGACATTTCCTTCTAAATCGAGTAACGTTTCTATGGAAACGACAGGATTTTCTTTTGGGATACGACAATCACATTTCCGATCCACTAATCCTTCTTTACTGCATCCCTCACTCCCAAACATTGACGAATTCACACGGAAATTCCGTCGCTGTGAAATACGAGTACTATGTGTTCTAAGACATTTCCTTCTAAATCGAGTAACGTTTCTATGGCAACGACAGGATTTTCTTTTGGGATACGACAATCTCATTTCCGATCCACTAATTGTTCTTTACTGCATCCCTCACTCCCAAACATTGACGAATTCATACGGAAATTCCGTCGCTATGAAATGCGAGTATTATGTGTTCTAAGACATTTCCTTCTAAATCGAGTAACGTTTCTATGGAGACGACAGGATTTTCTTTTGGGATACGACAATCTCATTTCCGATCCACTAATCCTTCTTTACTGCATCCCTCACTCCCAAACATTGACGAATTCACACGGAAATTGCGTCGCTATGAAATACGAGTACTATGTGTTCTAAGACATTTCCTTCTAAATCGAGTAACGTTTCTATGGAAACGACAGGATTTTCTTTTGGTATACGACAATCACATTTCCGATCCACTAATCCTTCTTTACTGCATCCCTCACTCCCAAACATTTACGAATTCACACGGAAATTCCGTCGCTGTGAAATACGAGTACTATGTGTACTAAGACATTTCCTTCTAAATCGAGTAACGTTTCTATGGAAACGACAGGATTTTCTTTTGGGATACGACAACCTCATTTCCGATCCACTAATCCTTCTTTACTGCATCCCTCACTCCCAAACATTGACGAATTCACACGGAAATTCCGTCGCTGTGAAATACGTGTACTATGTGTTCTAAGACATTTCCTTCTAAATCGAGTAACGTTTCTATGGAAACGACAGGATTTTCTTTTGGGATACGACAATCTCATTTTCGATCCACTAATCCTTCTTTACTGCATCCCTCACTCCCAAACATTGACGAATTCACACGGAAATTCCGTCGCTGTGAAATACGTACACTATGTGTTCTAAGACATTTCCTTCTAAATCTAGTAACGTTTCTACGGAAACGACAGGATTTTCTTTTGGGATACGACAATCACATTTCCGATCCACTAATCCTTCTTTACTGCATCCCTCACTCCCAAACATTGACGAATTCACACGGAAATTCCGTCGCAATGAAATACGAGTACTATGTGTTCTAAGACATTTCCTTCTAAATCGAGTAACGTTTCTATGGAAACGACAGGATTTTCTTTTGGGATACGACAATCACATTTCCGATCCACTAATCGTTCTTTGCTGCATCCCTCACTCCCAAACATTGACGAATTCACAAGGAAATTGCGTCGCTATGAAATACGAGTACTATGTGTTCTAAGACATTTCCTTCTAAATCGAGTAACGTTTCTATGGAAACGACAGGATTTTCTTTTGGGATACGACTATCTCATTTCCGATCCACTAATCCTTCTTTGCTGCATCCCTCACTCCCAAACATTGACGAATTCACACGGAAAATCCGTCGCTGTGAAATACGTGTACTATGTGTTCTAAGACATTTCCTTCTACATCGAGTAACGTTTCTATGGAAACGACAGGATTTTGTTTTGGGATACGACAGTCACATTTCCGATCCACTAATCCTTCTTTACTGCATCCCTCACTCCCAAACGTTGACGAATTCACACGGTAATTCCATCGCTATGAAATACGAGTACTATGTGTACCAAGACATTTCCTTCTAAATCGAGTAACGTTTCTATGGAAACGACAGGATTTTCTTTTGGGATACGACAACCTCATTTCCGATCCACTAATCCTTCTTTACTGCATCCCTCACTCCCAAACATTGACGAATTCACACGGAAATTCCGTCGCTGTGAAATACGTGTACTATGTGTTCTAAGACATTTCCTTCTAAATCGAGTAACGTTTCTATGGAAACGACAGGATTTTCTTTTGGGATACGACAATCTCATTTTCGATCCACTAATCCTTCTTTACTGCATCCCTCACTCCCAAACATTGACGAATTCACACGGAAATTCCGTCGCTGTGAAATACGTACACTATGTGTTCTAAGACATTTCCTTCTAAATCTAGTAACGTTTCTACGGAAACGACAGGATTTTCTTTTGGGATACGACAATCACATTTCCGATCCACTAATCCTTCTTTACTGCATCCCTCACTCCCAAACATTGACGAATTCACACGGAAATTCCGTCGCAATGAAATACGAGTACTATGTGTTCTAAGACATTTCCTTCTAAATCGAGTAACGTTTCTATGGAAACGACAGGATTTTCTTTTGGGATACGACAATCACATTTCCGATCCACTAATCGTTCTTTGCTGCATCCCTCACTCCCAAACATTGACGAATTCACAAGGAAATTGCGTCGCTATGAAATACGAGTACTATGTGTTCTAAGACATTTCCTTCTAAATCGAGTAACGTTTCTATGGAAACGACAGGATTTTCTTTTGGGATACGACTATCTCATTTCCGATCCACTAATCCTTCTTTGCTGCATCCCTCACTCCCAAACATTGACGAATTCACACGGAAAATCCGTCGCTGTGAAATACGTGTACTATGTGTTCTAAGACATTTCCTTCTACATCGAGTAACGTTTCTATGGAAACGACAGGATTTTGTTTTGGGATACGACAGTCACATTTCCGATCCACTAATCCTTCTTTACTGCATCCCTCACTCCCAAACGTTGACGAATTCACACGGTAATTCCATCGCTATGAAATACGAGTACTATGTGTTCTCAGACATTTCCTTCTAAATCGATTAACGTTTCTTCGGAAACGACAGGATTTTCCTTTGGGATACGACAATCACATTTCCGATCCACTAATCCTTCTTTACTGCATCCCTCACTCCCAAACATTGACGAATTCACACGGAAATTCCGTCGCTGTGAAATACGTACACTATGTGTTCTAAGACATTTCCTTCTAAATCTAGTAACGTTTCTACGGAAACGACAGGATTTTCTTTTGGGATACGACAATCACATTTCCGATCCACTAATCCTTCTTTACTGCATCCCTCACTCCCAAACATTGACGAATTCACACGGAAATTCCGTCGCAATGAAATACGAGTACTATGTGTTCTAAGACATTTCCTTCTAAATCGAGTAACGTTTCTATGGAAACGACAGGATTTTCTTTTGGGATACGACAATCACATTTCCGATCCACTAATCGTTCTTTGCTGCATCCCTCACTCCCAAACATTGACGAATTCACAAGGAAATTGCGTCGCTATGAAATACGAGTACTATGTGTTCTAAGACATTTCCTTCTAAATCGAGTAACGTTTCTATGGAAACGACAGGATTTTCTTTTGGGATACGACTATCTCATTTCCGATCCACTAATCCTTCTTTGCTGCATCCCTCACTCCCAAACATTGACGAATTCACACGGAAAATCCGTCGCTGTGAAATACGTGTACTATGTGTTCTAAGACATTTCCTTCTACATCGAGTAACGTTTCTATGGAAACGACAGGATTTTGTTTTGGGATACGACAGTCACATTTCCGATCCACTAATCCTTCTTTACTGCATCCCTCACTCCCAAACGTTGACGAATTCACACGGTAATTCCATCGCTATGAAATACGAGTACTATGTGTACCAAGACATTTCCTTCTAAATCGAGTAACGTTTCTATGGAAACGACAGGATTTTCTTTTGGGATACGACAACCTCATTTCCGATCCACTAATCCTTCTTTACTGCATCCCTCACTCCCAAACATTGACGAATTCACACGGAAATTCCGTCGCTGTGAAATACGTGTACTATGTGTTCTAAGACATTTCCTTCTAAATCGAGTAACGTTTCTATGGAAACGACAGGATTTTCTTTTGGGATACGACAATCTCATTTTCGATCCACTAATCCTTCTTTACTGCATCCCTCACTCCCAAACATTGACGAATTCACACGGAAATTCCGTCGCTGTGAAATACGTACACTATGTGTTCTAAGACATTTCCTTCTAAATCTAGTAACGTTTCTACGGAAACGACAGGATTTTCTTTTGGGATACGACAATCACATTTCCGATCCACTAATCCTTCTTTACTGCATCCCTCACTCCCAAACATTGACGAATTCACACGGAAATTCCGTCGCAATGAAATACGAGTACTATGTGTTCTAAGACATTTCCTTCTAAATCGAGTAACGTTTCTATGGAAACGACAGGATTTTCTTTTGGGATACGACAATCACATTTCCGATCCACTAATCGTTCTTTGCTGCATCCCTCACTCCCAAACATTGACGAATTCACAAGGAAATTGCGTCGCTATGAAATACGAGTACTATGTGTTCTAAGACATTTCCTTCTAAATCGAGTAACGTTTCTATGGAAACGACAGGATTTTCTTTTGGGATACGACTATCTCATTTCCGATCCACTAATCCTTCTTTGCTGCATCCCTCACTCCCAAACATTGACGAATTCACACGGAAAATCCGTCGCTGTGAAATACGTGTACTATGTGTTCTAAGACATTTCCTTCTACATCGAGTAACGTTTCTATGGAAACGACAGGATTTTGTTTTGGGATACGACAGTCACATTTCCGATCCACTAATCCTTCTTTACTGCATCCCTCACTCCCAAACGTTGACGAATTCACACGGTAATTCCATCGCTATGAAATACGAGTACTATGTGTTCTCAGACATTTCCTTCTAAATCGATTAACGTTTCTTCGGAAACGACAGGATTTTCCTTTGGGATACGACAATCACATTTCCGATCCACTAATCCTTCTTTACTGCATCCCTCACTCCCAAACATTGACGAATTCACACGGAAATTCCGTCGCTATGAAATACGAGTACTATGTGTTCTAAGACATTTCCTTCTAAATCGAGTAACGTTTCTATGGAAACGACAGGATTTTCTTTTGGGATACGACAATCTCATTTTCGATCCACTAATCCTTCTTTACTGCATCCCTCACTCCCAAACATTGACGAATTCACACGGAAATTCCGTCGCAGTGAAATACGAGTACTATGTGTTGTAAGACATTTCCTTCTAAATCGAGTAACGTTTCTATGGAAACGAGAGGATTTTCTTTTGGGATACGACAGTCACATTTCCGATCCACTAATCCTTCTTTACTGCATCCCTCACTCCCAAACATTGACGAATTCACACGGAAATTCCGTCGCTGTGAAATACGAGTACTATGTGTTCTAAGACATTTCCTTCTAAATCGAGTAACGTTTCTATGGATACGACAGGATTTTCTTTTGGGATACGACAATCTCATTTCTATCCACTAATCCTTCTTTACTGCATCCCTCACTCCCAAACATTGACGAATTCACACGGAAATTCCGTCGCTGTGAAATACGTGTACTATGTGTTCTAAGACATTTCCTTCTACATCGAGTAACGTTTCTATGGAAACGACAGGATTTTCTTTTGGGATACGACAGTCACATTTCCGATCCACTAATCCTTCTTTACTGCATCCCTCACTCCCAAACGTTGACGAATTCACACGGAAATTCCATCGCAATGAAATACGAGTACTATGTGTTCTAAGACATTTCCTTCTAAATCTAGTAACGTTTCTACGGAAACGACAGGATTTTCTTTTGGGATACGACAATCACATTTCCGATCCACTAATCCTTCTTTACTGCATCCCTCACTCCCAAACATTGACGAATTCACACGGAAATTCCGTCGCTATGAAATACGAGTACTATGTGTTCTAAGACATTTCCTTCTAAATCGAGTAACGTTTCTATGGAAACGACAGGATTTTCTTTTGGGATACGACAATCACATTTCCGATCCACTAATCCTTCTTTACTGCATCCCTCACTCCCAAACATTGACGAATTCACACGGAAATTCCGTCGCTGTGAAATACGAGTACTATGTGTTCTAAGACATTTCCTTCTAAATCGAGTAACGTTTCTATGGCAACGACAGGATTTTCTTTTGGGATACGACAATCTCATTTCCGATCCACTAATTGTTCTTTACTGCATCCCTCACTCCCAAACATTGACGAATTCATACGGAAATTCCGTCGCTATGAAATGCGAGTATTATGTGTTCTAAGACATTTCCTTCTAAATCGAGTAACGTTTCTATGGAGACGACAGGATTTTCTTTTGGGATACGACAATCTCATTTCCGATCCACTAATCCTTCTTTACTGCATCCCTCACTCCCAAACATTGACGAATTCACACGGAAATTGCGTCGCTATGAAATACGAGTACTATGTGTTCTAAGACATTTCCTTCTAAATCGAGTAACGTTTCTATGGAAACGACAGGATTTTCTTTTGGTATACGACAATCACATTTCCGATCCACTAATCCTTCTTTACTGCATCCCTCACTCCCAAACATTTACGAATTCACACGGAAATTCCGTCGCTGTGAAATACGAGTACTATGTGTACTAAGACATTTCCTTCTAAATCGAGTAACGTTTCTATGGAAACGACAGGATTTTCTTTTGGGATACGACAACCTCATTTCCGATCCACTAATCCTTCTTTACTGCATCCCTCACTCCCAAACATTGACGAATTCACACGGAAATTCCGTCGCTGTGAAATACGTGTACTATGTGTTCTAAGACATTTCCTTCTAAATCGAGTAACGTTTCTATGGAAACGACAGGATTTTCTTTTGGGATACGACAATCTCATTTTCGATCCACTAATCCTTCTTTACTGCATCCCTCACTCCCAAACATTGACGAATTCACACGGAAATTCCGTCGCTGTGAAATACGTACACTATGTGTTCTAAGACATTTCCTTCTAAATCTAGTAACGTTTCTACGGAAACGACAGGATTTTCTTTTGGGATACGACAATCACATTTCCGATCCACTAATCCTTCTTTACTGCATCCCTCACTCCCAAACATTGACGAATTCACACGGAAATTCCGTCGCAATGAAATACGAGTACTATGTGTTCTAAGACATTTCCTTCTAAATCGAGTAACGTTTCTATGGAAACGACAGGATTTTCTTTTGGGATACGACAATCACATTTCCGATCCACTAATCGTTCTTTGCTGCATCCCTCACTCCCAAACATTGACGAATTCACAAGGAAATTGCGTCGCTATGAAATACGAGTACTATGTGTTCTAAGACATTTCCTTCTAAATCGAGTAACGTTTCTATGGAAACGACAGGATTTTCTTTTGGGATACGACTATCTCATTTCCGATCCACTAATCCTTCTTTGCTGCATCCCTCACTCCCAAACATTGACGAATTCACACGGAAAATCCGTCGCTGTGAAATACGTGTACTATGTGTTCTAAGACATTTCCTTCTACATCGAGTAACGTTTCTATGGAAACGACAGGATTTTGTTTTGGGATACGACAGTCACATTTCCGATCCACTAATCCTTCTTTACTGCATCCCTCACTCCCAAACGTTGACGAATTCACACGGTAATTCCATCGCTATGAAATACGAGTACTATGTGTACCAAGACATTTCCTTCTAAATCGAGTAACGTTTCTATGGAAACGACAGGATTTTCTTTTGGGATACGACAACCTCATTTCCGATCCACTAATCCTTCTTTACTGCATCCCTCACTCCCAAACATTGACGAATTCACACGGAAATTCCGTCGCTGTGAAATACGTGTACTATGTGTTCTAAGACATTTCCTTCTAAATCGAGTAACGTTTCTATGGAAACGACAGGATTTTCTTTTGGGATACGACAATCTCATTTTCGATCCACTAATCCTTCTTTACTGCATCCCTCACTCCCAAACATTGACGAATTCACACGGAAATTCCGTCGCTGTGAAATACGTACACTATGTGTTCTAAGACATTTCCTTCTAAATCTAGTAACGTTTCTACGGAAACGACAGGATTTTCTTTTGGGATACGACAATCACATTTCCGATCCACTAATCCTTCTTTACTGCATCCCTCACTCCCAAACATTGACGAATTCACACGGAAATTCCGTCGCAATGAAATACGAGTACTATGTGTTCTAAGACATTTCCTTCTAAATCGAGTAACGTTTCTATGGAAACGACAGGATTTTCTTTTGGGATACGACAATCACATTTCCGATCCACTAATCGTTCTTTGCTGCATCCCTCACTCCCAAACATTGACGAATTCACAAGGAAATTGCGTCGCTATGAAATACGAGTACTATGTGTTCTAAGACATTTCCTTCTAAATCGAGTAACGTTTCTATGGAAACGACAGGATTTTCTTTTGGGATACGACTATCTCATTTCCGATCCACTAATCCTTCTTTGCTGCATCCCTCACTCCCAAACATTGACGAATTCACACGGAAAATCCGTCGCTGTGAAATACGTGTACTATGTGTTCTAAGACATTTCCTTCTACATCGAGTAACGTTTCTATGGAAACGACAGGATTTTGTTTTGGGATACGACAGTCACATTTCCGATCCACTAATCCTTCTTTACTGCATCCCTCACTCCCAAACGTTGACGAATTCACACGGTAATTCCATCGCTATGAAATACGAGTACTATGTGTTCTCAGACATTTCCTTCTAAATCGATTAACGTTTCTTCGGAAACGACAGGATTTTCCTTTGGGATACGACAATCACATTTCCGATCCACTAATCCTTCTTTACTGCATCCCTCACTCCCAAACATTGACGAATTCACACGGAAATTCCGTCGCTATGAAATACGAGTACTATGTGTTGTAAGACATTTCCTTCTAAATCGAGTAACGTTTCTATGGAAACGACAGGGTTTTCTTTTGGGATACGACAATCACATTTCCGATCCACTAATCCTTCTTTACTGCATCCCTCACTCCCAAACATTGACGAATTCACACGGAAATTGCGTCGCTATGAAATACGAGTACTATGTGTTCTAAGACATTTCCTTCTAAATCGAGTAACGTTTATATGGAAACGACAGGATTTTCTTTTGGGATACGACAATCACATTTCCGATCCACTAATCCTTCTTTACTGCATCCCTCACTCCCAAACATTGACGAATTCACACGGAAATTCCGTCGCTATGAAATACGAGTACTATGTGTTCTAAGACATTTCCTTCTAAATCGAGTAACGTTTCTATGGAAACGACAGGATTTTCTTTTGGGATACGACAATCACATTTCCGATCCACTAATCGTTCTTTACTGCATCCCTCACTCCCAAACATTGACGAATTCACACGGAAATTGCGTCGCTATGAAATACGAGTACTATGTGTTCTAAGACATTTCCTTCTAAATCGAGTAACGTTTCTATGGAAACGACAGGATTTTCCTTTGGGATACGACAATCTCATTTTCGATCCACTAATCCTTCTTTACTGCATCCCTCACTCCCAAACATTGACGAATTCACACTCAAATTGCGTCGCTATGAAATACGAGTACTATGTGTTCTAAGACTTTTCCTTCTAAATCGAATAACGTTTCTATGGAAACGACAGGATTTTCTTTTGGGATACGACAATCACATTTCCGATCCACTAATCCTTCTTTACTGCATCCCTCACCCCCAAACATTGACGAATTCACACGGAAATTGCGTCGCTATGAAATAAGAGTACTATGTGTTCTAAGACATTTCCTTCTAAATCGAGTAACGTTTCTATGGAAACGACAGGATTTTCTTTTGGGATACGACAATCACATTTCCGATCCACTAATCGTTCTTTACTGCATCCCTCACTCCCAAACATTGACGAATTCACACGGAAATTCCGTCGCTATGAAATACGAGTACTATGTGTTCTAAGACATTTCCTTCTAAATCGAGTAACGTTTCTATGGAAACAACAGGATTTTCTTTTGGGATACGACAATCTCATTTTCGATCCACTAATCCTTCTTTACTGCATCCCTCACTCCCAAACATTGACGAATTCACACGGAAATTCCGTCGCAGTGAAATACGAGTACTATGTGTTGTAAGACATTTCCTTCTAAATCGAGTAACGTTTCTATGGAAACGAGAGGATTTTCTTTTGGGATACGACAATCTCATTTCCGATCCAGTAATCCTTCTTTACTGCATCCCTCACTCCCAAACATTGACGAATTCACACGGAAATTCCGTCGCTGTGAAATACGAGTACTATGTGTTCTAAGACATTTCCTTCTAAATCGAGTAACGTTTCTATGGAAACGACAGGATTTTCTTTTGGGATACGACAATCTCATTTCTATCCACTAATCCTTCTTTACTGCATCCCTCACTCCCAAACATTGACGAATTCACACGGAAATTCCGTCGCTGTGAAATACGTGTACTATGTGTTCTAAGACATTTCCTTCTACATCGAGTAACGTTTCTATGGAAACGACAGGATTTTCTTTTGGGATACGACAGTCACATTTCCGATCCACTAATCCTTCTTTACTGCATCCCTCACTCCCAAACGTTGACGAATTCACACGGAAATTCCATCGCAATGAAACACGAGTACTATGTGTTCTAAGACATTTCCTTCTAAATCGAGTAACGTTTCTATGGAAACGACAGGATTTTCTTTTGGGATACGACAATCACATTTCCGTTCCACTAATCGTTCTTTACTGCATCCCTCACTCCCAAACATTGACGAATTCACACGGAAATTCCTTCGCTATGAAATACGAGTACTATGTGTTCTAAGACATTTCCTTCTAAATCGAGTAACGTTTCTATGGAAACGACAGGATTTTCTTTTGGGATACGACAATCTCATTTTCGATCCACTAATCCTTCTTTACTGCATCCCTCACTCCCAAACATTGACGAATTCACACGGAAATTCCGTCGCAGTGAAATACGAGTTCTATGTGTTGTAAGACATTTCCTTCTAAATCGAGTAACGTTTCTATGGAAACGAGAGGATTTTCTTTTGGGATACGACAATCTCATTTCCGATCCAGTAATCCTTCTTTACTGCATCCCTCACTCCCAAACATTGACGAATTCACACGGAAATTCCGTCGCTGTGAAATACGAGTACTATGTGTTCTAAGACATTTCCTTCTAAATCGAGTAACGTTTCTATGGAAACGACAGGATTTTCTTTTGGGATACGACAATCTCATTTCTATCCACTAATCCTTCTTTACTGCATCCCTCACTCCCAAACATTGACGAATTCACACGGAAATTCCGTCGCTGTGAAATACGTGTACTATGTGTTCTAAGACATTTCCTTCTACATCGAGTAACGTTTCTATGGAAACGACAGGATTTTCTTTTGGGATACGACAGTCACATTTCCGATCCACTAATCCTTCTTTACTGCATCCCTCACTCCCAAACGTTGACGAATTCACACGGAAATTCCATCGCAATGAAATACGAGTACTATGTGTTCTAAGACATTTCCTTCTAAATCTAGTAACGTTTCTACGGAAACGACAGGATTTTCTTTTGGGATACGACAATCACATTTCCGATCCACTAATCCTTCTTTACTGCATCCCTCACTCCCAAACATTGACGAATTCTCACGGAAATTCCGTCGCTATGAAATACGAGTACTATGTGTTCTAAGACATTTCCTTCTAAATCGAGTAACGTTTCTATGGAAACGACAGGATTTTCTTTTGGGATACGACAATCACATTTCCGATCCACTAATCCTTCTTTACTGCATCCCTCACTCCCAAACATTGACGAATTCACACAGAAATTCCGTCGCTGTGAAATACGAGTACTATGTGTTCTAAGACATTTCCTTCTACATCGAGTAACGTTTCTATGGCAACGACAGGATTTTCTTTTGGGATACGACAATCTCATTTCCGATCCACTAATCGTTCTTTACTGCATCCCTCACTCCCAAACATTGACGAATTCACACGGAAATTCCGTCGCTATGAAATGCGAGTATTATGTGTTCTAAGACATTTCCTTCTAAATCGAGTAACGTTTCTATGGAGACGACAGGATTTTCTTTTGGGATACGACAATCTCATTTCCGATCCACTAATCCTTCTTTACTGCATCCCTCACTCCCAAACATTGACTAATTCACACGGAAATTGCGTCGCTATGAAATACGAGTACTATGTGTTCTAAGACATTTCCTTCTAAATCGAGTAACGTTTCTATGGAAACGACAGGATTTTCTTTTGGTATACGACAATCACATTTCCGATCCACTAATCCTTCTTTACTGCATCCCTCACTCCCAAACATTTACGAATTCACACGGAAATTCCGTCGCTGTGAAATACGAGTACTATGTGTACTAAGACATTTCCTTCTAAATCGAGTAACGTTTCTATGGAAACGACAGGATTTTCTTTTGGGATACGACAATCTCATTTCCGATCCACTAATCGTTCTTTACTGCATCCCTCACTCCCAAACATTGACGAATTCACACGGAAATTCCGTCGCTATGAAATACGAGTACTATGTGTTCTAAGACATTTCCTTCTAAATCGAGTAACGTTTCTATGGAAACGACAGGATTTTCTTTTGGGATACGACAATCTCATTTCCGATCCACTAATCCTTCTTTACTGCATCCCTCACTCCCAAACATTGACGAATTCACACGGAAATTCCGTCGCTGTGAAATACGAGTACTATGTGTTCTAAGACATTTCCTTCTAAATCGAGTAACGTTTCTATGGAAACGACAGGATTTTCTTTTGGGATACGACAATCTCATTTCTATCCACTAATCCTTCTTTACTGCATCCCTCACTCCCAAACATTGACGAATTCACACGGAAATTCCGTCGCTGTGAAATACGTGTACTATGTGTTCTAAGACATTTCCTTCTACATCGAGTAACGTTTCTATGGAAACGACAGGATTTTCTTTTGGGATACGACAGTCACATTTCCGATCCACTAATCCTTCTTTACTGCATCCCTCACTCCCAAACGTTGACGAATTCACACGGAAATTCCATCGCAATGAAATACGAGTACTATGTGTTCTAAGACATTTCCTTCTAAATCGAGTAACGTTTCTACGGAAACGACAGGATTTTCTTTTGGGATACGACAATCACATTTCCGATCCACTAATCCTTCTTTACTGCATCCCTCACTCCCAAACATTGACGAATTCACACGGAAATTCCGTCGCTGTGAAATACGAGTACTATGTGTTCTAAGACATTTCCTTCTAAATCGAGTAACGTTTCTATGGAAACGACAGGATTTTCTTTTATGATACGACAATCACATTTCCGATCCACTAATTGTTCTTTACTGTATCCCTCACTCCCAAACATTGACGAATTCACACGGAAATTGCGTCGCTATGAAATACGAGTACTATGTGTTCTAAGACACTTCCTTCTAAATCGAGTAACGTTTCTATGGAGACGACAGGATTTTCTTTTGGGATACGACAATCTCATTTCCGATCCACTAATCCTTCTTTACTGCATCCCTCACTCCCAAACATTGACGAATTCACACGGAAATTGCGTCGCTATGAAATACGAGTACTATGTGTTCTAAGACATTTCCTTCTAAATCGAGTAACGTTTCTATGGAAACGACAGGATTTTCTTTTGGGATACGACAATCACATTTCCGATTCACTAATCCTTCTTTACTGCATCCCTCACTCCCAAACATTGACGAATTCACACGGAAATTGCGTCGCTATGAAATACGAGTACTATGTGTTCTAAGACATTTCCTTCTAAATCGAGTAACGTTTCTATGGAAACGACAGGATTTTCTTTTGGGATACGACAATCTCATTTCCGATCCACTAATGTTTCTTTACTGCATCCCTCACTCCCAAACATTGACGAATTCACACGGAAATTGCGTCGCTATGAAATACGAGTACTATGTGTTCTAAGACATTTCCTTCTAAATCGAGTAACGTTTCTATGGAAACGACAGGATTTTCTTTTGGGATACGACAATCACATTTACGATCCACTAATCCTTCTTTACTGCATCCCTCACTCCCAAACATTGACGAATTCACACGGAAATTCCGTTGCTGTGAAATACGAGTACTATGTGTTCTAAGACATTTCCTTCTAAATCGAGTAACGTTTCTATGGAAACGACAGGATTTTCTTTTGGGATACGACAATCTCACTTCCGATCCACTAATCCTTCTTTACTGCATCCCTCAATCCCAAACATTGACGAATTCACACGGAAATTCCATCGCTGTGAATTACGAGTACTATGTGTTCTAAGACATTTCCTTCTAAATCGAGTAACGTTTCTATGGAAACGACAGGATTTTCTTTTGGGATACGACAATCTCATTTCCGATCCACTAATCGTTCTTTTCTGCATCCCTCACTCCCAAACATTGACGAATTCACACGGAAATTGCGTCGCTATGAAATACGAGTACCATGTGTTCTAAGACATTTCCTTCTAAATCGAGTAACGTTTCTATGGAAACGACAGGATTTTCTTTTGGGATACGACAATCTCATTTCCGATCCACTAATCCTTCTTTACTGCATCAGTCACTCCCAAACATTGACGAATTCACACGGATATTGCGCCGCTATGAAATACGAGTACTATGTGTTCTAAGACAATTCCTTCTAAATCGAGAAACGTTTCTATGGAAACGACAGGATTTTCTTTTGGGATACGACAATCACATTTCCGATCCACTAATCGTACTTTACTGCATCCCTCACTCCCAAACATTGACGAATTCACACGGAAATTGCGTCGCTATGAAATACGAGTACTATGAGTTCTAAGACATTTCCTTCTAAATCGAGTAACGTTTCTATGGAAACGACAGGTTTTTCTTTTGGGATACGACAATCTCATTTCCGATCCACTAATGGTTCTTTACTGCATCCCTCACTCCCAAACATTGACGAATTCACACGGAAATTGCGTCGCTATGAAATACGAGTACTATGTGTTCTAAGGCATTTCCTTCTAAATCGAGTAACGTTTCTATGGAAACGACAGGATTTTCTTTTGGGATACGACAATCACATTTCCGATCCACTAATCGTCCTTTACTGCATCCCTCACTCCCAAACATTGACGAATTCACACGGAAATTCCGTCGCTGTGAAATACGAGTACTATGTGATCTAAGACATTTCCTTCTGAATCGAGTAACGTTTCTATGGAAACGACAGGATTTTCTTTTGGGATACGACAATCACATTTCCAATCCACTAATCCTTCTTTACTGCATCCCTCACTCCCAAACATTGACGAATTCACACGGAAATTCCGTCGCTGTGAAATACGAGTACTATGTGTTCTAAGACATTTCCTTCTAAATCGAGTAACGTTTCTATGGAAACGAAAGGATTTTCCTTTGGGATACGACAATCTCATTTCCGATCCACTAATCCTTCTTTACTGCATCCCTCACTCCCAAACATTGACGAAATCACACGGAAATTCCGTCGCTGTGAAATACGAGTACTATGTGTTCTAAGACATTTCCTTCTAAATCGAGTAACGTTTCTACGGAAACGACAGGATTTTCTTTTGGGATACGACAATCACATTTCCGATCCACTAATCGTTCTGTACTGCATCCCTCACTCCCAAACATTGACGAATTCACACGGAAATTGCGTCGCTATGAAATACGAGTACTATGTGTTCTAAGACATTTCCTCCTAAATCGAGTAACGTTTCTATGGAAACGACAGGATTTTCTTTTGGGATACGACAATCTCATTTCCAATCCACTAATCCTTCTTTACTGCATCCCTCACTCCCAAACATTGACGAATTCACACGGAAATTGCGTCGCTATGAAATACGAGTACTATGTGTTCTAAGACATTTCCTTCTAAATCGAGTAACGTTTCTATGGAAACGACAGGAATTTCTTTTGGGATACGACAATCACATTTCCGATCCACTAATGGTTCTTTACTGCAACCCTCACTCCCAAACATTGACGAATTCACACGGAAATTGTGTCGCTATGAAATACGAGTACTATCTGTTCTAAGACATTTCCTTCTAAATCGAGTAACGTTTCTATGGAAACGACAGGATTTTCTTTTGGGATACGACAATCCCATTTCCGATCCACTAATCCTTCTTTACTGCATCCCTCACTCCCAAACATTGACGAATTCACACGGAAATTCCGTCGCTGTGAAATACGAGTACTATGTGTTCTAAGACATTTCCTTCTAAATCGAGTAACGTTTTCATGGAAACGACATGATTTTCTTTTGGGATACGACAATCTCATTTCCGATCCACTAATCGTTCTTTACTGCATTCCTCACTCCCAAACATTGACGAATTCACACGGAAATTCCGTCGCTATGAAATACGAGTACTATGTGTTCTAAGACATTTCCTTCTAAATCGAGTAACGTTTCTATGGAAACGACAGGATTTTCTTTTGGGATACGACAATCTCATTTCCGATCCTCTAATCCTTCTTTACTGCATCCCTCACTCCCAAACATTGACGAATTCACACGGATATTGCGTCGTTATGAAATACGAGTACTATGTGTTCTAAGACATTTTGTTCTAAATCGAGTAAGGTTTCTATGGAAACAACAGGATTTTCTTTTGGGATACGACAATCACATTTCCCATCCACTAATCGTTTTTTACTGCATCCCTCACTCCCAAACATTCACGCATTCACACGGAAATTGCGTCGCTATGACGTACGAGTACTATGTGTTCTAAGACATTTCCTTCTAAATCGAGTAACGTCTCTATGGAAACGACAGGATTTTCTTTTGGGATACGACAATCTCATTTCCGTTCCACTAATGGTTCTTTACTGCATCCCACACTCCCAAACATTGACGAATTCACACGGAAATTGCGTCGCTATGAAATACGAGTACTATGTGTTCTGAGACATTCCCTTCTAAATCGAGTAACGTTTCTATGGAAACGACAGGATTTTCTTTTGGGACACGACAATCACATTTCCGATCCACTAATCGTTCTTTACTGCATCCCTCACTCCCAAACATTGACGAATTCACACGGAAATTGCGTCGCTATGAAATACGAGTACTATGTGTTCTAAGACATTTCCTTCTAAATCGAGTAACGTTTCTATGGAAACGACAGGATTTTCTTTTGGGATACGACAATCACATTTCCGATCCACTAATCGTTCTTTACTGCATCCCTCACTCCCAAACATTGACGAATTCACACGGAAATTCCGTTGCTGTGAAATACGAGTACTATGTGTTCTAAGACATTTCCTTCTAAATCGAGTAACGTTTCTATGGAAACGACAGGATTTTCTTTTGGGATACGACAATCTCATTTCCGATCCACTAATCGTTCTTTACTGCATCCCTCACTCCCAAACATTGACGAATTCACACGGAAATTCCATCGCTGTGATTTACGAGTACTATGTGTTCTAAGACATTTCCTTCTAAATCGAGTAACGTTTCTATGGGAACGACAGGATTATCTTTTGGGATACGACAGTCACATTTCCGATCCACTAATCGTTCTTTACTGCATCCCTCACTCCCAAACATTGACGAATTCATACGGAAATTGCGTCGCTATGAAATACGAGTACTATGTGTTCCAAGACATTTCCTTCTAAATCGAGTAACGTTTCTATGGAAACGACTGGATTTTCTTTTGGGATACGACAATCACATTTCCAATCCACTAATCGTTCTTTACTGCATCCCCCACTCCCAAACATTGACGAATTCACACGGAAATTGCGTCGCTATGAAATACGAGTACTATGTGTTCTAAGACATTTCCTTCTAAATCGAGTAACGTTTCTATGGAAACGACAGGATTTTCTTTTGGGATACGACAATCACATTTCCGATCCACTAATCGTTCTTTACTGCATCCCTCACTCCCAAACATTGACGAATTCACACGGAAATTGCGTCGCTATGAATTACGAGTACTATGTGTTCTAAGACATTTCGTTCTAAATCGAGTAACGTTTCTATGGAAACGAGAGGATTTTTTTTTGGGATACGACAATCACATTTCCGATCCACTAATCGTTCTTTACTGCATCCCTCACTCCCAAACATTGACGAATTCACACTGAATTTGCGTCGCTATGAAATACGAGTACTATGTGTTCTAAGACATTTCCTTCTAAATCGAGTAACGTTTCTATGGAAACGACAGGATTTTTTTTTGGGATACGACAATCTCATTTCCGATCCACTAATCGTTCTTTACTGCATCCCTCACTCCCAAACATTGACGAATTCACACGGAAATTCCGTCGCTATGAAATACGAGTACTATGTGTTCTAAGACATTTCCTTCTAAATCAAGTAACGTTTCTATGGAAACGACAGGATTTTCTTTTGGGATACGACAATCTCATTTCCGATCCACTAATCCTTCTTTACTGCATCCCTCACTCCCAAACATTGACGAATTCACACGGAAATTGCGTCGCTATGAAATACGAGTACTATGTGTTCTAAGACATTTCCTTCTAAATCGAGTAACGTTTCTATGGAAACGACAGGATTTTCTTTTGGGATACGACAATCACATTTCCGATCCACTAATCGTTCTTTACTGCATCCCTCACTCCCAAACATTGACGAACTCACACGGAAATTGCGTCGCTATGAAATACGAGTACTATGTTTTCTAAGACATTTCCTTCTAAATCGAGTAACGTTTCTATGGAAACGACAGGATTTTCTTTTGGGATACGACAATCACATTTCCGATCCACTAATGGTTCTGTACTGCATCCCTCACTCCCAAACATTGACGAATTCACACGGAAATTGCGTCGCTATGAAATACGAGTACTATGTGTTCTAAGACATTTCCTTCTAAATCGAGTAACGTTTCTATGGAAACGAAAGGATTTTCTTTTGGGATACGACAATCACATTTCCGATCCACTAATCGTTCTTTACTGCATCCCTCACTCCCAAACATTGACGAATTCACACGGAAATTGCGTCGCTATGGAATACGACTACTATGTGTTCTAAGACATTTCCTTCTAAATCGAGTAACGTTTCTATGGAAACGAGAGGATTTTTTTTTGGGATACGACAATCACATTTCCGATCCACTAATCGTTCTTTACTGCATCCCTCACTCCCAAACATTGACGAATTCACACTGAAATTGCGTCGCTATGAAATACGAGTACTATGTGTTCTAAGACATTTCCTTCTAAATCGAGTAACGTTTCTATGGAAACGACAGCATTTTTTTTTGGGATACGACAATCTCATTTCCGATCCACTAATCGTTCTTTACTGCATCCCTCACTCCCAAACATTGACGAATTCACACGGAAATTCCGTCGCTATGAAATACGAGTACTATGTGTTCTAAGACATTTCCTTCTAAATCGAGTAACGTTTCTATGGAAACGACAGGACTTTCTTTTGGGATACGACAATCTCATTTCCGATCCACTAATCCTTCTTTACTGCATCCCTCACTCCCAAACATTGACGAATTCACACGGAAATTGCGTCGCTATGAAATACGAGTACTATGTGTTCTAAGACATTTCCTTCTAAATCGAGTAACGTTTCTATGGAAACGACAGGATTTTCTTATGGGATACGACAATCACATTTCCGATCCACTAATCGTTCTTTACTGCATCCCTCACTCCCAAACATTGACGAATTCACACGGAAATTGCGTCGCTATGAAATACGAGTACTATGTGTTCTAAGACATTTCCTTCTAAATCGAGTAACGTTTCTATGGAAACGACAGGATTTTCTTTTGGGATACGACACTCACATTTCCGATCCACTAATGGTTCTTTACTGCATCCCTCACTCCCAAACATTGACGAATTCACACGGAAATTGCGTCGCTATAAAATACGAGTACTATGTGTTCTAAGACATTTCCTTCTAAATCGAGTAACGTTTCTATGGAAACGACAGGATTTTCTTTTGGGATACGACAATCACATTTCCGATCCACTAATCGTTCTTTACTGCATCCCTCACTCCCAATCATTGACGAATTCACACGGAAATTCCGTCGCTATGAAATACGAGTACTATGTGTTCTAAGACATTTCCTTCTAAATCGAGTAACGTTTCTATGGAAACGAAAGGATTTTCTTTTGGGATACAACAATCTCATTTCCGATCCACTAATCGTTCTTCACTGCATCCCTCACTCCCAAACATTGAGGAATTCACACGGAAATTCCGTCGCTATGAAATACGAGTACTATGTGTTCTAAGACATTTCCTTCTAAATCGAGTAACGTTTCTATGGAAACGACAGGATTTTCTTTTGGGATACGACAATCTCATTTCCGATCCACTAATCCTTCTTTACTGCATCCCTCACTCCCAAACATTGACGAATTCACACGGAAATTCCGTCGCTATGAAATACGAGTACTATGTGTTCTAAGACATTTCCTTCTAAATCGAGTAACGTTTCTATTGAAACGACAGGATTTTCTTTTGGGATACGACAATCACATTTCCGATCCACTAATCGTTCTTTACTGCATCCCTCACTCCCAAACATTGACGAATTCACACGGAAATTGCGTCGCTATGAAATACGAGTACTATGTGTTCTAAGACATTTCCTTCTAAATCTAGTAACGTTTCTATGGAAACGACAGGATTTTCTTTTGGGATACGACAATCACATTTCCGATCCACTAATCGTTCTTTACTGCATTCCTCACTCCCAAACATTGACTAATTCACCCGGAAATTGCGTCGCTATGAAATACGAGTACTATGTGTTCTAAGACATTTCCTTCTAAATCGAGTAACGTTTCTATGGAAACGACAGGATTTTCTTTTGGGATACGACAATCTCATTTCCGATCCACTAATCGTTCTTTCCTGCATCCCTCACTCCCAAGCATTGACGAATTCACACGGAAGTTGCGTCGCTATGAAATGCGAGTACTATGTGTTCTAAGACATTTCCTCCTAAATCGAGTAACGTTTCTATGGACACGACAGGATTTTCTTTTGGGATACGACAATCACATTTCCGATCCACTAATCCTTCTCTATTGCATCCCTCACTCCCACGCATTGACGAATTCACACGGAAATTGCGTCGCTATGAAATGCGAGTACTATGTGTTCTAAGACATTTCATTCTAAATCGAGTAACGTTTTATATGGAAACGACAGGATTTTCTTTTGGGATACGGCAATCTCATTTCCGATCCACTAATCCTTCTTTACTGCATCCCTCACTCCCAAACATTGACGAATTCACACGGAAATTCCGTCGCTATGAAATACGAGTACTATGTGTTCTAAGACATTTCATTATAATCGAGCAACGTTTCTATGGAAACGACAGGATTTTCTTTTGGGATACGACAATCACATTTCCGATCCACTAATCGTTCTTTACTGCATCCCTCACTCCCAAACATTGACGAATTCACACGGAAATTCCGTCGCTATGAAATACGAGTACTATGTGTTCTAAGACGTTTCCTTCTAAATCGAGTAACGTTTCTATGGAAACGACAGGATTTTTTTTTGGGATACGACAATCTCATTTCCGATCCACTAATGGTTCTTTACTGCATCCCTCACTCCCAAACATTGACGAATTCACACGGAAATTCCGTCGCTATGAGATACGAGTACTATGTGTTCTAAGACATTTCCTTCTAAATCGAGTAACGTTTCTATGGAAACGACAGGATTTTCTTTTGGGATACGACAATCTCATTTCCGATCCACTAATCGTTCTTTACTGCATCCCTCACTCCCAAACATTGACGAATTCACACGGAAATTGCGTCGCTATGAAATACGAGTACTATGTGTTCTAAGACATTTCCTTCTAAATCGAGTAACGTTTCTATGGAAACGACAGGATTTTCTTTTGGGATACGACAATCACATTTCCGAACCACTAATCGTTCTTTACTGCATCCCTCACTCCCAAACATTGACGAATTCACACGGAAATTGCGTCGCTATGAAATACGAGTACTATGTGTTCTAAGACATTTCCTTCTAAAACGAGTAACGTTTCTATGGAAACGACAGGATTTTCTTTTGGGATACGACAATCACATTTCCGAACCACTAATCGCTCTTTACTGCATCCCTTACTCCCAAACATTGACGAATTCACACGAAAATTGCGTCGCTATGAAATACGAGTACTATGTGTTCTAAGACATTTACTTCTAAATCGAGTAACGTTTCTATGGAAACGACAGGATTTTCTTTTGGGATACGACAATCACATTTCCGATCCACTAATCGTTCTTTACTGCATCCCTCACTCCCAAACATTGACGAATTCACACGGAAATTCCGTCGCTATGAAATAAGAGTACTATGTGTTCTAAGACATTTCCTTCTAAATCGAGTAACGTTTCTACGGAAACGACAGGATTTTCTTTTGGGATACGACAATCTCATTTCCGATCCACTAATCGTTCTTTACTGCACCCCTCACTCCCAAACATTGACGAATTCACACGGAAATTCCGTCGCTATGAAATACGAGTACTATGTGTTCTAAGACATTTCCTTCTAAATCGAGTAACGTTTCTATGGAAACGACAGGATTTTCTTTTGGGATACGACAATCTCATTTCCGATCCACTAATCCTTCTTTACTGCATCCCTCACTCCCAAACATTGACGAATTCACACGGAAATTGCGTCGCTATGAAATACGAGTACTATGTGTTCTAAGACAATTCTTTCAAAATCGAGTAACGTTTCTATGGAAACGACAGGATTTTCTTTTGGGATACGACAATCTCATTTCCGATCCACTAATCCTTCTTTACTGCATCCCTCACTCCCAAACATTGACGAATTCACACGGAAATTGCGTCGCTATGAAATACGAGTACTATGTGTTCTAAGACATTTCCTTCTAAATCGAGTAACGTTTCTATGGAAACGACAGGATTTTCTTTTGGGATACGACAATCACATTTCCGATCCACTAATCGTTCTTTACTGCATCCCTCACTCCCAAACATTGACGAATTCACACGGAAATTGCGTCGCTATGAAGTACGAGTACTATGTGTTCTAAGACATTTCCTTCTAAATCGAGTAACGTTTCTATGGAAACGACAGGATTTTCTTTTGGGATACGACAATCTCATTTCCGATCCACTAATCCTTCTTTACTGCATCCCTCACTCCCAAACATTGACGAATTCACACGGAAATTGCGTCGCTATGAAATACGAGTACTATGTGTTCTAAGACATTTCCTTCTAAATCGAGTAACGTTTCTATGGAAACGACAGGATTTTCTTTTGGGATACGACAATCTCATTTCCGATCCACTAATCCTTCTTTACTGCATCCCTCACTCCCAAACATTGACGAATTCACACGGAAATTCCGTCGCTATGAAATACGAGTACTATGTGTTCTAAGACATTTCCTTCTAAATCGAGTAACGTTTCTATGGAAACGACAGGATTTTCTTTTGGGATACGACAATCTCATTTCCGATCCACTAATCCTTCTTTACTGCATCCCTCACTCCCAAACATTGACGAATTCACACGGAAATTCCGTCGCTATGAAATACGAGTACTATGTGTTCTAAGACATTTCCTTCTAAATCGAGTAACGTTTCTATGGAAACGACAGGATTTTCTTTTGGGATACGACAATCTCATTTCCGATCCACTAATCCTTCTTTACTGCATCCCTCACTCCCAAACATTGACGAATTCACACGGAAATTCCGTCGCTATGAAATACGAGTACTATGTGTTCTAAGACATTTCCTTCTAAATCGAGTAACGTTTCTATGGAAACGACAGGATTTTCTTTTGGGATACGACAATCTCATTTCCGATCCACTAATCCTTCTTTACTGCATCCCTCACTCCCAAACATTGACGAATTCACACGGAAATTCCGTCGCTATGAAATACGAGTACTATGTGTTCTAAGACATTTCCTTCTAAATCGAGTAACGTTTCTATGGAAACGACAGGATTTTCTTTTGGGATACGACAATCTCATTTCCGATCCACTAATGGTTCTTTACTGCATCCCTCACTCCCAAACATTGACGAATTCACACGGAAATTCCGTCGCTATGAAATACGAGTACTATGTGTTCTAAGACATTTCCTTCTAAATCGCGTAACGTTTCTATGGAAACGACAGGATTTTCTTTTGGGATACGACAATCACATTTCCGATCCACTAATCCTTCTTTACTGCATCCCTCACTCCCAAACATTGACGAATTCACACGGAAATTGCGTCGCTATGAAGTAAGAGTACTATGTGTTCTAAGACATTTCCTTCTAAATCGAGTAACGTTTCTATGGAAACGACAGGATTTTCTTTTGGGATACGACAATCTCATTTCCGATCCACTAATGGTTCTTTAGTGCATCCCTCACTCCCAAACATTGACGAATTCGCACGGAAATTCCGTCGCTATGAAATACGAGTACTATGTGTTCTAAGACATTTCCTTCTAAATCGAGTAACGTTTCTATGGAAACGACAGGATTTTCTTTTGGGATACGACAATCTCATTTCCGATCCACTAATGGTTCTTTACTGCATCCCTCACTCCCAAACATTGACGAATTCACACGGAAATTCCGTCGCTATGAAATACGAGTACTATGTGTTCTAAGACATTTCCTTCTAAATCGAGTAACGTTTCTATGGAAACGACAGGATTTTCTTTTGGGATACGACAATCTCATTTCCGATCCACTAATCCTTCTTTACTGCATCCCTCACTCCCACGCATTGACGAATTCACACGGAAATTGCGTCGCTATGAAGTACGAGTACTATGTGTTCTAAGACATTTCCTTCTAAATCGAGTAACGTTTCTATGGAAACGACAGGATTTTCTTTTGGGATACGACAATCTCATTTCCGATCCACTAATCCTTCTTTACTGCATCCCTCACTCCCAAACATTGACGAATTCACACGGAAATTCCGTCGCTATGAAATACGAGTACTATGTGTTCTAAGACATTTCCTTCTAAATCGAGTAACGTTTCTATGGAAACGACAGGATTTTCTTTTGGGATACGACAATCACATTTCCGATCCACTAATCCTTCTTTACTGCATCCCTCACTCCCAAACATTGACGAATTCACACGGAAATTCCGTCGCTATGAAATACGAGTACTATGTGTTCTAAGACATTTCCTTCTAAATCGAGTAACGTTTCTATGGAAACGACAGGATTTTCTTTTGGGATACGACAATCTCATTTCCGATCCACTAATCCTTCTTTACTGCATCCCTCACTCCCAAACATTGACGAATTCACACGGAAATTCCGTCGCTATGAAATACGAGTACTATGTGTTCTAAGACATTTCCTTCTAAATCGAGTAACGTTTCTATGGAAACGACAGGATTTTCTTTTGGGATACGACAATCACATTTCCGATCCACTAATCGTTCTTTACTGCATCCCTCACTCCCACGCATTGACGAATTCACACGGAAATTGCGTCGCTATGAAGTACGAGTACTATGTGTTCTAAGACATTTCCTTCTAAATCGAGTAACGTTTCTATGGAAACGACAGGATTTTCTTTTGGGATACGACAATCACATTTCCGATCCACTAATCGTTCTTTACTGCATCCCTCACTCCCAAACATTGACGAATTCACACGGAAATTGCGTCGCTATGAAATACGAGTACTATGTGTTCTAAGACATTTCCTTCTAAATCGAGTAACGTTTCTATGGAAACGACAGGATTTTCTTTTGGGATACGACAATCACATTTCCGATCCACTAATCGTTCTTTACTGCATCCCTTAATCCCAAACATTGACGAATTCACACGAAAATTGCGTCGCTATGAAATACGAGTACTATGTGTTCTAAGACATTTCCTTCTAAATCGAGTAACGTTTCTACGGAAACGACAGGATTTTCTTTTGGGATACGACAATCTCATTTCCGATCCACTAATCCTTCTTTACTGACTGCCTCTCTCCCAAACATTGACGAATTCACACGGAAATTGCGTCGCTATGAAGTACGAGTACTATGTGTTCTAAGACATTTCCTTCTAAATCGAGTAACGTTTCTATTGAAACGACAGGATTTTCTTTTGGGATACGACAATCTCATTTCCGATCCACTAATCGTTCTTTACTGCATCCCTCTCTCCCAAACATTGACGAATTCACACGGAAATTGCGTCGCTATGAAATACGAGTACTATGTGTTCTAAGACATTTCCTTCTAAATCGAGTAACGTTTCTATTGAAACGACAGGATTTTCTTTTGGGATACGACAATCTCATTTCCGATCCACTAATCCTTCTTTACTGCATCCCTCACTCCCAAACATTGACGAATTCACACGGAAATTGCGTCGCTATGAAATGCGAGTACTATGTGTTCTAAGACATTTCCTTCTAAATCGAGTAACGTTTCTATGGAAACGACAGGATTTTCTTTTGGGATACGACAATCACATTTCCGATCCACTAATCGTTCTTTACTGCATCCCTCACTCCCAAACATTGACGAATTCACACGGAAATTCCGTCGCTATGAAATACGAGTACTATGTGTTCTAAGACATTTCCTTCTAAATCGAGTAACGTTTCTATGGAAACGACAGGATTTTCTTTTGGGATACGACAATCTCATTTCCGATCCACTAATCCTTCTTTACTGCATCCCTCACTCCCAAACATTGACGAATTCACACGGAAATTCCGTCGCTATGAAATACGAGTACTATGTGTTCTAAGACATTTCCTTCTAAATCGAGTAACGTTTCTATGGAAACGACAGGATTTTCTTTTGGGATACGACAATCTCATTTCCGATCCACTAATCCTTCTTTACTGCATCCCTCACTCCCAAACATTGACGAATTCACACGGAAATTCCGTCGCTATGAAATACGAGTACTATGTGTTCTAAGACATTTCCTTCTAAATCGAGTAACGTTTCTATGGAAACGACAGGATTTTCTTTTGGGATACGACAATCTCATTTCCGATCCACTAATGGTTCTTTACTGCATCCCTCACTCCCAAACATTGACGAATTCACACGGAAATTCCGTCGCTATGAAATACGAGTACTATGTGTTCTAAGACATTTCCTTCTAAATCGAGTAACGTTTCTATGGAAACGACAGGATTTTCTTTTGGGATACGACAATCACATTTCCGATCCACTAATCCTTCTTTACTGCATCCCTCACTCCCACGCATTGACGAATTCACACGGAAATTGCGTCGCTATGAAGTAAGAGTACTATGTGTTCTAAGACATTTCCTTCTAAATCGAGTAACGTTTCTATGGAAACGACAGGATTTTCTTTTGGGATACGACAATCTCATTTCCGATCCACTAATGGTTCTTTACTGCATCCCTCACTCCCAAACATTGACGAATTCGCACGGAAATTCCGTCGCTATGAAATACGAGTACTATGTGTTCTAAGACATTTCCTTCTAAATCGAGTAACGTTTCTATGGAAACGACAGGATTTTCTTTTGGGATACGACAATCTCATTTCCGATCCACTAATCCTTCTTTACTGCATCCCTCACTCCCAAACATTGACGAATTCACACGGAAATTCCGTCGCTATGAAATACGAGTACTATGTGTTCTAAGACATTTCCTTCTAAATCGAGTAACGTTTCTATGGAAACGACAGGATTTTCTTTTGGGATACGAGAATCTCATTTCCGATCCACTAATCCTTCTTTACTGCATCCCTCACTCCCACGCATTGACGAATTCACACGGAAATTGCGTCGCTATGAAGTACGAGTACTATGTGTTCTAAGACATTTCCTTCTAAATCGAGTAACGTTTCTATGGAAACGACAGGATTTTCTTTTGGGATACGACAATCTCATTTCCGATCCACTAATCCTTCTTTACTGCATCCCTCACTCCCAAACATTGACGAATTCACACGGAAATTCCGTCGCTATGAAATACGAGTACTATGTGTTCTAAGACATTTCCTTCTAAATCGAGTAACGTTTCTATGGAAACGACAGGATTTTCTTTTGGGATACGACAATCACATTTCCGATCCACTAATCCTTCTTTACTGCATCCCTCACTCCCAAACATTGACGAATTCACACGGAAATTCCGTCGCTATGAAATACGAGTACTATGTGTTCTAAGACATTTCCTTCTAAATCGAGTAACGTTTCTACGGAAACGACAGGATTTTCTTTTGGGATACGACAATCTCATTTCCGATCCACTAATCCTTCTTTACTGCATGCCTCTCTCCCAAACATTGACGAATTCACACGGAAATTGCGTCGCTATGAAGTACGAGTACTATGTGTTCTAAGACATTTCCTTCTAAATCGAGTAACGTTTCTATTGAAACGACAGGATTTTCTTTTGGGATACGACAATCTCATTTCCGATCCACTAATCGTTCTTTACTGCATCCCTCTCTCCCAAACATTGACGAATTCACACGGAAATTGCGTCGCTATGAAATACGAGTACTATGTGTTCTAAGACATTTCCTTCTAAATCGAGTAACGTTTCTATTGAAACGACAGGATTTTCTTTTGGGATACGACAATCTCATTTCCGATCCACTAATCCTTCTTTACTGCATCCCTCACTCCCAAACATTGACGAATTCACACGGAAATTGCGTCGCTATGAAATGCGAGTACTATGTGTTCTAAGACATTTCCTTCTAAATCGAGTAACGTTTCTATGGAAACGACAGGATTTTCTTTTGGGATACGACAATCACATTTCCGATCCACTAATCGTTCTTTACTGCATCCCTCACTCCCAAACATTGACGAATTCACACGGAAATTGCGTCGCTATGAAATACGAGTACTATGTGTTCTAAGACATTTCCTTCTAAATCGAGTAACGTTTCTATGGAAACGACAGGATTTTCTTTTGGGATACGACAATCTCATTTCCGATCCACTAATGGTTCTTTACTGCATCCCTCACTCCCAAACATTGACGAATTCACACGGAAATTCTGTCGCTATGAAATACGAGTACTATGTGTTCTAAGACATTTCCTTCTAAATCGAGTAACGTTTCTATGGAAACGACAGGATTTTCTTTTGGGATACGACAATCACATTTCCGATCCACTAATCGTTCTTTACTGCATCCCTTACTCCCAAACATTGACGAATTCACACGAAAATTGCGTCGCTATGAAATACGAGTACTATGTGTTCTAAGACATTTCCTTCTAAATCGAGTAACGTTTCTACGGAAACGACAGGATTTTCTTTTGGGATACGACAATCTCATTTCCGATCCACTAATCCTTCTTTACTGCATCCCTCTCTCCCAAACATTGACGAATTCACACGGAAATTGCGTCGCTATGAAGTACGAGTACTATGTGTTCTAAGACATTTCCTTCTAAATCGAGTAACGTTTCTATTGAAACGACAGGATTTTCTTTTGGGATACGACAATCTCATTTCCGATCCACTAATCGTTCTTTACTGCATCCCTCTCTCCCAAACATTGACGAATTCACACGGAAATTGCGTCGCTATGAAGTACGAGTACTATGTGTTCTAAGACATTTCCTTCTAAATCGAGTAACGTTTCTATGGAAACGACAGGATTTTCTTTTGGGATACGACAATCTCATTTCCGATCCACTAATCCTTCTTTACTGCATGCCTCTCTCCCAAACATTGACGAATTCACACGGAAATTGCGTCGCTATGAAGTACGAGTACTATGTGTTCTAAGACATTTCCTTCTAAATCGAGTAACGTTTCTATTGAAACGACAGGATTTTCTTTTGGGATACGACAATCTCATTTCCGATCCACTAATCGTTCTTTACTGCATCCCTCTCTCCCAAACATTGACGAATTCACACGGAAATTGCGTCGCTATGAAATACGAGTACTATGTGTTCTAAGACATTTCCTTCTAAATCGAGTAACGTTTCTATTGAAACGACAGGATTTTCTTTTGGGATACGACAATCTCATTTCCGATCCACTAATCCTTCTTTACTGCATCCCTCACTCCCAAACATTGACGAATTCACACGGAAATTGCGTCGCTATGAAATGCGAGTACTATGTGTTCTAAGACATTTCCTTCTAAATCGAGTAACGTTTCTATGGAAACGACAGGATTTTCTTTTGGGATACGACAATCACATTTCCGATCCACTAATCGTTCTTTACTGCATCCCTCACTCCCAAACATTGACGAATTCACACGGAAATTGCGTCGCTATGAAATACGAGTACTATGTGTTCTAAGACATTTCCTTCTAAATCGAGTAACGTTTCTATGGAAACGACAGGATTTTCTTTTGGGATACGACAATCTCATTTCCGATCCACTAATGGTTCTTTACTGCATCCCTCACTCCCAAACATTGACGAATTCACACGGAAATTCTGTCGCTATGAAATACGAGTACTATGTGTTCTAAGACATTTCCTTCTAAATCGAGTAACGTTTCTATGGAAACGACAGGATTTTCTTTTGGGATACGACAATCACATTTCCGATCCACTAATCGTTCTTTACTGCATCCCTTACTCCCAAACATTGACGAATTCACACGAAAATTGCGTCGCTATGAAATACGAGTACTATGTGTTCTAAGACATTTCCTTCTAAATCGAGTAACGTTTCTACGGAAACGACAGGATTTTCTTTTGGGATACGACAATCTCATTTCCGATCCACTAATCCTTCTTTACTGCATCCCTCTCTCCCAAACATTGACGAATTCACACGGAAATTGCGTCGCTATGAAGTACGTGTACTATGTGTTCTAAGACATTTCCTTCTAAATCGAGTAACGTTTCTATTGAAACGACAGGATTTTCTTTTGGGATACGACAATCTCATTTCCGATCCACTAATCGTTCTTTACTGCATCCCTCTCTCCCAAACAATGACGAATTCACACGGAAATTGCGTCGCTATGAAGTACGAGTACTATGTGTTCTAAGACATTTCCTTCTAAATCGAGTAACGTTTCTATGGAAACGACAGGATTTTCTTTTGGGATACGACAATCTCATTTCCGATCCACTAATCGTTCTTTACTGCATCCCTCTCTCCCAAACATTGACGAATTCACACGGAAATTGCGTCGCTATGAAGTACGAGTACTATGTGTTCTAAGACATTTCCTTCTAAATCGAGTAACGTTTCTATGGAAACGACAGGATTTTCTTTTGGGATACGACAATCTCATTTCCGATCGACTAATCGTTCTTCACTGCATCCCTCTCTCCCAAACATTGACGAATACACACGGAAATTGCGTCGCTATGAAGTACGAGTACTATGTGTTCTAAGACATTTCCTTCTAAATCGAGTAACGTTTCTATGTAAACGACAGGATTTTCTTTTGGGATACGACAATCTCATTTCCGATCCACTAATCGTTCTTTACTGCATCCCTCTCTCCCAAACATTGACGAATTCACACGGAAATTGCGTCGCTATGAAGTACGAGTACAATGTGTTCTAAGACATTTCCTTCTAAATCGAGTAACGTTTCTATTGAAACGACAGGATTTTCTTTTGGGATACGACAATCTCATTTCCGATCCACTAATCGTTCTTTACTGCATCCCTCTCTAACAAACATTGACGAATTCACACGGAAATTGCGTCGCTATGAAGTACGAGTACTATGTGTTCTAAGACATTTCCTTCTAAATCGAGTAACGTTTCTATGGAAGCGACAGGATTTTCTTTTGGGATACGACAATCTCATTTCCGATCCACTAATCGTTCTTTACTGCATCCCTCTCTCCCAAACATTGACGAATTCACACGGAAATTGCGTCGCTATGAAGTACGAGTACTATGTGTTCTAAGACATTTCCTTCTAAATCGAGTAACGTTTCTATGGAAACGACAGGATTTTCTTTTGGGATACGACAATCTCATTTCCAATCGACTAATCGTTCTTCACTGCATCCCTCTCTCCCAAACATTGACGAATTCACACGGAAATTGCGTCGCTATGAAGTACGAGTACTATGTGTTCTAAGACATTTCCTTCTAAATCGAGTAACGTTTCTATTGAAACGACAGGATTTTCTTTTGGGATACGACAATCTCATTTCCGATCCACTAATCGATCTTTACTGCATCCCTCTCTCCCAAACATTGACGAATTCACACGGAAATTGCGTCGCTATGAAGTACGAGTACTATGTGTTCTAAGACATTTCCTTCTAAATCGAGTAACGTTTCTATTGAAACGACAGGATTTTCTTTTGGGATACGACAATCTCATTTCCGATCCACTAATCGTTCTTTACTGCATGCCTCTCTCCCAAACATTGACGAATTCACACGGAAATTGCGTCGCTATGAAGTACGAGTACTATGTGTTCTAAGACATTTCCTTCTAAATCGAGTAACGTTTCTATGGAAACGACAGGATTTTCTTTTGGGATACGACAATCTCATTTCCGATCCACTAATCGTTCTTTACTGCATGCCTCTCTCCCAAACATTGACGATATCACACGGAAATTGCGTCGCTATGAAGTACGAGTACTATGTGTTCTAAGACATTTCCTTCTAAATCGAGTAACGTTTCTATTGAAACGACAGGATTTTCTTTTGGGATACGACAATCTCATTTCCGATCCACTAATCGTTCTTTACTGCATGCCTCTCTCCCAAACATTGACGAATTCACACGGAAATTGCGTCGCTATGAAGTACGAGTACTATGTGTTCTAAGACATTTCCTTCTAAATCGAGTAACGTTTCTATTGAAACGACAGGATTTTCTTTTGGGATACGACAATCTCATTTCCGATCCACTAATCGTTCTTTACTGCATGCCTCTCTCCCAAACATTGACGAATTCACACGGAAATTGCGTCGCTATGAAGTACGAGTACTATGTGTTCTAAGACATTTCCTTCTAAATCGAGTAACGTTTCTATTGAAACGACAGGATTTTCTTTTGGGATACGACAATCTCATTTCCGATCCACTAATCGTTCTTTACTGCATGCCTCTCTCCCAAACATTGACGAATTCACACGGAAATTGCGTCGCTATGAAGTACGAGTACTATGTGTTCTAAGACATTTCCTTCTAAATCGAGTAACGTTTCTATTGAAACGACAGGATTTTCTTTTGGGATACGACAATCTCATTTCCGATCCACTAATCGTTCTTTACTGCATGCCTCTCTCCCAAACATTGACGAATTCACACGGAAATTGCGTCGCTATGAAGTACGAGTACTATGTGTTCTAAGACATTTCCTTCTAAATCGAGTAACGTTTCTATTGAAACGACAGGATTTTCTTTTGGGATACGACAATCTCATTTCCGATCCACTAATCGTTCTTTACTGCATGCCTCTCTCCCAAACATTGACGAATTCACACGGAAATTGCGTCGCTATGAAGTACGAGTACTATGTGTTCTAAGACATTTCCTTCTAAATCGAGTAACGTTTCTATTGAAACGACAGGATTTTCTTTTGGGATACGACAATCTCATTTCCGATCCACTAATCGTTCTTTACTGCATGCCTCTCTCCCAAACATTGACGAATTCACACGGAAATTGCGTCGCTATGAAGTACGAGTACTATGTGTTCTAAGACATTTCCTTCTAAATCGAGTAACGTTTCTATTGAAACGACAGGATTTTCTTTTGGGATACGACAATCTCATTTCCGATCCACTAATCGTTCTTTACTGCATCCCTCTCTCCCAAACATTGACGAATTCACACGGAAATTGCGTCGCTATGAAGTACGAGTACTATGTGTTCTAAGACATTTCCTTCTAAATCGAGTAACGTTTCTATTGAAACGACAGGATTTTCTTTTGGGATACGACAATCTCATTTCCGATCCACTAATCGTTCTTTACTGCATGCCTCTCTCCCAAACATTGACGAATTCACACGGAAATTGCGTCGCTATGAAGTACGAGTACTATGTGTTCTAAGACATTTCCTTCTAAATCGAGTAACGTTTCTATTGAAACGACAGGATTTTCTTTTGGGATACGACAATCTCATTTCCGATCCACTAATCGTTCTTTACTGCATGCCTCTCTCCCAAACATTGACGAATTCACACGGAAATTGCGTCGCTATGAAGTACGAGTACTATGTGTTCTAAGACATTTCCTTCTAAATCGAGTAACGTTTCTATTGAAACGACAGGATTTTCTTTTGGGATACGACAATCTCATTTCCGATCCACTAATCGTTCTTTACTGCATGCCTCTCTCCCAAACATTGACGAATTCACACGGAAATTGCGTCGCTATGAAGTACGAGTACTATGTGTTCTAAGACATTTCCTTCTAAATCGAGTAACGTTTCTATGGAAACGACAGGATTTTCTTTTGGGATACGACAATCTCATTTCCGATCCACTAATCGTTCTTTACTGCATGCCTCTCTCCCAAACATTGACGAATTCACACGGAAATTGCGTCGCTATGAAGTACGAGTACTATGTGTTCTAAGACATTTCCTTCTAAATCGAGTAACGTTTCTATGGAAACGACAGGATTTTCTTTTGGGATACGACAATCTCATTTCCGATCCACTAATCGTTCTTTACTGCATGCCTCTCTCCCAAACATTGACGAATTCACACGGAAATTGCGTCGCTATGAAGTACGAGTACTATGTGTTCTAAGACATTTCCTTCTAAATCGAGTAACGTTTCTATTGAAACGACAGGATTTTCTTTTGGGATACGACAATCTCATTTCCGATCCACTAATCGTTCTTTACTGCATGCCTCTCTCCCAAACATTGACGAATTCACACGGAAATTGCGTCGCTATGAAGTACGAGTACTATGTGTTCTAAGACATTTCCTTCTAAATCGAGTAACGTTTCTATGGAAACGACAGGATTTTCTTTTGGGATACGACAATCTCATTTCCGATCCACTAATCGTTCTTTACTGCATGCCTCTCTCCCAAACATTGACGAATTCACACGGAAATTGCGTCGCTATGAAGTACGAGTACTATGTGTTCTAAGACATTTCCTTCTAAATCGAGTAACGTTTCTATGGAAACGACAGGATTTTCTTTTGGGATACGACAATCTCATTTCCGATCCACTAATCGTTCTTTACTGCATGCCTCTCTCCCAAACATTGACGAATTCACACGGAAATTGCGTCGCTATGAAGTACGAGTACTATGTGTTCTAAGACATTTCCTTCTAAATCGAGTAACGTTTCTACGGAAACGACAGGATTTTCTTTTGGGATACGACAATCTCATTTCCGATCCACTAATCGTTCTTTACTGCATGCCTCTCTCCCAAACATTGACGAATTCACACGGAAATTGCGTCGCTATGAAGTACGAGTACTATGTGTTCTAAGACATTTCCTTCTAAATCGAGTAACGTTTCTATGGAAACGACAGGATTTTCTTTTGGGATACGACAATCTCATTTCCGATCCACTAATCGTTCTTTACTGCATGCCTCTCTCCCAAACATTGACGAATTCACACGGAAATTGCGTCGCTATGAAGTACGAGTACTATGTGTTCTAAGACATTTCCTTCTAAATCGAGTAACGTTTCTATGGAAACGACAGGATTTTCTTTTGGGATACGACAATCTCATTTCCGATCCACTAATCGTTCTTTACTGCATGCCTCTCTCCCAAACATTGACGAATTCACACGGAAATTGCGTCGCTATGAAGTACGAGTACTATGTGTTCTAAGACATTTCCTTCTAAATCGAGTAACGTTTCTATGGAAACGACAGGATTTTCTTTTGGGATACGACAATCTCATTTCCGATCCACTAATCGTTCTTTACTGCATGCCTCTCTCCCAAACATTGACGAATTCACACGGAAATTGCGTCGCTATGAAGTACGAGTACTATGTGTTCTAAGACATTTCCTTCTAAATCGAGTAACGTTTC